>NC_134587.1:104894220-105194220 GCF_037038515.1 Microtus pennsylvanicus | reverse complement strand
ATGTGTGTTACTATAGAGGACACTGGTGATGAGCACATGTGTGTGTTACTATAGAGGACACTGGGGATGAGCATATGTGTGTTACTATAGAGGACACTGGGGATGAGCATATGTGTGTTACTATAGAGGACACTGGTGATGAGCACATGTGTGTTACTGTAGAGGACACTGGTGATGAGCACATGTGTGTGTTACTATAGAGGACACTGATGATGAGCACATGTGTGTTACTATAGAGGACACTGGTGATGAGCACATGTGTGTTACTATAGAGGACACTGGTGATGAGCACAGCACATGTGTGTGTTACTATAGAGGACACTGGTGATGAGCACATGTGTGTTACTATAGAGGACACTGGTGATGAGCACATGTGTGTGTACTATAGGGGACACTGGTGATGAGCACATGTGTGTGTTACTATAGAGGACACTGGTGATGAGCACATGTGTGTTACTATAGAGGACACTGGGGATGAGCACATGTGTGTTACTATAGAGGACACTGGTGATGAGCACATGTGTGTGTTACTATAGAGGACACTGGGGATGAGCACATGTGTGTTACTATAGGGGACACTGGTGATGAGCACATGTGTGTGTTACTATAGAGGACACTGGGGATGAGCACATGTGTGTGTTACTATAGAGGACACTGGGGATGAGCACATGTGTGTGTTACTATAGAGGACACTGGTGATGAGCACATGCATGTTACTATAGAGGACACTGGTGATGAGCACATGTATGTGTTACTATAGAGGACACTGGTGATGAGCACATGTGTGTTACTATAGAGGACACTGGTGATGAACACATGTGTGTTACCATAGAGGACACTGGTGATGATCACATGTGTGTTACTATAGAGGACACTGGTGATGAGCACATGTGTGTGTTACTATAGAGGATACTGGTGATGAGCACATGTGTGTTACTATAGAGGACACTGGGGATGAGCATATGTGTGTTACTATAGAGGACACTGGTGATGAGCACATGTGTGTTACTATAGAGGACACTGGGGATGAGCACATGTGTGTTACTATAGAGGACACTGGTGATGAGCACATGTGTGTGTTAGTATAGAGGACACTGGGGATGAGCATATGTGTGTTACTATAGAGGACACTGGGGATGAGCATATGTGTGTTACTATAGAGGACACTGGTGATGAGCACATGTGTGTTACTATAGAGGACACTGGTGATGAGCACATGTGTGTTACTATAGAGGACACTGGTGATGAGCACAGCACATGTGTGTGTTACTATAGAGGACACTGGTGATGAGCACATGTGTGTGTTACTATAGAGGACACTGGTGATGAGCACATGTGTGTGTTACTATAGAGGACACTGGTGATGAGCACATGTGTGTTACTATAGAGGACACTGGTGATGAGCACATGTGTGTGTTACTATAGAGGACACTGGTGATGAGCACATGTGTGTGTTACTATAGAGGACACTGGTGATGAGCACATGTGTGTGTTACTATAGAGGACACTGGTGATGAGCACATGTGTGTGTTACTATAGAGGACACTGGTGATGAGCACATGTGTGTGTTACTATAGAGGACACTGGTGATGAGCACATGTGTGTGTTACTATAGAGGACACTGGGGATGAGCACATGTGTGTTACTATAGAGGACACTGGTGATGAGCACATGTGTGTTACTATAGAGGACACTGGTGATGAGCACATGTGTGTGTTACTATAGAGGACACTGGGGATGAGCACATGTGTGTTACTATAGAGGACACTGGTGATGAGCACATGTGTGTTACTATAGAGGACACTGGTGATGAGCACATGTGTGTGTTACTATAGAGGACACTGGTGATGAGCACATGTGTGTGTTACTATAGAGGACACTGGGGATGAGCACATGTGTGTTACTATAGAGGACACTGGGGATGAGCACATGTGTGTTACTATAGAGGACACTGGTGATGAGCACATGTATGTGTTACTATAGAGGACACTGGTGATGAACACATGTGTGTGTTACTATAGAGGACACTGAAAGCCACAGTGGGCAGAGGAGCTGAAAGTTGACGAGATGAATGACTGGAGGAAACCAATCAAGTGTGCATGAAAATACTGCAGCTAAACCTGTTATTTTGCCTGTTGATGAAAACTGAAAAAGTCTTTAGTTTCACAAAATATCTTGGTTTTGTTGCCGCCTTTTCCTCTTTTTCTCTGATGAATGAGTTCAAGTAACCTAATAAAGTTCCAAAGCCTCAGGAACTAGACTCTAAAACATAGTTTACTTGTGTATGCATATATATGTATATATGTATATATATATATATATATATATATATATATATATATATATATATATATATATATATATATGAAAATTGATTTCCTTATTCTATCATATGGGTCCTAGGCATTAAAATCAGGGACAGACTTGGAGGAAGGTGCCTTTACTTGCTAAGTCATCTCACCACAACCTCTGGTACTTGTCAGCAAAGGATTTATGAGTATAACAGGTACCCTGTAGTTTTAATTTTCTGCTAATCTTTTTTGTTGTTGCTTGAGACAGGGTCTCTCTACATAGCCCTGGCTGTCCTGGAACTCACTATAGACTATGCTGGAGTCAACCTCAGCGATCTGCCTGCCTCTGCCTCTGTCATGCTAGGATTAAAGGCGTGTATCACCTCTGCCCTAGTTTTAATTGTCCTAACTGTAGTCTTATTGAGTGGCTCCAGTTAAACCAACATGGCTTCAATCCATTATGCAAATATAACATTTATTCCATTAAAATTTGTTAGCATGATTGCATCTCTTTAGTTCTCACAGCACAATAAATTGTGTTGAATGCTCCAATACTTTGTTTTTTGATTTTCTTATTTTGTCTGTAATGACAACATATTTAAAATAAAAGTCTTTTAAATGGCAGAATAATGTGATAACATGTCCTCACTGATAATTTAATACTTGGCTGTAATGAGCTTGTCTGAGAGATTTCATTAAAAACAGCAAGGTGCCTGAACATCAAAACCAAGATTGTTTTAATCACAGAATTATAGTAATTATACAAATCCCAAGATTTTCATCGGACATAAAAGGCTTTCAAGGGCAAGCCTGCATTTTAATCCTGGTACTAATAACTATGCATTGTTCTAAATTATAGCTGAGAGACTCCTTGGGTCCAGAGAAACACTAGAGAATATATCAGAGAGAAATCATTATATAGTAAACTCTTACAGAAAGTGGTGTAATGAACAATTTTTGGTGGAATGGGGACATTAGTAAGAGGCTTGTCTCCTGGGCAGTGGGAGTGGACCTTCCGGGTGTGAGCATCCAAAGCAGCAGGTGCACGATGCATTCGGAACAGTGAGCCTGCATCAGTACCATGTCCTGGGTGCAGAGAGGGACTTGGAACCTCCACTCCCTACCAGAGATCTGGAGGCGCAATTCGTCTGGATCTTTCTTCAAGACTGGGACACACAACACTATGAAAGGATGTGGTTATTGGCCAAGACCCTAGATTTCCGAGGTTGAGCAAGGATACTGTAAAAATAATTTCATCATTATAGGGATTACTTAAAATGTCATTTTCATAAAATGGCAAAGTGCAGGTCCTCCTTGATTTTTAGGAGACGTGGTGTGTAAAGATACACACAGAAAGGTTTTAGAAAAATATCCCTAAACAAAATATTTGTTTCATCTATTTTTATTGATTCATTAATTAATTTATGGTTATAATAATGAGGATGATTTAAAAAGAGAGAACAGTTCAAAACTAGCATGTCAAGAGATGCTGTCTGAAAAGGAGGAGAAAGGGGGCCTTGCAGACATAGAGATGGTGTGTCTGGCTTGCTCCTCCTTTATTACAAGGTTGGGTGTTGGGTGTAGTCACTCCAGGAATTTTGCCAATGACTAAACAAGACACAGGAGTCCTCATTTGGGCAGAAGAAGCATGCCACGAATCTGAGTCCTGAAAAGACAGCATCTCATCTCTGTTCTCCTAACCCATCCCTTTCTGTGGTAAGGGATGCAGGAATAATTGTACATTTGGTTGGATAACTGTCACAGATCCTTCCAGCTGTGTTGCCATTAGTACATATTTTTGCATATTTGAACTTGTGGATGGATACTTCTTTACCTGTCCCGAATACTCGATGTCCATTCTGATGGCCATTGATCATGCCTCAGAGGAAAGACACACCCATGCCTGCCATCATCTTTCTGCTTGACAGCATCGGTAGAAAAGTCAGCTGCCAGTAATTCAGTGTCATCAAAGTTTTGCTTTTAGCACTAAAATACATGTCATCATGAAGAATTACAACATATTGAAAAATAGAAGTAAAAAAAGTCTCGATTCTCAACAGAAGTACTGCTTGCATTTAGTAGTTCTTCCCGGTCGTCTTCTCAAGTTTCCTTTGAAGCACTTTGTGTTTTGATTTACAAACATGCTTACACTTAATATCTACCATAAACAATTTCCATAAATCTTTCATAAATAGTCAACCAATTGCCTATTGATTGCCGAAGTGAATGAGCCCTCAGTGTCTTAAGGCACTTCATGTAACTGAATGTAGGGTTCATGAAAATTTCAACAACTGTAAGGTTTCTGAACACACAGTGACCAAAATTACTTAGAAGTCAAATGCCCAGTGAATCCACGTTTTTCCTGCAGTACTCACCCAAGCTGCACTGGGAGACTTTGTGGAAGCCTTGATTCTCAAGATAAAGCACGCACACTTTGCACCGCACAGACTGTTGCACCACACACCAACAGTGAACACCTCAGCCCAGAGTGATGTTGTGAAAGGTAGTGTATTTATTATTGCATATGCAAAATTTTCCACTCTTGTGGACACATAATGGCTTGATTATAGTAGACAAAGACTTCTAGTATTTTCCTTCTGTTGTTCCTCAGAATGTATCAAATTAGTGTATCTTGGATTTGATTGTGTTGAAATAATTGTTTTAAATAATTTCTATGTGAGCTTTCCACTAAAGCTTCATAAAATAATGGCTAAACAAATGTTGACTTGGGATCAGGGCAGCGTTTTCAATAATTTCTGAAAAATCTTTAAATGGACGTCTACTGTTTTTCATTACATATTTATGCAAAGTGCTTTTCTTAGCATCAGTGATTACAGAATCAAAATACCAATCAATTCTGCAAAATGAGGAAGGTGAGTTCCCATCCTGCAGGATCAGATACTCAGCCGAGGTTGAATTATGTCAGGTAACCGCAGCCCCCTCAGTAATATGTACATTTGCTTACTCAGCCATAAACGTTGAAATTATATAAATATGAAAGAATTGCATTAAAATAAATGTATGATTTGCGGTAGCTAAATATTTGACTTGGGTGATTATTTTGTTTACCTACATACTTGGATCAGGTGAAAACGGGTCCTGACTCGAAGTTCCAGTGTGAATGGAAACACTAAGGGCCCCTGTCTTTTGTGTCTCCTCAGGACCCCCTCGTCTTCGGCACAGCAGGAAGGCTATGATGGGAGCAAATGAAAGAACTTGGAGGATTGTTTCTGCCTAGAAGATATTCTTTTGGAATCAGGAGAGCCGTCTTATGTAATGTTTGACTTCCAAAGGCAGGCCGCCTTCTAGAAGGAAATGGATGAAATTGGTCCAGGGGACTTCAGAGGCACTGCGGTCTAACCAGGAAAGCCCTTGTGTGGGGCCTTCCCGGCGCCCTGGGATGCTGCACACGCTGGACGCATGGCCTGCACCTGAATGAGGATGGTCCGTCGTGGGCTGCTAGGGTGGATTTCTCGGGTAGTGATTCTGCTAGTTCTGCTCTGCTGTGTCGTCTCTGTCCTCTACATGTTAGCCTGCACCCCAAAAGGCGACCAGGAGCAGCTGGGACTGCCACGTGCCAATGGCCCCACGGGCAAAGATGGCTACCAAGCTGTGCTGCAAGAGCGCGAGGAACAGCATCGCAACTACGTGAACAGCCTTAAGCGACAGATCGCGCAGCTCAAGGATGAACTGCAGGCACGCAGTGAGCAGCTCCGCAGCGGGCAGGACCAGGCCAGCGATGCTACCAGCCTGCGCTCAGGCTGGGACCCTGCACCGAGAGCCCAGGCCGATCTGCTGGCCTTCCTGCGCGGGCAGGTGGACAAGGCCGAGGTCCATGCAGGTGTTAAGCTGGCCACCGAGTATGCTGCCGTGCCTTTCGATAGCTTCACCCTACAGAAAGTGTACCAGCTGGAGACTGGCCTGACCCGCCACCCTGAGGAGAAGCCGGTCAGGAAGGACAAGCGCGATGAGTTGGTGGAAGCGGTCGAATCGGCCCTGGAGAGTCTGAACAGCCCCGTGGAGAGCAGCCCACACCAGCGTCCTTACACAGCCGCGGACTTCATAGAAGGTTGGCATGCTTTGAGATTTTGGGGTTGCAGAGCGGGGATTGAGAAAACACTTTGTCTCTAGGATGACTGGTGGCTAGCTTTATGAAGGAGACACCAGTTTGCTTTTTCAGGCACACTTTTTTCTCCCCTCTTTCTCTTGGAAACTGCACTAAATACAATTAGCTGTTCTGTGTTAGAAGAAGGTAAAACTTCATGCTTGGGAAGGTAAAGGCCTTGTCTGGAAAGCATGAGGACTCCCAGAAAGGCAGCTCACAGTTTTAGTAAAAGACCTTGCATGAAAAAATCAGGTGGTGAACAATCGAGGAAGACACCATTGTCATCCTCTGGTTTCCACGTGCAAACTCCCGTGTACACGTTATCATACACCCCCAAAACACAAAAGACACCCATTGTCATCCTCTGGTTTCCACGTGCAAACTCCCGTGTACACATTATCATACACCCCCAAAACACAAAAGACACCCATTGTCATCCTCTGGTTTCCACGTGCAAACTCCCGTGTACACATTATCATACACCCCAAAACACAAAAGACACCCATTGTCATCCTCTGGTTTCCACGTGCAAACTCCCGTGTACACGTTATCATACACCCCCAAAACACAAAAGACACCCATTGTCATCCTCTGGTTTCCACGTGCAAACTCCCGTGTACACATTATCATACACCCCAAAACACAAAAGACACCCATTGTCATCCTCTGGTTTCCAAGTGCAAACTCCCGTGTACACATTATCATACACCCCCAAAACACAAAAGACACCCATTGTCATCCTCTGGTTTCCACGTGCAAACTCCCGTGTACACATTATCATACACCCCAAAACACAAAAGACACCCATTGTCATCCTCTGGTTTCCACGTGCAAACTCCCGTGTACACATTATCATACACCCCCAAAACACAAAAGAAAAAAAAAGCATAGATATAAAACTCTCAAACAAGTAATTTCATTGTGTCTTTTACCCTAGACACTTCTCGGAACTGGGCTGTGCTACGAAACCCAGACGAAAGGACAGAGAAAAGCATTCACATGTGCAGACCCTGTAGGGGACATGTTGCATGGACCCTGTATGTTCAGCAGAACCCGTTAGGAGATAAGGGAAAGGAAGTACATGCTGATCAAGGGGAAGGCTGGTCCTACAGATCCCAGGAGACAGAGGCGGGATTTGAACCCGAGAAGACTGAGCCTTGAGTGTACATCCCTAATTGCAGTGTTGCGTGTCGGACATAGCTGAGGGAAATGGGAGGAGTGGCTGACTCTTTTCATGGGTGCCAGTAGCTCTGGGACTGATTGTGTCTGTGTCTGATTCTTTAGGAGACATTCTCCTTACCTCCTTGGAAGACTCATTGGTATCTTGTTAATTGATGCATTATTACTGGTTCCAAAACTTCTACTAAATTGAGCTAAGTCTTTGAGGGCATGTAATTACATTGTTTGGTCTCTGGATAGAATCTTCTTCAACATGGCCAGAAATAGAGCTGTGTCTTCTTACCTGTCACCTCTTCTGTCAGGAGACCATACCATTGCCCCATCAGTCAGAACTTCTTCCTCCAGGCAGGGGTGACAGCCAAAATGGTCAAGTGTTTGCAGTGGAAGTGTAAGGAGCCAAGTTCAATCCTTCAGGACCCCTCACCACCACGCACAAAGCCAGGTGTGGCAGTGCACACCTATAATCCCAGTTCTGGGGAGACAGAGACAGGAATGTAACTAAGGCTCACTAGTCAGCTGACCGAGACTGCTTGGCACATTCCAGGCCCATAAAAGACCCTGGCTTCTACATGCATGCCTACATGCACCTACGCATACAAGAGCACCCGTGCATGTGAGTATGCACATATGCATGCACTCGCGCGCGCGCACACACACACACACAACCCTCTGCTATTTTTCTTGTTTTCTTTATGCACTTGGATATCTTGTGGTATTTTTTTTAATTTTATATTTGAGCCATGACTTCATGAAATTTTAATGTAGAACCATTTTTCATGTACTTAGAGCCACGTAAAGAAATCATTTACATGATCCATCTTTTGCTGAGAGTATTTTTGTAACTCATATATCTGAGATACAAAAAAGACAGGGCATGTCTAGCCACAAACAAGTGTGCTGATAAGCACATGCTGGCATTCAGGAAAAGTTCAGGTTGGGACGAGGCAGCATCGCATTTGATGATGCTTCATAGCTTATGAGCTGCTTCTCCATATATTATTCGCTGACCCTCGGGGGATCATTAAACCTCATTTTAAAGAAACCACTGTTCTGCCACGCTCCCTTGAGTACGCTATAGATTGCTGCCCACACACAAAGTAATCTGAAAAGAGCTTGATTACAAATCAATGCCTGCAGCTTCGAAAGTTTGCCCTTTTGATTTTCAATCTGCCTTCGTTTTTGAAATCTCCATCTGCCTTGCTTTATCTGGTTTTGCTATGTAAAGGCAGGCTTTCTCAGCCAGCAGGGGCACTAACCCCGGTTTGTTTGCTCTGATACCTGGATGGCTATCTGTTAGGGGTCCTCTCGCCCAGCTGCCTGGTGTTGGGTCCATGTATAAAACACAAATGATATTCCCAGGGCAACCAATTCACATGTAACTTCTGAATTTGGTATAAGTCTAGACAGTTATTCTCATGGGCTATATAAATGAAGTCAAAATGCTTTAAATATATTTGTGTGTAACTGATAGTTATAAAGAGCTCAGGTTATTTAATTTTTAAATTGTTATCCATAGCGAAGCAATATGGGGGCCATCTTTGATAATCATAGGAAGTGAGGCATTTGGGAGGAGTCTACAAATCAGAGGAAGTTGCAGGAAGTAGAATTTAAGTTCAACACAAGGCAGAAATTGAAGAGTGTTGCCTCAGAACTGTCACTGCAGATATGAGCTGGAGTTGTCGATTGTGGTTCTTGTTGCAGAGAGGTGGGTGGACTGAATCATACTTGATCTTCTCCATCCTGGCTCACTTTTCCTTCATCTACACCTATTCAGAATGAGAGAAGCAACTGGGAAAAGCCCACTTGCGATCTGTTCTCTACACTGAGTTTGAGCAGTAATAAGAACTTCGCTGCGAGTAATATATTTTAAACAACTCATTTGCATTTCTAAACATAACTGGAGAGAAAATGATTTTGTCTGATGTATACTTTGGTGGTCCAAAGTTGGAGCCATTTAGCAAAACTGCACGGGAAATTAAGTTAAGCAGGAATGTTGTGTGTGCTCAGGGGATTTTAAATGAAGTCAGCAAATCTGCCTGCCGCTGGACTGGCAAGGCCAGGACGGGGCTCCTTGTGGGTATGCTAGTTTCTTCTCCTGTTGCTATGACCAGATACTTTACAAGAAGCAACTTGTGGGTTTATTTGGGCTTGAAAGTTTTTAGAGAATATAGTCTACCTTGAAGGAAGAAGCATGGTGGGAGGCAGATCCGCGGGAGGTGGATGCTCCTCAGATCACATGTTTGTGGACAAGAAGCATGGAGCATTCAGGAAGCAGGCTCAGGCTGTAAAGTCTTAAGGCCCTCCCCCATTTACCCCCTGCTTCCAGCCTGACTCTGCCTCCTAAAGGCTCCACAACCTTCCAAAGACAGCACCACTCACTGGGGACTAAGTATTCAGACAAACGAGGCATTTCAAATGGGGACATTTCATGTTCATACGGTAACAGTGTTTAAAGAAATAATAAAGCCCTACAGGACGGAATGCTTGCAGGTAGCTGTGCTGTAAAACCTAAGGTGAGGCAGGTGACTGAAGCATGAGGCTCTGTATGGTCTACAATGAGACCTTTAGGCTCCTTGAGAAACAGCTTGCTCCTCTGTCAATAAGAAACTTGCTGTGCATGTCTGCCAAGGCCCTTCTTAGATGCAGATGGAAGAAAACTCCACCATCAATTGGACAGGTGACCAAAGGCAAAATCACCTACCCAACAAAAGGAGAAATTGAGGTTTAACACTTAGGACATCTGGTGTTGCTCTGATAGCTCTGTACTTCTGTAGAGTCTGCCTACATAGTGTATTGTCTGCAGAACTTAGTATTTCTCTCTAAAATCTGAGGGGAGCGGTAGTTATCTCTGTGTTCAGGGAGTCTCGTAGGCACTGACGTTTATGTTGGAGTCTCATTTAATAGCATTACTTTTTTGCAGCATTTGGGATAAGAAGTGAACATCAAGCCTCTGCCTCAGAATGTCTAACTGTTCATCTCCTTGTT
Source organism: Microtus pennsylvanicus (assembly GCF_037038515.1). Taxonomy (NCBI): domain Eukaryota; kingdom Metazoa; phylum Chordata; class Mammalia; order Rodentia; family Cricetidae; genus Microtus; species Microtus pennsylvanicus. Next base: position 105,183,660 of record NC_134587.1, on the reverse strand, counting down.
TCTCTATATTTTAGTACTTATTCTGTCAGAGGGAGATACGCACACTGGCATGCCACTGGCATGTGTCTTTGATTTCACGTTCTTTAAGAGAGTCATGGATATGTGTGGCATTGTTTCACAAAGAGATTTACCTTCCTAAATCTTCTGCAATCCAAATATGTGACAATGGGACCCTACATGAGCCCTTAGTGTCTGTTGTCGCCTTCTGGCTGTTCTGTCGCTCTGCTTCCTGTAGCTACTGCAGGGTTAGTGGCATGGCAAGAGAGTGCCCACGCCAAAAGGCTCAAATTAGGGTGCCATGGAGTCAAACTCTGACTGTCAGAAAGGCTTTGAGGGGGCTGCGATTTGAACGTGCCCCTCCAAAAATTCAGATGGTGACAGTGTGGCAGTCTTGAGGGCTTGAGCACTCACAAATTAAAGCCTCATGAATATGACTAAGGCGTTTACAAAAAGGACTTCTCGCACAGCATCCCCTGCAGAGGTTGCAGGACTGCACAGACAATGAACCCGAGCTTAAGGGAGTCCACCGCTGTGCAGAAGTTCATTCTGCCCTTTACAAACTATCCTGCTTCAGGGATTCTCTTGGAGCTGCAAAACTGATTTTGAGAAAGGTACCCTGAGATGTATTTTCAAATCAGGCAATTTGGAGGTTGCTATATAACCTATAACCGTGTAGCAAGTTGTTTAGTCAGTCCTGACCTCCTGTCCATTACAATCAAGACTGCGGGGAGCTCTTGAGTTTTGGAGATCCATCAGTTGTTTGTCATCATGTGACTTCTACAGGACACTGTGATTACTTTGTTCAAGTCCAGTGCAACCCCAGGTCTGGAGTTTAGCAACCTATGATAATATGCCAGGGGCGACACTGGGCAGGAAAGAGGATCAGCCTTCATGTCAGGGACATGCTGACTGTTAGCCACTTGGTGATGGGGTAAAAACAATAAGATACATTCTAATGAACTGCTGCACATCTGGGGGTCCAGTTGCAGAAATAGGGAATAATGGGGATTCTGCACCCTGGGTTACCCTTGACTTATTTTTAGGGTATGATGATATACCAGGGAACGGGGATGAGGGGGTTTGGGAGAACTGTGGAAAACAAGAAAAGTATGTAAGGTCTCAAGGTAGACCTTAGCACCCTAAGCCAGTGTCTGAAAAAAACTGAAGGCACAGAACTCTTGATATCGGTTCTGCTGGACCACAGCTTTCTAAGCAATGATGGCTGGTAGGTGTTGCTTCTGGGAAAGGAGTCACTTTGAACCTGGTTTCTGGCTTCTCCAACTGGGGACTAGTTGGGGCTCTACCCTCAGACTTCATCAGCATGTGTGCATGGTGTACCTCTTCTGTGCACAGATAGTCCCTGCTGTTTGAGAGCTAATAAAGGATAAATCCAGTTGTCAGGCTTAAAGACCCAGTAAGTTGTTTAAGCAGAGTGACGAAACTGAGTGAGGGAAGCTTGAGGGGACGAAACCTTCCTTTGGCGCTGTGAGCTTTAGAACCAGTAGCAGATAGCAGCTGAGAGGACAAGGAAGAGGTTGAAGATGGTGAGGTGTGAGCTGGGCTTAAAGGGCAAGAATGGGGACCTGGAGAGGGAAGGTGAATTGGAACCTAGAGGAAGCAGAGAATGGAATACCATACTTCTGAAAGCGAGACTGATTGAACATGGGTTAAGGTAATGCCTAGAAGAGAGGTTGTCATCACCAGCAAACAGGCGAGAGTCCATGGATTGTAGGAGCCTGAGGGTGGGCCACAGGGATGCTTTGGATCTGGAAGTGCACCCCAGCTAGAAGAGACTCTAGAGCCCCAGCTAGCCTCCTTCTCATACTTCTGCAAGTATCTAGTGTTCACCAACTTCAGCATCCTGCAGATCCCTGTACCCTGTGATGGTGATTGCTATGGCTTATTCCAGCTGGTTGCATGCTTGAACACATTCTGACATTCTGTAAGCACAATCTCCAATCTCATGTAAAGTCCTCTTTCCCTGTGATGAGGGCCTCTCATTATCTCTATTTAGCCCAGGTGGAGTCTGAAATTGGAAGAGGTTGAGAACTCTAAGTCTGCACAGCTGGTGAGCAACAGCCGAGCCTGAGAATTCTGCTGCCTCTGCTCGGGAGGTGACTGGCTAAATATACTAAACAGCCTTGGAGTGACGTCAGGCAATGTTTTTTAAAGCAGGTGCAGGACTTTAAAACATACTGGGTAGGGGCCTCATGCTTGTGACTCATTAAAAGATCCTTAGGAAGTTGTATTGTTCAAAAGTAAAGGAAAAATGCATGTTGGGGAGACAGAAAGAGGCACAGAAAAAAAAAACTATGCTGAAGACAAAGTCTTTAAGGTTGCATTGTTTTGTTTGTGAAGGGCTGGTTTCATGAGGCCCACGCTAGCCTCAAACTCACTATCCAGATGAGAATGCCCTTGAGCTCCTCGCCTGGCACGTTCCACTTCCCATGTTCAGGACTAACAATGGATTGATTTAACCAAAGGAAGATGTAGCGCCATCAGGCTCTATACCCGTAGCTCTAACAGAATACTGAAGATTGACTAACAGTAAAATCAACAGTAGGAATAACAATAGAAATTCGTCACATGACTGGAGGCTGGGAACTCCAAAACAAAAGAAAATCTAGGCAAACTCACTGCAATGGAGAGCGCTTGGAAGGCAGGACTATGAATTCATTCTTGGCCTGATTGTCTCTTGAAGATGCCGTCACCTAATATTATTACAATCAGAGACTTCGGCATGCTTTAGAGGCGATGGTGAAATGACAGAAGGTTCATGGAGCCTTTGACATCAAAAGCTTTATGTGAACTGCTTGGACTCGTTCTCTCAGAATGATTGCAGAGCTATGGGAAAAGGAAGCAGAGAAGATGCTGGATCCGAACACCTCACTGGCTTCCCCTCAAAGCTGTGGGCTTGCTAGTCAGTTCCTTAGGGGCACAGGCAAGGTTTACATCACTGTCCTGTAAAGCCTACTTTTCATCTTCTCTGCATATGAGGTCGACAGCCCTGGAGCATCTCACTCCTTTTGCCTCCTGCTGCCCCCTCCTTCTTTCTCTGTCTGCTGATGCTCATCATGAAACACACCTTGACCTTCCTGCTCTGCAGAGCGCCTCACCAAGACAGCCCTGGATAGCCGTGTAGCCAAAAATTTATACTGTTTCCTTGGTGAAATATTTTCTGAGCCTTTCCTCATTCTTTCCAAAGTAACATCTCAGATGTGTGGTCACTGCTCATATTTTTTCAGCTGGTTTATCAGTCCTTTGTTCAGATTTAACTGACAGCTGATACTCACTGACCGCTTTTAGAAACAGTAACTGAAAAGCCTGATTTCTCTGTTCACGGATGGCAAACTGTCACAGCAGTCTTTCCTTCTGGATTATTCCATTTGGAGCTCTATTAAGTGAGGCTTTGAGAAGTAGGACTTCCCCAGGTCCTGTGGCTGGGGAGTAGAGGAGAAGCCTTGTCTCCTGGTCCTCTTACCCTTCTTTCTCTCCAGTAACCTTTAGGGGGTGTGGCCGGTGTCTCAACCAGCTTTTGCCTCCTATGTCCTATGTACACACAACACAGCCTTTAAAGAAAGAAATCACTTGAAATTCTTTGGAAGACATAGTTTTATAAAATATGAGGTTACATGCAGTGCTCACATTTGGTGATTTTCTCTGCCTTATAGTTTTACTGTACGTTGGCAATGTGGATGGGAGGATGCTTCCCACAGTAGTAACCACTATGACCAGGTTTCCAGCTTGAACCAGAAATCTGAAAATACAAACTCAAATCCTGAGAGCTCTGGGTAGAAAAGTAACTTTCTTGGTAAATGACTTTGTTTTTCTGTATTAAGCTTTGCTGGTTCCTTCTTAATTTAGAATCTAATAATTAAGGCCCATTTAAAGACTGTAGTATGAAATAGTTTTAGAACTGTGGGGAATTGCAAACACAGAGTGAGACGCCAGCCATGGTACAGTCACCCAGACTGGGAAAGTCGCCTTACTGAAGAGTTTCATCGCTGTACTTCTGAGTTCTTTCAACCAACCACAAACTGAAACTATTCGATGGAAAATTCCAGGAAAAAGGATTCATCATTTCATTATAATATGTTATTTTAATTTTCTGTTTCATTATCTTGTATTGTGTTTAATTTAAGCATTAAGCTTTATCACAAATGAATATGTATATGTAGAGCAAAATCAGTTGTGTGGAAGGTTCTGTAATCTCTCTGGAGGCTCTTCAGATTCATGGACAATGGGGAGCTACTGTACAATGCTATTAAAGTTTGTTTTCTTCTTTTCACACCAGGTGACTCTGAACCTCTTCAGTCTGCCCTTGAGGGTTGTCATTCTGAATTGTGTATCAGTATTTTGCTGATGTTCCCTTGCCTGTCCCCCGTCTTTCTAAACTGCTGGCGGTCAGCACGTGACACCGCTCGACTGTTGTGCACACTCTGCTTCTGCTGTCCTTTTACTCTGAGGTTTCATTGTAGTCTTTCATATTGACCCATCTCCTTGGTGAAGGTGTGAGCATCGCTTCATGTGGGGCTGCATTTTCATCTCTGGGGTTCCCATTCTTGTCATCACCACCTCTCACCAGAAGTGACCTACGAGGCTGTGTGCATCTCTGCTGGAGCTTTGAACTGTCGACCCTTGTCTTTTAAATTCTCTGCTCCATGGGTCTACTGTCTGTAGCATACCTGGGTCTGGTTATGTTTGATGGTTCTTTGTAGATTGATTGTTTTCCTTGCTTTTCTGGTACCTCATATTTTTGCCCCAAACTAGACATCTTGTATGGATAGTGGAGGCCGAGGTAACTGAGAATGGCTCTCCCAGCCTTTAGTGTGTCAGGGGAAGTAGATCATCTACATGTTTCTCATCATGTAGGAAATGCTGTATGAAATAAATCCATTTCACAGGTTGAAAATATTATAGGTTGAAAATGCACCTAATATCTGAAATCGTAGCTCATTCTTACTTGCCTTAAACATGATTGTAAAACTTACATTAGTCTAATATTGGATGAAATAACCTACCTTCTATTAACGTATTGAAAGCTTCATGTAGTTTATTAAATGCCTTGCTGAAAGTGGAAAATAAAGAACTATATAGACTCCCTCCTCTGGTAAGAGAAGGTTCAATCAACTATCATCAGCTGTGGACCAGATGGTGGTCAGGATGTAGGTGAATGTTTGTTGTTACTGTGGCTACTCTTAGTGAAACAGGGGCTTCAAATATGTCAGTGGTATCTGGGTTTATGTTTATGTTTAGAATGAGGGTTGCTTTGACTGAGCACGGTCTTTGGGATCCTGAAATTTAAGACTTCCATGTACTCTGTATCTTAGAGAATATCTCCTTACATTTTTCTCCTGTGAGTGTAAAAATTTCAGAAGTGCCCCCAGGCTATTCCACTGTGACTTGTTTCTGAAGCTTGTTAGCCTGGCTGTGCAGGGGAGCACAGAGCCGTGCAGTGGGGTTGCTGCGAATGTTTGATTAAATCTCAACCTCAGGCAGGTACCTTGACACTGGGTTTGGGATATTCTCTGATCTCACCCCAAGAGGAAGACTCCTTTACCTCGACCTTCCCCAAAGGAGAGAATATATGATACGCTTTCTCACTCAAGTAAGGCTCCCTCTCTAAGGAAGAGACAAAGGTTCAGGATTTTCTTGTCCTCCCCACTTGGCTGCTTCCCCTCCCCAGGTCACATGGTGTGGCCTCTGGTGGTTCCTTTTGGTCATTTCTGTTAATAGTCAATGAGAGTCCAGGAGAAAAAAAATATGGAAAACTAAAAGTTTTTCCAAGAAACACAAATAAGACAAAATACCTCCCAAGGGACATCGCTGTCCTGTAGCGCTGGCCCCCGTCATTTTGATTTTTCCTTTTCGTGGTTGGCTATCTACTCCACAACACAAGTTCTCATGTGCAATGCAAATGTAGGGCCTGTTCATTGTTCTTTGAGGTTAATTTTCCTCTAAGCATTTCTTTTTTAATCCTTACATTTAGTTATTCTGACTCTTTTTACTATAAGAAATACTTGTACTTTATTAAATTTTGCCTGGAAACAGAAATGTGAAACTCTCATATAAAAAATAATTTAAAGCCGAGTAATGACTTTATTGGCCTGTATTGTACTGCAAATCAATCATCTTGTCTCGTACCTCACAACCTGGTCTCCACCATTGCACACTGTTCACCAGTTTATAAGAAATACATCTTATTGATTTCACTCGTGAGTTTTTGTAGTGGTCACACCCCAAATCTGGAAGACTATTGACAGAAAATTTACTTTGAGTGAAACCTCAGTTCCTCTGATTTATGGCCATGGGTGAAAGGAATGCCATTTTCTGTGCAGCTGGATTGTGGGGTTTCAGTGATAATGTAAAAAGAGGAAGGATGTATTTCACTCAGTCTTTCAGAGGCTCAGCTCATCATGGTATGAGGGTATAGTGGAGCAAATCACATCCCAGGAGCTCACAAGCAAAGAGAGAAAGTGCCTGTGTTAATGATGGCCTTCTCCATTTTCCCTTTTATACTACCTGGGCCCTCATTCAATGGGACAGTGCCACCCAAATTCAGAGTGGTGAAAGGTTCTCACACATACACATAAAGGGCTTTTTAATAATCTCCCATATACGTCTTATTCTAGTCAAATTGACAATCAAGATAATTCATCTCTCTCACACACACCCTTTTTTATAACACTATCTTGAGCAAAGCTCTTATTCTTTGGGTTTTAATGTTGCAAATGCTGCCACTTGGATTTCTTATCTCAAATGCTGTATTCACACAAGGACATGTATACTTTTTAAAAGAGATCATTCTTTGAGAATTTCATACTTTTTTTTAATCATATTCTGTCTCTTCCCCCAACTCCTACTGGATCTTCCCCTCTCCCTACACAGGAAGAAAGGAAGAAATGAAAGTAGGAAGGAAGGAAGGAAGGGAGGGAGGGAGGGAGGGAGGGAGGGAGGGAGGGAGGGAGGGAGGGGAAGGGAAGGTAAAGAAAGGGAAGGAAGGGAGGGAGGGAAGGAGGAAGGAAGGAAAGGAAAAAAGGAAAAAGAAGGAAAGAAGGAAGGAAGGGAGTGAGAAAGAGAGGAAGGAAGAAACCACTGAAAATCATGGAATCTGATTTATGCCGAGTAACTTCTGAACATGGGGCCTGCCCTGGAGTGTGGTTGGTATGCCCAGTGTCACTCTATTGAAGAAAACTGATTTTCCCTCTCTGAGCAGCTCTGATTTGTGAATGATTTTTGACTAGGGGTGAGACTTTGTGCTCACGCTTTTACTCCATGTTGGGAATCTGTCTGTCTTGAACTTGTGCTGGTCTTATAAATGTTGTCACAGCATCTGTGAGTTCGTATGTGCATCTACCTTGTGTCTAAAAGATGCTATTCCCTTGTAACCACACACCATGTCTAGATTTTATCTTTCTGTACCATCTTTTGTGTAGCTCACCGAGCCTGGAATGTGAAGTGTGATAAAGATATTCTGTTCAGGGCTGAGCACTCCCAAGTCTCTCACTCTCTGCCTGCTGTCCAGTTGTGGTTTCTGTGGACCATGTAAGAAAGCTTCTCTTATGAGGGTTGAGTAATCAGTGCCACTTACTGCTCTGTGGGTACAGCAATATGTCATTAGAAGTCATTTCATTGCCATGTTCATTTAGCAGAATATCAATGGGCTTTCTATCCTTACTGCATCAGTTTATAACAATGAGTACAGAGGCCCAGGTCAGTGGTATGGAGTGAATCTCTCTTCCTCATTACAGGAACGTGGGATCATTGTTTTCTATTTCCTTCCTCCTTACGCATAAGTCTACCGAGAACCCTTCCATGACATTCTGGTGTTTAAGTCCTCTGGACTTGGGAGTCAAAGGGTAATTGGGAAGAGAGGAAAAGGTACTCTCTGTTCCCAGCAAACCATGTGCCCTTTCTGTGCACATCTTCCACATTTCCATCATGTATGGCCGAAGACACATGAAAGACTAAGGCGTTATTTCTGTTGACGTCACTTTACATCACCCCACATAACACTTCATCAGGAACTGAAGCCAAGACTTTAAAGCTGTAAGAGGCATCTTTTCCAATCCTGTCATGCTCCTTCCTCTGGAATCCTGTCTTGGGGATTGCCTCTGCCTCTTTTCTGTGTGCATCTCATTGAGCCCTAGAGCCATGACCAGCAACTCATAACTAACCCCCGAGTCCATCCTACTGCCAGCCTATAAAAGAGTCCATTCCTCTCTCGGTGACCCTTGTGGTATATCATTATGAGTTTCCAAGTTATAACTGTGAATGGATTTCACAGTTACATTTTGGGTGGATTTATGAAGAGTTACATGCCATGCCACAGGATGGAAGGAGAGAGCTAAGTTGGTACTATAAGCATTTGCATTTGGTCTCAGCACGCAAATAAAAGTCAGAGAGTGGCAGAATACACTTGTAATTCCAGTGCTGGTGTGGCCAAAGAGATGCCGAGGGCTTGCTGGCCAAGAAGCCTAAACAGATTGATGATTCCAAGCCAGAGAGAGAGAGAGAGAGAGACCATCTCTCTAAAACAAGGTAGATAGATATATGAGAAAAGGCTGACCCAAGGTTGACCTATGATTTCAGATGCGTATGCTCACACATGCACACATATGAACCCTTTCCCTTACACACACTAAAAAACATGTCTATGAAATAGTTTCAGTATCTCAGCATAGCCATGATCTGTACTTTCAAGTGACTTATGAATACAGTTTTGACCAGAACACATCTATAAATAAAGGATCACGTTCCTGTATTTCCTAGCTTTATCCATGTAATTGTCAGAATCTGCATTATTTCCCCAGAGAAAGGTAGCTCATTGCTAGGAACAGTGAGATAACTTTGACCATTAGCAAGCGACTGCATGTACGTGAGACGTTCTGCCTGTTTCCAGATTATTCATCAGAGTATAGGTGCTTCCGTTCCCAGCACCCTCAATGGTAGGACACAAGTATCCATAACTCCAGTTTCAATGGATCCAGTGCCGCCTCCTGACCTCCATGGGTACCAGTCTCTATACAGTGTATAAATTCAGGCAAAATACACAGCACATACAAAATTAAATAAATCAAGAAAAAAAGAAAGGAAGTAATGACATGCTAGAGCTTCAAACAGTTATTCTGAGTAGAAGAAGCTAAACAAAAAGGCCTATGCTGCATAACTCTAATTATGGGAAATGTCCATAGTTGACTGTTCTCCTGGGGCAGGGCAGAGATTAGTGACTGACAGCTCTTCCCCGGTGGATGGATGGGATGGGGTGATGCTCATGTGCAGAGCTCCCTTTGGAGGAGATGACATACCCAAATCTAGGCTGCAATGGTGGCAGAACTCTGTGTGCAGCAAAGTAGCTGGTTTGTATACCTCAGGTGGTAAATTGCTTGGCATTATGTCTCAGCAAATTAATTAAAACTAAAGGATATAATCTCTATCCTCAAAGAAAAAGTAAAAAGAATGAAGCTGGAAGATGAGCTCAGAAGTTCTGAGGTTTGAAAAGAGTCAGGTGACTGAAGAGCTCCCGAGGGTACAGAGGAAGTGTGTGAAGCTGACATGTGCTGGACATTGTTTGCTTCGAGTTCCATGGTCATCTGGGCTTTTCCACAGAACATTTTCAACAGGATTTAAAGGAGAATCTAATAAGCATACTTATATGAAAGGTTTTTTTAAAAAGGAATTTAAAAAAAACTATTATATTTGTTGGTGGTGGGTGTCCTTGCCACTTAGAGAATGGCGAACACACATATATATCCTGTTTTCATAAGACATTAGTGTGACGGGGAGGTGGGGCATTGACCGAAAGAAGGGAAACTTAAATCTTATTTTTACTATATGCAAGGAAACAAAATTCAGTGGAGAAAATCATGAAAAATCCTTGCCTATGTTGTTGTGATAAAACTCAATTGACTACCACAAAAATGGATTTCCAACTTGGAAATTAATTTTTCTAATTCACTGTCTCTAGCTGAGAACTAAATAGTCCAGCATAATAACCAAAATCGCATACACCATTGACTGGTGGCTGTGTGTTGGCCCTGAGGCTCAGGTGCTGGGCTGGCAGAATGGGCTGGCTGGGAGACACAGCTGAGCCTCCAGATGAGGTTGAAGTTTCCATCACCATGAAAGCCTTTAGAACAAAGCTCATGAGATGGAAGCACCATGCCTCATATAGGAAAGGCTTGCCAGCAATCAGCAGGGCAGCCAGCAGTGTAGATATCATAGATTTTAATACTGAAATGGGGAGCGATTGGAGATTGGAATGACAGAGAGTTGATGTGATCTACAAGAGCAGCAGTGTGCTGGAAGCTGAAGGTAAAATGAAGTTCGCCACTCTGGGATGACTATTTGTCCAGCAAATATCTACTAAATCCCACAACATGCCTGGAATAGCCCAAGGACCTCGGCTTGAGGGCTGTGTGCCCTTGACTCTGGACAAGTACTCATTTAGAAGGAGGCTTCATGGTTCTCATGTAGTTAGTCACTTCTTAACTGAATGCTATAAATTTCTAGATGTTTTCTGAGAGTCTCAGCAGTTATCAATGAGCCTTTAAGGCTAGCATGTAAGGACGTTATTCATTTTCAAGTTCAAAGTTTGAATTGTGAGCATTTATGATCAATGAGCAGTTTGCGAGCAATGCTGAGTGTACTTTGGCTTCTTTTCCATGGTTAATGAAACCATTAATCTCTGTAACCTCTACCCCAAACTATGCTGCATACAGTTCACAAAAAACTGCAGATCACTTGGCCTAATATAAAATATGTAGACCATAAAAGTATGCTTTGGTAGCCTTTAACCATGAGCCAAAAATATTTAGAACAAGTCATGTCCTTTCCACACTGTTGGATAACACAGGAAGGCTGAGAATAGAATGGGAAAGGAAAGAAGACTTTATTTTCATTAAATGTGCACATAAAAATGAGTTATTACTTAAGCTCAGACAAACATCATTAAAGGAACTGATAGATATACGAGTGTTGGCTCATGTATGAGAGAGAGAGAGAGAGAGAGAGAGAGAGAGAGAGAGATAGTTTAATTTTCCCTACCAGAGAAGAAAAGAAAAAAATAAAAAGCACAAATTGGGTATCAAACAGTTACAATAAAGAAAGTAAACATATTTATAATAAATATATATTATATAAAAATATATTGGTGAGGATGGGTGAGCGAAATGTATATTTAGTAATATAGTATAAATTTGTAAAACAAGGTGATCTTTATCAAGAACCTTTAACATTTTCAAACATTTTACTAGTGTTTTCATCTCTGAAAATGTATTCTGAAGAATATCTATGAATATTTATATCATGAGGTTGGAGAGATGGCTCAGTTGTTAAGAGCAAATATTAATCTTAGAAATAATCAGAGTTCAGGTCCCAGCACCCACAGTGTGCCACTCGCAGCTACCTGGAACTCTAGTTACAGAGGTATCTGATGTCTCTGTACATCCTCACACATATATACACATACGAACACCTAAACACACATCCACACATAGACATATACACATACGAACCCAAACACCTGCAGCACATAGACACACATGCATACACACATTGCACACACACACACACACACACACACATGCATGTAGAGTGATCATAGTTAGAAACAGTCCTGATGTCTAGCAAGAGGAGAGGTACGGTGTCTGCACAGAAGCATAGAGGGAAGCTTTGCGATGATAACTATCATTTTAATTATGAAAAGCAGAAAACATAACTATTAAGGAGAAAAGATTAAGAGGATAAAAATACTCTACTTAAATAGCTTTTGATTTTTATTTTTTAATGTGTTAAAATGCCAATACTGTGTTCTCCAGACATCCCACTTTAAGCAACTGTTGTCTTTCTACTTTCTGATAGGATATAAAAATGCTCAAATTATAGTGCTTAACTCAAAATAAAATGTTTATTTAATATTTAATTGGTTTAATTTTGCATATATATAGTGTCTGCATGTATGTATGTGTATCATGTTTGTGTGGTGCCTACGGAGGCCAGAGTTGTGCAGCAGATATATAGGAACTAGAGTTACAAGTGGTTATGAGTCACTATGTATGTGCTGGAAATGAAACCTAGGTCCTCTGTGAGATAGGAGAGTGTCATTAACTGCTGAGCCATCTCTCTAGGCCAAGAAGAATGTTTGACTTCCTAAACAGGACAAAATAGTATAGTAGGAAGAGACAATATCACAGGAGTTGTCTCCTGAGCTTCCCCATTGTCTATTCCATCTGGAGAACCCAGAAGAGAAGCAAACAAATTTTTAGATGACCTATCAATCTCTGGCACTTTTACAAGGAGACAGTCTGAAGAAATGAAGCTCTTTACAGGAAGGTGATCACCTGCTTTATCCTTGTAGCCTGAACTTCACTTCTATCAGCCTCCCAAATGCAAGTCAACTGTGCAGCTCAGACCAGCCAGGTCTACCAGATGTTCCTACAAGTATCGTGGGTTAACTGAAGTGGCAGCTATGGTTCCTTGTAGATTCCTTTTCCTCTTGAATCTTATAATGCTTTTTCACTGTCTCAAGACTTCTGGAGGTTCTTGTGAGATGAATGAGCTTCACCTGACAAGAGGAAAACAAAACAAACCCTTCTTCCTGCTCTTCAAAAGTGAAAAATGAATAAGTAAAAAGACTCTCTGCAACAGCACCATTCTAATTTTATTTGAAGTTTATTTTTTGTAGATAGTTTCTCTTTTTCCTTCTTCTCAAAAAAAAAAAATGTGTCATAGTTTTTTCCTTCCTTCTCAAAAAAATGTGCCACAGTCAGTTTGTGAAAATCAGAGTGAGCTGTGTCTGCATGTGCTGCCTCCCATCTGCGGCCTGTTCTGTACTTTGCAGTATATTTAGAATGCCTCAATTCATAGCATTTCCCATGCTATTTCAAGAGGGGATGGGAAGTCAAATGGAAGAGCGGAACCATTGACCAAGACTGCTCTTTGAACGTGCCTAACTCTTAATCTCAGCTCCCAGAAGTTAGAAATATTTTGGGGACATCAGGAGAACAGATGGCCAGCGAAGGCAGCAAGCCCATGTGATAATTAGTCTACCCAGGCAAATGGGTCATTTTATGAACTCAGAACAGAAATGTTCTTGTTTGTGACACTCTAGGAAAGACACTATTGGTTAGAATAGACAGGGTGGAATGTGTGTGCAAAAATAACATGATTGATAGATCAACTTATCACCAATTTATTAGAGATTTCTTCGCAAATAGGCTGAAGGAGAGGATTTCTGTTTGTCTTAAATTGGAAATTAACTTAGAAATCATTGAAATTTAAATTTGGAAACACTTGCATATATTTAATTGTAGTTGGAAAATAGGACTAGAACAAGAGAAAGACAACTTAATGTTGCAATGATACACAACGGCTTCCTCTGTGTTCACTGTGTTTGTGTGCTGCCATTTTCGATTCTTTGCTGGGTGAAGAGAGAGAACCAAGCTTACACTACTAGCTTATGCTAAGGTGAAGTGAAGTGTCTGGCACTCCATACAGATTAAATATTGACTGAATATATGAACTCACAGATGGATAAAAATGTTCAGTCATGCTGATTCTGCACAACTTTTTCCTTTGGTATTGCCATGGATTTTGATTTGACTGTTTTGTGGGAACTGATTTGATTGTAGACTAGAGTTTCTGCTTTTATTACTATCCCAATTTTCTCACTTGGTTCACTATTTTTCCTGTCTTCTACGGATGCCTGACAACACTTCCCAGTGTGTGCTCACACTGATCTTTGCTATGACCCCTTCTAATCTCCCCGTTTCTACCCCCATTTTCTTCTTGAAGGACGTACATCCTCAGCTCTTGAAATGGAAGCTCTTGCTTCTCTTTGGTCTTCTTTTCACGTCATCCTAACTGCACATGAGCAATTTCTAAAGGCCTCCAGTCATCACTCATGGACAGGAAGTTTGATTAGATGACCTGCCTCTCCCACTGCTACTTTTCTGCTGGGTTTGATTTGGAGTCAGACTGCCTGGATTTAAACCCCAGCTGAGTACTTAAACTAACTGTCATATATGCAGGGCAGTTAGTTTATTTTACCTCTTAGTTGTTTAACCTGTGTTTCTCAGTTTATTTTCAAAATTGAAATCATTAATATCAAACTCATAAGATTATTGTACACAAGCAATTCTTATACTACTTTTATATCAATTAATGCACAACAGATACTATCAATTATTGTTACTGTTTTTGTAATTTATTGGCTTTAGACTCTTTGTTGCATCTCTGGGGAAATGTCATTGTTTGAAGAATGAATACTCAAACATTCCTGAATTATTGTTAATTTTCTCTAAGATACCATTGATTAGTGGTCAGTTCATTTTCCTTTCTGGACTTATCTCCAAAAATAATACCATTTAATGCAAATAAAACTAAACAATTTCAGTGAGGAAGTTAGAACTCTTATTTAACCCTATGTTAATTTAAGGGTACCAGGAGTTATATTGAAATGTATAGTATGTAAGCCACATTTTTTTTCAGGCATGTTTATAGTGACCTTATTCATACTAGCCGGAAACTGGCAACAACCTAGATGTCCCTCAAGAGAAGAATGGATAAAGAAAATTTGGTACATTTACACAATGGTGTATTACTCAGATGTTTAAGAAACATCATAAAATCTACAAAACGAACAAATTTGTTTTGCAAATTTGCAAACAAAATGGAACTAGAAAAAAACATTCTGACTGTGGTAACCCAGACCCATAAAGATAAATATCGTATATACTCACTTATAAGTGGATATTAGCTGTTAAGTAAATGATAACCGAGCTATAATTCATAGACTCAAAGAGGTTAGGTCAACAGGAGGGATCTGGGATGTGCAGGGGTCTCCCTGGAGGGGGAAATAGAATAGATTTTATAGGTAGACTTGGAGTGGGAGGAGTGGGAACAGGTGAGGAAAACCAGGTGGGGGAAGATGGGGTAAAGAGAGAGAGCGAGAGGAGAGATGGCTGGAATTGAGGCCACTGGGGGTGGAAATCTGGAGCAATAGACACTTCCTGCAGTGTCTGAAGGGGACCCTAGTGAGGACTGCTAGTAATGAGGTCTATGGAGTCTCAACTGGCCATCTCTTGTCACCAGTAAGGTGACAAATTAAAAACAAATCATATTTTTTATAGATAGCATATGTGTTTGCTCTCTTGGAAGGCTACGATAAGGAGCATTTAGTATATATGTCAATATTCACTAACATATATTTGAACATTTCTTAAAATATGTGCTTCTGCTTTCTCCTGTCATTCATTAAACTCTTGATGACATTCTAGAAGTCCAAGACTTCCTCCACTCAAGAGCTCGGTGCCATCATGGTCCCCACAGTGTTCCTTTCTAACTACAGTTCACACTGTGGGGATGGGTGGCTCACAGTGATACTCCTCCATTTGTAAAGGGTGTCTCTGAGCAGGGAACTTTGCTGAAGAACAGAGATATCCAAGGCACTGAGCTGTGGCTCAGGAGGTGTATTTAGATGACAGCTTCTCGCTTGTTGGAGTTATCAGCAGGTGGCCTTTCAAAGCCTGATCATTTTTCTTCCCTGCAACTTGACTCATTGCTCTTATTGACTTTCCACTCATGCTGCTAATTGCTATTAGATTCCAGTTTCTCCATCCCGGAGCTCCAATGCTTCACCTATTCTAAGTGGAGACCCCACCATGATTTGCCCCTTCCATGGCTTTCCCCTGGAACCTGTCTGTCATGACTGGCTGTCCAGGAACTTCAGGTCTAAGGAAAAGAAGCAGAGAAAGACACTTGTCCTTTGACGTCCAGACACCACAGTTAGGGCTAGGCCATGAAATGTTCTCGTGAGGAATGCTGGTTAGAGAGAAACTGTCTTTTCAAAGCGGTGCTGTGTAGCAGAATATTAACATGATCAATGAGTCTCTGGTGCAGAGTCTGAGCAAATGTTAAAGCAAAAGCTTTTACGAATAAAATTTAAGCTCTTTAGAGCTGTCAGTTGGAGAAAAAACTTGAGGTAATTCTTCAAAATGGAAGCTGTATATAAAAGTACAAGTTGGCACCCGAATACTGTTTGACTCTCTTTCTCAAAATTAATGGGTAAAGGATTTCTCTTCACCCGTGCCTCCTAAGAGGAGTGGTAGTAAATCCTGGTTTCCTTTTGGGGCCTTTAGGTCATGGAGAGCATTTTCAGTTAGCATTCCCTCAACTATTGTAGCCAGTGTGTGTCCACTGCTGTTCCCAGCATTGAGGAATCCAGCAGTGAACCCCCCACAAATCCAGGCTTCTGGAGCGTATTAATTAACTTTTATCATTACTGTTGTGAAATATCCGGAAAAAAGACCTAAAGGTATGGAAGATTTATTTTTAACTCTTGGACTCGGGGATTTTCCAGTTCATTACGGCAGAGAAGATAGGTATCCTTAGGAGCATGAGGCATCTGGCCACATGGAAACCGTGGGACCAGAATGGCAACCTGGCAGACACAGAAATAGGACCAGAATCAGAGGCAGGTAGAGCCTCCAAAATCCCATTCTTAATGACCTACATCCATCAGCTGTACCAAAGGCTTCATAACTTCAGATACAGTTAACAGTAGCTGGGAGCCAACTCCTAATGCCTTGTGGGTAATGTTCCAGATTTAAATAATAAAATGGATGGAGGAAGTAAGTACACATGAAGAAGTCCATTCACACAGCCTCAGAATAATAATAAGAGGTAATTCCCTTTGGAGAAGAAACATAAAGGAGTTTATAGGGACTGGGTATTATGGTCTTGAATGAGACAGAGAGGCCTAGCTTTATTAAGAAAATAACATCTGAGCATGAAATCGAAGAGGGAGCCATTCATGTGTCTGCAGGAAGAGATGTCTAGATGGGAGGAATGACTACTTCCCAAACCCTAGGCAAGGTTGTCCCTGCTATCATGGATGAAGGTGTCAGATTCCAGTGTGGCTAAGGAGTGTCTGATGGAGAGAAGAGGCAGTGAAGTCCAGGAAGTAGAACCATGTCGTGTGGTCAATAAGATCGGAGAAGGAACTATGGGTTTTACCTGCAGTGGGGTAGGAAGGCAACAGCTGGTGGTAGGGAAAGGGCCGTGTATTATCCAGGGTTCTCTAGAGGGATAGAACTTATAGAAGGAAATATATATATATATCATTCTAATATTCATATTTATTGATCAATATATATATCAATTCATATATATCAATCACTCATATATATCATTCATATACACAAAATATGATTTATTAGAATGACTTACAGGCTGTGTAAGGTCTAGATAGTGCAACAATGGCTGCCGACAATGGGAAGGTCCAGGAATCCAGCAGTTATTCAGTCCATGAGGATGGGTGTCTCAGCTGGTCTTCAGTGTGTGCTGGAGTTCCCAATTAGTCTCTAATGCAGTGGAGGAATGGACTTGCTAGTAAAACTGAGAGCAAGCAGGCAACAAAATCATCTTCCTTCTCCCATGTCCTTTGCATAGGCTGTCAGCAGAAGCTGTGGCGCAGATTAAAAGTGGGTCTTCCCACCTCACAGATCCAGATTAGAAGTGAGTCTTCCCACTTCAAATGATTTAACTAAGAAAACATCCCTCCCAGGTGTGCCCAGCCATTTGGATTTGGGTTAATGCCAGATGTAGTCGAGTTGACAAGCAAGAATATCCATCACAGGTAGCATAACCTGCTCTAAGTTTTGAAACCATCATTGAGTGCTGTATTGAGAACAGATTGCCCAGAGGCAAGGCAGCAGCAAGGACATCGTTGGGTGGCGTTGCCCGTCACTGGGCAGCAAGTGGGAGTCTCGGGTCATGCTGACAGCCAAGGAGGTCGTTAGAAGTGGTCAGGTTCTGGTCAGATGCTACAGTTACAGCTAATGTAGTTTGTAATAGGCTAACAGGAGGAAAGGATGAAATGCTGAAGACGGTGGTTATGACATCCTGTGTCTCGACATAAGTGAGCTGCTGCCGGCAGAGGTAGCAGGAGTGTGCGTGCATGTGTCATATGAAACTATTTGTATGTGTGCTCAAACTGTGTTCTAGAATGGTAAACCCTGTGTGGCTAAGGTGGTCATTTCTAATGCATTGGTTTGCCTGGGCTACGGCCACAAAGCACCATAGACCAAGTGACTTAAACAGAAAATTTCTTTCTCACACTTTGGGATACTGCATAAGTTCAAGGTCATGCTGTCATCCGGCTTGCTTTGTTTTGAAGTGTCTCTCTTTACCATAGAGGTGACAACCTTCTTGCTATGGCTCTCCCGGAGCCCTTCCTCTATAAGTGTATATCTTTAGGATCCCTCTTCTGTAGTCAGCATTTTTTTCTTTCAGGAACACCAGTTGGAACCGATTTGAATCCGGCTGACGGTCTTATTTCAGGGAGATCATCAAACCTCCCCTTGCAGGATATAGGATGAAGTGGTACCTAGGGAAAGACACTCTGAGCTGAGTAATGAAGAGTGAATGGGAACTGACAGAGGAGTGGGAACAGTAGGCTGGGGAGGGGCAGGAAGCCATGCGTGGCGATGTCTGCAGAGCAGAATTTGGTAAATTATGGATGTGAAGCGTATTTTGATTGGATGTGTTCAGATAAGGCTGTTGATGTTATTAAATGATCAGTAAGCCTATTGTGCCCACCCCTGTGTGTGTGTGTGTGTGTGTGTGTGTGTGTGTGTGTGTGTGTGTTTAGAGTCTGCAAAGAGATCATGTGAGGATGTGTGCTCGGGGCTATATATCAAGCTATCAACACTGTAGAATAATAGATGAGAGATCTGTCAACTCCTGTGATCACTTTGAAACATCCAAAATGTATTTCCAAAGCTTCTACAAGGTGTTGGATTCCAACATCACCATCATTTTTAGCTTTGTGCCTGAAACGGTGAACTCACAGACTTGTTCATTTAAATTCTGAATGGTCTTTGGGATGGCTGTGTTTAGGGATGCAACACATTGTCTACTTATATTAGCATTTTCCCTCCACATTCTGATGAGTGGGTTGGGCATTTGAGATACAGAAATTATAGTATTAGCTATGAAATTTGATCTCTCAGTGTGTGTGTGTTTGCCTTCAATCTGGGAATGTCTTTCCTCTGGGTTGTTCTGAGGTGTCCATGTGTGTGCCCTGTGATGTGATACTGACTTCAGAATATTTTTGTTTTGTTTTTTGATTTGTTTTGTTTTGATTTCTTTGTAGCTTTGGAGCTTGTCTTGGACCTAGCTCTTGTAGACCAGGCTGGCCTCAAACTCACAATGATTCGCCTGCCTCCTGAGTGCTGGTACTGAAGGCGTGTGCTAGTACCACCCCATGCAATATTGTAGTCTTTGACAGAGATGTTGGCAAGTATAGTTAACTAGAGCCCTATGACCCCCTCACACAATTAGATACCAGTCCTAATATCAAGATTGTCCATGAGTATGTTTCTGTGAGCCCACTATGTTTCTATTGCTTTGTCAAGATTTAAAAATAAGATGTAATCTTTACTGTAGTTTATAAAACAAAATATGAGATACATGAAGATAAAAAACAGGACAGATATGAGCAAGTTGTTGTTTGTGATGATAGACACCTACGGCAGGAGGTTAAATGGGCACCAGGTAATCAGGAGATAGAAGAAACCCATTGCTTCGGCAACACCAGTCAGTAAAGTTAGGTAAGAGTAAAATGTGATTGGGAAGAGTCTGGTTTCACTAGCCGCACAGAGGAAGCAATGCCCTTATGAAGCGAATGTCTGACCCTCTGGAATAAGACTATCAGGGTGGCATCTCACCAGCGGGAACATTTTAGGAACTCATAGAGGGGATGTCCTGACACAAATGGGGACCACCCTGAGGACAAGGTCTAGAACATTTCTCTTGTGGAGGAGGCAATGCACAGCCATGTGAAGGTGGACTGCATGAAAGGTTACCCTGTGGAAATGTTAGAGGCATCATTCATTGGGAATACAGATCCCTTGTGTTTCCAACCGCCATGTCCATGTCAGTCTAATTGCAAAGAATTTATTCCTGGTGTACGCTCAGTAGGGATGTCAGAGAAAGACACTCCTGTTTTTAAGGACACATTTTATATCTTCGGTGCAAACATTCCTGATTCTTGAACCTCAGAGAATTTTACTTCCCCATGATGCCCCAACATCTGAGTGCTGGGCTCCAATTTAGTAGTGCACACTGACATATTCATATTTTGAATTTAAGTATGGAGGCAACTTAGGTATGTATGGCTGAATTCATTTACAGTCCAAACCTGAGAAAATCAGCCTAGTGTGTTTTGAGAGGTGTTCTCAGAGTTGTGGCTCTACAAAGATGTGTCTGTCTCCCTGCTGCTTATGACTAGCCCGGCTCTTTTTTCCCCCAGTACAATGCTTTTATTGATTCTTTGAGAATTTCATATCAGACACCCTGGTCACACTTGTTTCCCAGTTCTTCCATATCCTCCTCCCACCCTTGACACCTCCCTCCCCAATATCCCCCCTAAAATAAAGAAAAGAAAAAAAACAGGTCCAGTTTGTGTTATGTATATACTCACTGGAGTATGGGCAACTTCTCCTTTACATAGAACTGAGTCCTCCCCCTTCGGCACCCGTCAGATACCATCAATTGTGGAGAGCTACACCTCAACATTCTTGTCAAACTTTTTATTGCCTGGGTCTTTACAGTGAGGGGCAGAGGTCTTTTCTAAAGACAGGCAATCAATCTTGTTCATCAGAGAGGGAGGTCTTTCCTGACAAGAAATCTCTCTCTCTCTTTCTCTCTCTCTCTCTCTCTCTCTCTCTCTCTCTCTCTCTCTCTCTCTCTCCCTCCCTCCCTCCCTCCCTCCCTCTCTCCCTCCCTCCCTTCCTTCCTCCCTCTCTCCCTCCCTTCCTCCCTCTCTCCTTTCCCCTCCCTCCTTCCCCCCCCTCTCTCAGCTTCTGAAGGTACTTGATAAGCAATACTAACAGTCTGAGACTTTCACACTGGGAGCTACACGAGCATCCCTTAATTCTGCATACTTGCCAGGATAGAACAGTAATTCTTACACATTTTTGGTGGCACTGGAATTTTTTATAAGCCTCTAATACTATCATCAAGACATAATAAATCCAAGAAAGAGAAAAACAAGGAATTAATGAGACCGATGACGTGGTTTCCTTGGTTTCTGGTGTAATTACGGGAGGAAAATGTTACCTTGGAAAGCTGAGGAGACAGCTCAGTCAGTAAAGTCCTTGCCATGTATGGATGAGGACCATCTGAGTCTACATCACCTACGCAAGAAGCCAGCTGCTATGTGAGACTGGGCATGCATATGGAGGAAGAGCCCTGGGGCTTGTTGATTGACAGTCTAGCTGAATTGATGAGCTTCCATGTCAGTGGGAGAGTCTACCTAGTAAATTAAAAAAAAAAAAACAAATAGAAGAAAGACAAGAGCATTGAGGAGGACATTAGATGTTGATCTCTGGACTATAGACAGACACATGCACACATGCACATTGAGCTATATCAAATTATTGACACTTCAAAGGGCAGTGTTCGGAATCTTGAGATTGCTGATACACCCCTCCCTCAAAGTGGCACATTGAGAAATGTGACTTCTGTCACTGATTAAGTATTTATTCTTGAAAGACTTTTCCCATGGTCTCCTGAATGCTGGCCTTTGCTTTGAAAGTGTCGGTAATTTGATACAGCTCAACATTTGTGTGTGTGGCTTTGTTTTGTTTTTGTTTGCTTGTTTGTTGTTGTTATTGATGTGTGTTTCTATGTGTGTGTACATGTTTGTGTGTGTGTGTGTGTGTGCGCGCGCACGCGTGTGAGGCCCAGAGATCAACATCTGGTATCTTCCTCAACTGTTCTCATCTTTTTTCCCTTTTTTTAGACATAATCTCCCATTGAAATGGGAGCACACCAATCCAGTTAAACTGTCAGTTTATGCAAAGAAGGAATGGATGGTGAAGTGATTTGTTTTTCGTTTATTTGACTCCATGACTTTTGAGGTGTCTTTGTGTTCTAGACAGCTATAAGGATTCTACACAGGAAGCCCTACCCTACAGCTTGCGTTTAACTCGCCCACATCTATCCCCTCACGCCTTGGCAGC
The DNA here is from genome assembly GCF_037038515.1 of Microtus pennsylvanicus. Lineage (NCBI taxonomy): Eukaryota > Metazoa > Chordata > Mammalia > Rodentia > Cricetidae > Microtus > Microtus pennsylvanicus. Next base: position 105,161,632 of record NC_134587.1, on the reverse strand, counting down.
CCATGTCCCGTAAGAGCTGCCATTAATGAGACCGTCTCACCTTTGATGTTTGATCTTTGCACTGCACCACCCAATCATCCATTCACCAGACACCTCAGGTTTCTCGGTATGTCCTAGATACGTTTTTTTCTCATAGAAAAGTCCACCACCAAACATTAATAATGTAAAATGACGAGGATTTTAGGTTCAAAGGAGTAGCTACAGAAGGCACCAGGGAGCCTTTTAAGGAGAACAATGAACGCAGAAGTCTGAAGTGCTTCTAGGTTTTACTGCTATTCTTGCCTGTTTGTTCTGAACAGTGGCGTTCAAAGGATAAATGCCCCTCACACATTAGACCTTGGCAACATTAACACTACTTTACCAATGCAATTTATGGTAATAGAGGAACTCAATGGGAGAGAAAGAGAAGGCATTATCTTTGTCTTCACTTAACTCCTAGATTTGAATTAAAATGCAACAATATGTTGGTTGGCCAAGTACCCCGAGACTGCTTGGGAATGCCTTTGGCTGCACATGGAAGTCACTAGCTTATGGACGTGTTGACATCATATTCCCCCAAGCGATGCCTTCCAAACCTGCCTGCACATTACAGTCTCCCGGGGAGCATAAGCCATGCTACAAAGTAATTAAATCAGAATCTGTGGGAGCAGAGTCAGGGTGTCGACGTTTTTAAAGCTCCCAGGTGATTGTATAGTCCAGCCACAGATGTGGACGGAGACAGAGAGAAATCACCAGACTGAGAGGCGGTCAGACCTTATAGCTAACAGTGTCCAAGTCTGTGAGGGACTCAGGCGTTTGTTGTTGGAGGTCATTAAATGTGGACGACCATCTCTGTTAACAAGCACAGGGCTTCAGACCACGTTCGGAAGAACTGAGTTTTTCTCCCCACAGCCTGAAGTAACGTCCTGACATTGATGGAGTGCCTGAGATAGTTTGTGCATTGCTAGAGGGGCTTCATGTGTCCTCGCACTGTCCTGACCACACAGCTGTCACGTTAGGAATAGATTTATGCTGGGAGTGGGATCTCAGAGACAAAGAAAGAAGTTTTTCCCAAGATTGCTCGGCTGGGACTTGAATCTAGCCCCCCCTCCCCAAGCTCTCAGAGAGTTCCTGTTTCATGACTTTCCCATAGAAAGAGAGACAGTGACACGTTTTCTGAACGCTGCACCGAAGAGGCCAGTACTCTACAATGTTCATGCACACCTTCTCATATTGTACTGTTACGAGTTAGGGCGACCTTGGTAGGTAACTAGTCTACATATTGACTGTCAGAAAAAGGATTTAAACCCAATTGCTTTAAAATGATGATTCTTGGCAGATGGCCTGCGGTCCTGACTCTCTTCTATTAGCCTTTATAGCAAATTAATTATTAAGTTCTGTATATTAAAATTTTTAAGTGCACTTCTTTGGCCTAGAGATTAAAGTATGTTGTTTAAGAGTTTATAAAATCAACTCATCTGCCTTTTGTTATTTAAAAGATCTCTTTTTATTTTATGTATATGGGTGTTCTGCCTGCATGTACGTCCACACCACAAGCATGAGGTGCCTGAGGAGACCACAAGAAGCAGCAGATCCCACTGGGGCTGGAGTTGCAGAGAGCTGAGTGGTCATGTGGGTGCTGGGAATGGAGCTCAGGTCCTTTACAAGAACAGTCAGTGCTCTTAACCACTGAGCCATCTCTCCAGCCCTGTCTTGTCTTCCTATGTCAGGTTTTTCTTATGATTCCTTTACAATCACAAAATACATTGTTTGTATTTCAATCCTTTTAAAACTGTAGCTTATTCTGTGGCTCCAGTTATGTTTCTAAGAGTGAGTGAAGATGTGTGCTTTATGCTGTTGGGGTGACATATTCTCCAGCTGTTGATTAAGCCTTGTTTGTTGTTGGGCTGTCCACATCTTCAATGTTCTTCCTGACTTACGGTCAGCATGACTGTCAGTCCCTGAAATGGTTACTAAAATCCCCAGATATAATTGTAGATCCATATATTCTTTCAACTGTTAGTTTTCATTTTATGTTTTTTGATGCTTCATTGTTTGATGCATATATGTTACTATTGTGCCTTCCTGAATTTATCTTTTCATTATTTTATAATGTGCTTTGTCTTTGTCTCTCTATTAATATTCTTTGTTCTAAATTGCCTTATAAAAATATCGTTTTCTGGTAGTTCTTCATCACACCTCCCCACTAACACCTGCGTCACTGAGTTTGAAGTAAATTCCTTACGGACATCCTGTTATCACCGCGTTGTTCTCGTGTATGTGGGTGTCTGTGCATGTGCAGGTACATATGTTTGTACAGATGTACAAGACATGTGCAATGGCTGTGGAGGCCACAGCTCAACCTTGTGTGCTGCTCTTCAAGTACTATCCTCCTTATTTTTTGAGGAAGGTGTCTCACTAGCCTGGAACTCGCCGAGTAAGTCTAGGCTGGCTGATGAGCCCCAAGGACTCTCAGCTATATTTTACCAGTGTTGAGATTACAAGTTCTTCCAAGACCAGCTTTTTTTTAATTTTTATTTTTAATTAATTTATTTATTAAGGATTTCTGCCTCCTCCCCGCAACCGCCTCCCATTTCCCTCCCCCTCCCCTGATCAAGTCACCCTCCCTCATCTGCTCGAAGAGCAATCAGGGTTCCCTGACCTGTGGGAAGCCCAAGGACCGCTCACCTCTATCCAGGTCTCCTAAGGTGAGCATCCAAACTGCCTAGGCTCCCCCAAAGCCAGTACGTGCAGTAGGATACAACAAAAGTATATGCTCAACTATGTTAATGGCAGCATTGTTTGTAATAGCCAGAACCTGGAAACAACCTAGATGCCCTTCAACGGAAGAATGGATGAAGAAAGTATGGAATATATACATATTAGAGTATTACTCAGCAGTAAAAAACAAGGACTTCTTGAATTTTGCATACAAATGGATGGAAATAGAAAACACTATCCTGAGTGAGGTAAGCCAGACCCAAAAAGAGGAACATGGGATGTACTCACTCATATTTGGTTTCTAGCCATAAATAAAGGACATTGAGCTTATAATGCATGTTCCTAGAGAAGCTAAATAAGAAGGTGAACCCAAAGACAAACACATAGGCATCCTCATGAATATTAACCTTCATCAGGTGATGAAAGGAGACAGAGACAGAGGAGCACGGGACAGAAATCTCAAGGTCCAAATCAGGAGCAGCAGGAGACGGAGCACGAGCAAGACCAGCTTTTTCATATGGGTTCTGGAGATTTAATTGCGTTCCTCCTGCTTGCATGGCAAGCACTTAATAGACGCAGCTCTCTCCCTAAGCCTTTTCTTTATTATATATACACACACACATGTATATATATATATATATATATATATATATATATATATATATATATGTATATCTTAAGATAAATACTGATATATTAGAATTTGTTTCCTGGATTAACTAGCTACAGAATGAATGTACATTTTCATTGACAAGCTATATTTTCTGAAAAACTTACGGCATGTCAGCATGTTACACTCAGAACTATTTTATTACATTACACCTGAAACCTGAAGCGCTAACATCATGTCAACATCACAACATAATTTCATTCATAAACAAAGGGGTTAAAATAACTATAGTTATCAATGCGAATGTGACTAAGTGGTTGTCTTTGCTGCTGACACTGTAGCCAAGATACAATTCTACCATTATCTACTTTGAAAACTTTTCTAGGCTGAATTGACTGAGTTTATGAACAACTGCATTCAGGACTTTGGTGTCTTGGCCAAATAATTTTTGCTGTGTTTGTGGATTTAGAACTTTTTACTCTGAGAGAGTGAAGGTCCTACCAAGGTACTCACACTCTCTAGCTCCACGTAGAGGGTGAGTAGTCTCATATTCTGTATAGTATGTCACAATAGTCTATCAATAAAAGCCGGGCGATGGTGGCGCACACCTTTAATCCCAGTACTCAGGAGGAAGAGGCAGGTAGATCTCTGTGAGTTCGAGGCCAGCCTGGTCTACAAGAGCTAGTTCCAGGACAGGCTCTGAAACTACAGTGAAACTCTCTCTCAAACCCCCGCCCCCCCCAAAAAAAAAGAGTCTACCAATAAAACAGAGTCAATGGAGCCTTATGATGGTAGGACATTAAAGCTTCCATTTTCAGATATAATTTAACATGGTAGTTCTGAGCACAGCATGCTTGCCTGTTGTGAGTTTGTCAGAGAATATAATAAAAGCAAAATTTCTACCCACCAACAATTACCAAGCACTCATACGCTAGCGATAATGGCTACATTGCAGACTGTACCAGAATTTAATGGCTTAGTATCCCCATTCTGTGAAATAAGGAATTCAGAAAAGACAGGCGAAGGTGGCGAGCCCCTGTCCCCATCTGTCTGGAAAGCTGGGAGGGGACTTTACGTCTAGGGGATAGAATCATCTAAACCATTGTTTACTCCCAGATCTGACACCCGGACTGAGGGGTCACAACAGTCAGGAGTGTCTGCATATATCGTGTCTGTGTCTTATGTCTTTATGCTTAAGGTATCCTCAGGCTACTGGAACCTGTTCCATAGCATTCCAGGATCCAAAAGTAAACTGTCCCTCAAAAAAGTGGACACTCCACCCCTTCTGTCTCCTCCCTACTCAAAGCACAGTCACATCTCAGGGAAGAGAGAAGACAGAAATCTCTTTTAATGAGCACACTGTCAAAGGATCTGGAGGCCATGACTCATTTGAGGAAAAATCTAGGAAATATATGGACTACCTAAATAGCGAGTGGTAGGAATTCATCTAGTTTCACAAATAAGTTATAAGATTGACTCCACTAGTCCCATGGGAGAGAATGTATGTGTATTTCTGAGCCTACAAATAGGCTGTAACACACACACACACACACACACACACACACACACACACGCACACACATGTATACACGTGCACATACACACACAAGCATGCACGCAACACATGCACACACACACACTGGCTCTAGCTTGGGCTTCTGAAACCTCAAAGCCCACTCCCAGTGATGCACTTTCTCCTACAAGGCCACACCTACTCCAACAGGGAAACATCTAAATAGGTTAAATGCCATCTAACCCTATGGGTTCACTTAAGCTTGAGGAGAAAAATCCTCCTAAATAGGTTAAATGCCATCTAACCCTATGGGTTCACTTAAGCTTGAGGAGAAAATCCTCTCATTAAATTAGCATGTGAAACTGAAGCCGTGTTGTGTTGACATCCTATGATATTGTTTTGATCCTTCAGTGTAGTGTGTAGTCATGTCACGCTGGCAGAATGACTGTAGAGACTGTCATAGCCCAAAGTGCAATACTCTTCCGGCTTGTTGCCGAGTCATAAGTACTGAAAGTTGCTGTTGTTTATAATTCCTGTGCTCTAGGGACGGGAAAGCCAAGGCTTTTTGGCTAGATATTGCCAAAGTCATAGAACAAGTCAGTGATGGAATGAAATTTAAAAATTAGGCGTCTCTTTGCTCCATGTCAGCAGGCTCTGCAAGAACAGTCCCTGACGTGGTCACTTTCTGACTTGCCACCACACAGATTAGTTGACTAAGACACAGTTTTGCATCCTGAGTGTACTTTTTGTTTGTTCAATAAGAATAACCCCTTTGGGATGGAAAACCTTCTATTTACCAGTAGTTAGTATTTTAAATTGTTTCCGACTACGCTATTACTCCAAAGAAAACATGATTTTTACTTTATTGTCATGTTTTGTATTTTCCCATTGAATCAGTGTGTGTGTGTGTGTGTGTGTGTGTGTGTGTGTGTAGGTAGCAGAACAGAGTGGGAGGGAGGGGATGAGAATGTGAGCATATGTGAGTCTCTAAGGACCTGAAGGAAAGCGTGGTTCAGGACTTCTCAGAACATTAACCTCCAGGGAAGCTACTGAAGATCGTCATGCTGGTTAGAACATGCTTGCCTTAGTCACTGTTCTATTGCTGTGAAGCGACACCATGTCCATGGCAGCTCTTACAAAGGAAAGCATTTAATTGGGGCTGTCCTACAGTTTCAGAGGTTTAGTCCATCGTCATCATGGTGGGAAGCATGGGAGCATGCAGGCAGACATGGTGCGTGAGAGGGGGCTTAGATTCTGCATCTAGATCAGCAGACAGCAGGAAGAGCAGGTGACTGGGCCTGGATTGAGCATCTGACACCTCATAGCTCACCCCCAGTGACACACTTCCTCCAACAAGGTTACACCTCATGATCTTTTCCAATCACTGCCTCTGCTGACTAAACATTTAAGTTTATGAGCCCATGGAGGCCATTCTTATTCAAAACTGCCACAGTACTTTTAGCAACATAACATTGAAAACACCCAAGGCTAGAGCCAGTGTGTGTGTGTGCATGTGTTGCGTGCATGCTTGTGTGTGTATGTGCACGTGTATGCATGTGTGTGCGTGTGTGTGTGTGTATGTGTGTGTGTTACAGCCTATTTGTAGGCTCAGAAATACACATACATTCTCTCCCATGGGACTAGTGGAGTCAATCTTATAACTTATTTGTGAAACTAGATGAATTCCTACCACTCGCTAATTAAATCGCTCAGACATAAACGATGTCACTTGTGATGTTCCTTGAAGTACAAAGCTGTTGATGTTGATGTTGATGCTTTGAGGATTCAAAGGGATCCAATTCTTAAAACCAGGAAGCAGAAATCCTGGGCTATTGGTTAAGGTACAAAGTATGAAAGCCAGGACTGAGCTGAGACTCTCTGGCTTGAATATTAACCAATCTCAGAATTTGTCTGGAAGGGCTGAAAGACAGTTTATCTGGCAGAGGGAGGTGATCTATTCTAATTACATTAGTGATTGTGAGCAAACATTCGGGCATCATGGAATATGAGATTTTGCTAGCCGGTATGAATGATTAAAGTGGTAAGATGAAAGGCATTAGAACCAATGAGTCAACATTTTCAGTTAACATTGTGAATTAAAAATGCATTTCACACTCTTTAAATATATTTCTGTAATATTGTTGAAATTTTACATTGATTCAAATATCACACAGATGAATACATATTACAAAACTCTTTAAAATAACAGAAAAATCTTTACTGCAATAACAGGGGAAACAAGACACCCCTCCCCCACCCAATAACACCTGTGGCAGGTGAGATAGCTAGCCCTGAGGTCATTGAATGGGAGAGCTGGCTCTTACCCTCACTGACTACAGCGCTTCCCCTCTGATCCTGTTGTCAGGGAAGCAGGTAAGAGTAACATAGCTGGCCCCAACCTCTTGTCTGCCATGAGGTAGCATGACTGAGGGAAAGATGCCCCCTCCCCTCTGCCCCAGGGGGAGAACTGGCCCTGCCCTACACCAGCTGCAGCACACAGGAGCAAGAGTTGTGCACCCCACCTGGGCAGCACACTAGAGTTGACCTTGTTGTTGGGGATGCCGGGGCGGGGGCAATCCTGAGGGCTTGAGAGCAGGATAGCTGACCCCGCACCTTGCTTCAGAGGCCCCCTGGAGCAAATGGGAGAGGGGCCTGTATCTTGCTGACCCTGGTCATATGACTGAGGGAACCAGATCCCAGGGCCTAAGAGCAGAACTGGCTGGGCGCCTTGCTGTGGGTTGTACTGAAGGAGCTAGTCAAGGCAGTGCTGGAGGGCTCATCTAGGCAGTGATGCTGAGGGAAAGCCAGCGAGGTGACCCAACTACCACCCAGGCCCAAAACTAGGGCTATGAGTCTACCCACCCCAAACCACTGAATCTATGAACTGTTGGAGCATGTGAAGGGGATGAATCTACAGATGCTAAACAGCAGGATCTCCATGACACGGGACAACAGCAGGGTATCCAAGAGGAGCCCCAGTGAAAGCTCTTAATCAGTGGTGTAGCAGAAACCAGAAGCCTTGAGCCAGACCAATGACTCCTGGCACGGACACTTGCTAGTAAGGATGGACAGACTAAAGGGTAAACTGTGTGCCTCAGTGGACCACACTACAGCTTCCATAGCAAGATTCTTCTTTTTGTGGAGGTAGAGAGGAGGGGGGAGGGGTTGCATTTTGTTTTGTTTGTTTTTGTTTTGCTTTGTCTCTTTGTTGTTTTTTTTTTTTTTTTTGCTATTTGGTTTTGCTTTTAAATTTGGTTTTATGTTTGAGGGGAGATTGGCAAGGGCAGAGGGCAGACGCCAGGGCATGGAGAGATAAGAGGGATCTGAACGTGTGATGTGAAATCCACAAAGAATCAACAAAAGTAAAAATAAATATCAATAAATAATAGGAAAACCATCTAGGTCTACAATGGCAACTTTAAAAAATATTAGTAATTGAGTTCTGCCTTCAAGACCATTCAATGCCAACACAGGAGCAGACGTGCTGTGTCTGAAGTCTCAGCCTATGTGACTGAAGGCAGTCAGATGCTCCATGGCCAATAGCACAAACTGGAATGACACAATGGCAGCAATGACAGCTACCCTGCAGTGCTGACCTTGCTGAGCGCTGCTTATGCACCAGGTATGCATATTTTACACACGTGGATTTGTTCTTCACTGTATCTCCTGAAAAATGGAATATTGTTATTAACAAGATCTGAAAGACAAATAAATATTGATTTCAAGGAATCAATAATACATTACCTTTCTTTTCATGGGCCAATTTTAAGACTGGCTTTCTGATGCACGTTAGGGAGTTGGTTAGTTTTTTGAAGCATCATAATTTTCTCTATTCTTAAAAGCCACTTTCAATGAGAAAGAACAGAAGGGCATTAAAAATCGTCATTTTATGGAAAAGCTGATTTACTTGGAAGAGCTGAACCGTGGCGTAACTCTTGAATTCGCAGTCATATGTCCACCCATATGTGAACACATCATGTATAGTCTTGACTAAGTTACTTATTTAAATGTTTCAAAGGCCTCTGTTTACCTACCTGTAACAAGAAAAAGCATATCTATTTGAAAACTATTTAAAAGACAAGAGTATTTGTGAACATGGTTGGAAAGCCAGACGTAAATCAGAGTAAATGTACATCTCAGTTAAGACATTCTCTTGCTAGTTTGGTAGCAAGTCAGGCAGACAAAAGTGTGTAGCAAAGTCGGAGGTGGACCACAGACAGCAGCTTGGCCACACATCCCTTGGGCCATGATCCTTTAACTCCCGCTTCTGCCTGCTTCTGTCTTAAATCTCCTGCTTTTCCATAGCATTCTGAGGAGATAGTTGTGCTCTGTTTTGAGAGAAAGTCTTGGCAGCTGTTGAGAAGTGAACCTCGCTTAATGACAGCTCTGGCTTCTCTGCCACGATTCTTTGGTCTGGAATCTCCAAAGTGCTTTCCACTTGCTTAGCCTTGCCCCTCACCTCCTGACTTCTTCAACTTCGGTTTGCTTAGGTGCACACCCATAACTTTTAATCACTGGTTTCTTAAAATAAAGCCAGAGAAAGAACTCCCATTTCTTCCTAAGAAACTGAAATTCCAAAAGGAGGAGAATTAGAGACCAAAACAGGTGTTCTTAAGGCTTTGGGCAGCTTGCTTTGTTATCTGGGGCTGGAAAACTTAAGTGCTGAGGCAGAAATGCCCACTTCCCAGTGTGACTACTTTGTCAGCCCTTGTCTCTCCTGGAGCAGGTTAAAATTAAAAATCCCAACAATCTTAACATCTTCAAATTGATTCTTCCTCCATTCCTCTTTTAGGATTTCTGTCTTTGGTCACTTTTTTACTGTTGGTTCTTTCTGCATGTACATTTTGAGTCTCTTTTGTTCTTTAAGAAGGCCCTTCTTAGACTTCGCTGCTCCTTCTGCAGCCCAGACTGTTCCTCCAAACACTTGCTCAGTAGTGTAAGACTTTGGGCCCTCTCTCCCAGCCTTATGGAGCTTGACCCTAAACAGTGAGGCATTATCTTAGTGCTTTCTCTGCCAGCTGCTCTTCTGCGACTGCAAAACAAGCCCTGAAGGCGCTGGGGAGATAGCTCGATGGGGAAGAGCCATATGCGTTGCAAGCAAAAGGACCAGAGTCTGAACGCCCAGCACCCATGTGAAAAGCTGCACATGGCTTCATATGCCTGGAACCCAGCATTTGGGGGCAGAGACAGGTGCATCTCGGGAGCTTACTGGATAGCCAGATGTGCAAAACTGTGAGTTTCTGGTACAGTAAGAGACACAGTCTCCAGGAATCAAGACAGAGAATGACACATGCTGGCATCCTGCTCTGGTCTCTTCATGGGTATCTTTCCTGAATGTCAAATGCATTCATCACACATTAGAAGAAGAAAAAGAAGATGGAGAAATAAAAGAAGGGAGGAAGGGAGGGAGGGCGGGAGGGAGGGAGGGAGGAAGGACCCCTGAGGTCCCACCCTGACATCACCGTAGTCTTCTGGTCCCCAGCCTGGGCGTGCCAGTGTGGTAATTTGGAATGCCTTCCCTGCATGTTTCCTCTCCGATCCATACTATCACCATCCCAACCCCTAGTAGCACCCCTCTTAAGCCCAGTATTCCACCTTTAATTCCTTACTTTGTTGCTCCAAATGCTGTACCCCATTCTCCTATTTCTGACCTGTTTGGGGATATATAAATTCCATGTCTTTACTGAGTCTTTTTCTGGGCTGTGGGCCTCTCAGGTCCTCATTCCATCCATGTGTTCTCATTACCTACTCGTTGTTCCTCTCCCTCAGCATAAGAAATTGTTTCTCCATCTGTCTTTTTGTAAGTCCCTCTACCTTCGGTCCAAATGTATGTATCCCTTTCTGGTCAAGGACATTCCCCATCTACTCTGACCCCTGTGTTGGAAACAGCTCCACTTTTTAAAGTGCTTGCCTAGTCAGGGAGCAGCGATGAACAGGAGCGGGTGAAGGGGCTTGGACAATGGTGCAGTGGCTGGGGCGGGGACCTGGAGGCTGCAGAGGATGAAGTAGAGGCTGGGCGGGAGAAGCAGCTGCTGACTTGAGGCCTATGTTATAGAAAGAATCTAGCCAGGTTAGTCCCCTGGGGAAGACCTCAGACACCAGAGAAAGAGGGCAAAGGTTCTCAGGGAAGAATGAACTTGACAGTGGAAAATGGAAGGAAAGCATTCATCTCTCTGCCACTATGTTAACGCCCATCGGCTTTCAGATGGACCCCAGCCTGGCTGAAGCCACTATTGGTGCGATCACTAAGGAGATATCTGCCCCATTCCCTGGGCTGTTTGGGTTCTCCTTTTTTTTAATATTTATTTATTTATTATGTATACAATATTCTGTCTGTGTGTATGCCTGCAGGCCAGAAGAGGGCACAAGATCCCATTACAGATGGTTGTGAGCCACCATGTGGTTGCTGGGAATTGAACTCAGGACCTTTGGAAGAGCAGGCAATGCTCTTAACCTCTGAGCCATCTCTCCAGCCCCTTGGGTTCTCCTTTTACCAGACCTTGAAACAGTATTTTGTACTTGGCACTGGTTCTCTGACATTGCTGTCTTTCATCCCTGAGTCCTTTGGTCACTGAGACTTCTCAGTCCCTCTGTGCAGATCCACGTAGACTGTGTCTGAAGGTGAGCATACCTACATCCGTATCCTGGTTCTTGATCTGCCTATCTATCTGTCTATCCTTCCATGTAGTTAAGTGACTAACAATAATTGTGTATATTTATGGCATATAGTGTAATACTTTGATTTTTTGTATACATTATAGATTTAACAAAGATTATTGACATCCAAGTACCTCATTGGTGTGTGTGTGTGTGTGTGGTAAGAATTAAAAATAAAATCTATTTTAACTAATGTGGAAGCACAGTATTGTTGCTCATGATCACCATACAAACTAAACTTCTCTGGGCTGAGTCTTGATACTTTTAAGCCTCCATCTTCCTTTTCTTATCCCTTCTTCCCCTTCCACACCGTGGCAATCACCATTCTCTCTACTTCCTTTTCTGTTTCTTGTTTTAGATTCCAACTGTAACTGAGAATTCAATATTTGTCTTTTAGTATTTGGTTGATTTTCCTCAGCAGAATTTTGACTCCATCCACATTGTCACAAATAGCATCATATTTTCCTCTTTAAGACCAAAGGATGCTGAGGTTGCTTCCATATCATGAATGTTAGGAAGAGTACTCTGAACATAGTTAGCACTCACTTCGTTGTCTGATGACTCTTTCTAGATTGTCTTACCTATGCCCAAAGGTTTCATTTATAGTATGGGAAAATGCAAACCAACAGCTCTGTAAAAGTCTCCCTAGTGACTTCAGCCTACTTACTCAGATGCTAAAGTCAGTATGTCCAGTGCGTAATGTGTTCTCTGGAGCTGCAATTATGATACACGTCCACCCACGCTCTCCCCCCAGTGCCGCAGTCACCAGCCATACTCTTCCTTCCCTTATCTTATCTGTGGACACCAATGTGGTTAGGACCTTTACCAGTTCCTGTTGTTCTTGGGTAGTTCCTTCCTGCTGATTCCTGACTTCATTTCCTGTCATCTGCCTATTCAGGTCATTGTCCTAAGACCTGTTCAAACAGTAAACAGGCTTCTCTGTGGCCCAGGATGAAGCAATGCCTGTGGGGATGACCAAGTGGGTATGTGTATGAGTGGCATGGCTTTCCGTGAGTCCCAGCCTCCTTTCCCATGTCTGTCCCACACCTATGCACTTCTGCGCTCCGTCCTTGCTCAGCTCTGTCAAGCCTGTCTACCCTGAGGACGCTGGCTGGTGTTTGTTTTGCTGTTTTCGGTGTCTTCCTGTATGCTGCTGTTTTCCTCAGTGTTCCCTCTGATTGGGGCCTCAGGAAACACCCACTCACTGCCTCTAACTCCATAAGGTGGGGATGCATTTCTGTCTACCGTCTGACTGCTCAGGTTGGTTCTGTGATGTGCCTACCATATAGTTTATCTGTTTCGTTTACCCTTGTGCTTTCTTCTCTGGTATATACACTCAGAATCGTGATTCTTCTATCAGAAAAGTTCTGTTCTCTCTCTCTCTCTCTCTCTCTCTCTCTCTCTCTCTCTGTGTGTGTGTGTGTGTGTGTGTGTGTGTGTGTGTGTGTGTGTAGTACATGTGTGCAGGTGACTGTGGAGGCCAGAAGAGGGTATGTGAGTCACTGGAGCTGGTGTTACAGATGGTCCGGAGCTATCTGTTGTGGGAACTATGAACTGAACTCAGATCCTTTAGAAGGCCACCCTCTGAATCTTGACCTTGTTCTTGGTTAGCAGCGTCTCTTACAATGTGGGGTCAATGAGTCCCACTTTCCCCAGCCTGGCAGTCAGAAGGAAAACTTGACGCCTTACATCGAAAACACTGGAATCTTAAATGCACCTTTGTTGTCTCCTTATTTTCTAATCCAAGCAGGCTTATTGTGGTTGAAGAAAAACAGTTGCTAGTGCTTCTGAGGAAGCAGGAAATAATTTTAGTTAAGTGGGGTTCTCAGAAAGTCTGGGTAGAGGAAGAACTAGATATCAGATTTGCCTAATTAAATCTGTGACACGACCAAATGCACTGGGAGGAAATTTGCCTAGATAGCTGCGGTAGCAGATAGCAAAAGGGGGAATAGCATCTTTTTCGAGGAAATCCTTCTCTGCTCGCGGCTGATTTTCTTCCTGTGCACTTTGGGTAGTGCGTGTTCCTCCAGAGTCGCTCTAGAGTCAGCGAGAAGCAGGTGGACAGTCTTTAGATTTTGTAATATGTTATTTCTAAACTGCAGCGCTCTGTTGACAGTTCACCAGAATCTGTTTTCTCCTGCCTTTTACTGATCTTCCTCCCCTGATGTCAGCTCTCTGTACTCACAGGCTCAGCACCTTTGCGTTGAACCAACCTTGGGTTGAAACTACTCAAAAATGATCGCAGCTGTACTGGGCATGTGCAGACCTTGTCATGTCATTAGTCCCTAAACAAGAGGGGAAACAAATATTTATGTAAAGGCTGCTCTTTGGGGGGGGTTATGAGCAACCAAAATTACTTAAAGCATACAGGTTATATGCAAATTTTGTGCTATTTAATATAAGGAATTTGAGAATCCTCCTCATAGGTTGGTACCCTGTGGGATCCTAGAACGTCTTTGTAGATATGGAAGGATGACTATAGTCTTCTTTATTTATTGGAAAATTATTTCCCCCACAAAACCCATGCTTTTCAAAGGCTGGGGTGCAGCTTCTTCTGTAACTGTCAGAATTACATGTGAAGTGAAGAGAAAGCTGAGTGCAAGGATCACCTGTGAGCACAGACGCCAAGGGCAGCAGGCTTCTCCGCCCTCTGCGCTGCGTATTCTGACCTCCAGGCAGCAGCTCCCCATGCCCCAGATTCCTCCACTCCAGTTGTCACTGCTGCATGCCAAGTGACTCCAGGGGAACCAGGGAACCAGTAACAAATGGGTCCTTGAGATAAGCGATGGCTTCTCAGGGTCTCTGTTTGCTCATATGTCTGGACCAGACGATCTCCACATCCTTTTTCATTACTGGGTACCAAGAAAGTGATTTAGTAAAGGAACGTTTAAGGACTGAGAAAAAAAAATGTCTGGAAGATGAGGGATCACTTTAGATTGAGAATGTGGCAGAAAAATTCCCCCAGGGAGGCAGGAGAGATTAGAAAGGCCAGGAGGGAGAAGCAATTGGAACTTGGGTGCCTGCGAAAAAGTGCAAGATCTTCCCAGAGGAGAGCAGTGTGGTGGAAAACTCACATACCATTAACGATCAAGAACAACTTTTATTTATTTAGTTCAGTAATGCTAAGAATAGTCACATAAATTAATAGTCATCACCACCATCCCTCTCCAGAATAATTTTATCTTTTCAAACAAAAACCTTGGAGTTATGACTGTATCTCTGTGTCTGTTTGCTTTCCTAGGATGTGCAGGGCCCTGAGTTTAATTCCTAGCAGTACAAAAAAAAAAAAAAAAAAGAAAACCCGCAAGCCTATCTGTGAACCAGTAACTCCTCATTTCTCCCGCTCCTGACTCCTGGTCACCCTCATTCTACTCTCTGCTTCTTATTTTGATTGTCTGGGTGCCTTGTAGAAGAGACATCACACAGGATGTCTTACTGTGTGACTAGCATCCTTCACTGAACACAGTGTCTCAAAATCTACTCTTGTCGGACGAGTCAAATTACATTCCCTTCTCCTATCTAATGCTATTCCATTTTGTGCATGCACCACATTTTGTTTAGCCGTCTCTCAATGGACATGTGAATTGTCTCTCTTAGCTGTTCTAAACCATATGGCTGTGCACATATATTTAACTCTTTGAGAGATTTCCAAGGTTTTTCCATAGCAGCGGCACCATTTTACTTTCCCACTGAAAATACACAAGGGTTCCTTCTAGATTATCCGTGGAGACAAGTGGCTACATGCCTTCAATCTAAATCAGCTTCACTGTAGCCCAGACTGCACCTGCGACAGTGACGAGATGTTCAGTTATGACAACAGATTGGTACCAAACTAGGAGGGTCTTGAAGCCTGGGAAATAGGCGAGGCAAGGACAAAACGGTACTGGAAGCAGTTTAAGGACCAAAGGATGCATATGGTGTAAATCAAGACCTGGAGGCCAGAACATTGACTACAGCCAGCTATTTAGGTTAGAGATCTGGTTCTAGGTGAGAATCCTGGGTTCTAGGTAAGAAACCTGGGTTCCTAGTAGGAACACTGGAAAGGTGGGGATGAATCCAGAGAGAGTGAGTGGGATTCTTGAATAAAGAAGGTGTTCGCTGGTGAGAGGTTTAAGGAGTTCTGCATGGACTCAGCCAGCCACTCAACCTTGGTCATCTTAAGTGCACTTATGTGGAGTGACAGCAGGAAGTGGTACATCCCTTATCTTTTGTCATCTTGATCTCCATGGTGACCAAAGCACATAAAGATGGGAAAGAACTAGTTAGCTAGGTGGTCCTTGGCCTAGTAAGGAACAGGCTTTGCAGCAGGGCTGGGAGTGTGGCTGGATGGTAGAATCCTACTTACTCTGCATCAGTGAGTCATGGGTTTCATTCCCATATTGGGGGAAAGGGGCAAAGGGAGGGGAGGGAGCACGCAGACAGCAACTCTGGAGCTGTTTCCTTCCTCCACTGGCTGCACCTTTTTAGCCATTGGTTACAGAGCTGGATCCTGAGTAAGAAAAAAATTGTGTTAGTCTGTTTGCACAGAGAGCTGAAACACCAAACCCAAAGTAAGGAATGGCCTGCAGGCCCCAGAGGTGTGTCTAATCAGGATCCAAGCTGGAGCCATAAAGGTCTTGTTTTTATACTTATAGTCCAGCCCACAGTTAGTACATCTTTTATCTGGAACGATTGACACCAGACATGTTTCAGATTATAAAGGATTTTAGATCTTGGAATATTTGCAGACATTTTACCAATGAGATCATAAAATATTAAACCTAAAATGATTTAAAATGCAAAACTTATGAGCATTGTTTAGACTTGAGTTTCATGTTTTGAGTTTTCCAATTAGGAATGCCCAGTCTGTGTAAGAAAGGTGTTTGTATGGCTTTTTCCTGTGTTGGCTACGTGTCATGCTAAAAACACCCCACCTCTGGTTGTTGCTGTCTGATCCTTTGTGCTTTGATTACTGAAGATTCCACAGAGCACGGTGCTCCATTAGTTGTTGTCCTCTGAGCTGACAGGGTAGAGGGCAGTGCCTTCGCATGCGGTTGTGCAACGGTGTGTGCTTGGTGACAGTGGCTGGGTAGCAAGTGTGAACCCAGTGTGGTGGAGCCCAGTTTGGGGATGATTTTAAATAAGTCATGTTTAAAATAGATGTAGTTAAGGGGTGTTGAAATAAGAGCGGCGGGGCTGCATCCCCAGCACCCGGCCGCCCACACGGCTAGCTTTACCAGAAATAATTACACAGAAACTGTATTCTTTTAAGCACTGCTTGGCCCCTTTCTATCTAGCCTCTTCTTGGCTAACTCTCGCACCTGGACTAGCCCATTTCTAATATCTGTGTAGCTCACGAGCTGGTTTACCAGGAATGATCTTAACCTGCGTCTGCCTGGAGTGGGAGAATCATGGCGACTCCCTGACTCAGCTTCTTTCTCCCAGCCTTCTGTTCTGTTTACTCCTCCCACCTATGTTTTAACCTATGAGGGCCAAGCAGTTTCTTTATTGCTTAACCAATGAAATCAACGGATTGATATATGACACTCCCACATCAAAGGGGTCTAAAATCAGATTTATAACGATGATGATAAGATAGATGGAGATTTAAGCCTGGGCAGCCAACCCTGACTTTTTTATATGATTTTTGGTGATCAAACTCAGTTCCTCTTGCAAACAGTATTCTAGATTCCGGGACCGCTACTCACCTGTGTGCTTTTATCTGCAAGTTAAACTGAACACAGCCTTTCCCAGGTCTATGGCTGGATGGGGAATCTATACGGCTGACACCAAGTAACTAAAGCATTTGTCAAGGCTCAGCCACCAACGTCAAGGATATAGCTGTGACAACTGGACTCCCATGTGACTCAACTGGGCCTCATTTGGACTGGATGAAGAGGTTGTAGACTAAGCAACTGCCTGTCTCCTCACTTGGGACTAAGTGCCCAAAAGAATTAACAGACTTTGAGGTACTATTTGATATTTTCAAAGGGAGTCCCTAGAGCCCCCAAAGAAATAAACCTCCTCTCTTTGACCGGTTGCAGAAGGATACTGAGTTCTTCCCGAACAGGAGCTCAGCCATTCTCCTTGCATCCCTGACATTGGGGGTAGCAGAGCAGGATGTCCCATTTGTGATACCCCAGGGAGCAGCAAGGGCTTCAGAAGAGAACCAATTCCTTTAGTCACCCTTGCTCACTGCTGGTGCACTGTGCCCATTGGATGACTGCGGGAAATGAGGCCAACTGAAAACTCACTGCGCATGACCCTTCTCTGCACCGCAGAGAGATCTAAACTTCGCATGAAATCAAAGAGGCTACAAGACCAGAGCTCTAGGATGAAAACGTTCCTGAAAGTCAAAATACAAAGAACAGAACTTGCAGTGTGTATAGGAGATGCGTGTTTCCCACAAAAGAAACAAAGCAGGAGAGTGGAAGAAGGGATGCCCTCAAGAGCAGTAACTCACCATCAGCCAGGATTTTCCCTCAGATCCTTTTTTGTAGCTAAGCACAGATGAGGAGGGACATTTCCAGCTAACATGAGCTGAAGAATAAGATGTAGATGCGGAATGGGGAATATGGCAAAAATCAAAAATAAAAGCTTCTCTCTGAATTTGTTGAATGTTACTAACTTTTGTCTACCTTTAAGAAAAACACCCACCCTGCCGGTAATCCTAGGGAAGAAATTGGACCTAGGGAGTTGATTGGTCTTTCTATGTGGCGGTTCTATCAGGTGGAAGCATCCTCCTGAGAGATGAATGAGATGGTCAAGCTGCGTCTTCAACCTGACAGATGACACTTGGTGACTCAATACAGATGGAAGGCAGTGTGAGCTTTTTGTTTCTCTTCCTTCCTGACATGCCACATTCCACCAGCACTGACAGGAGAAGGGAGGGTAAAGATGAGGGCAGCATGCATGTGCGCTTTCCTATGCACCCATCCCTGTAAGAATCTACTGGTAAACACACCAGCTTTTGTGGTGGTGGTGCTGGAGGTTGAGCCCAGGGCCTGGTACATGCTAAGTGAGTGCTCTATCTCTGAGCCACATCAACAATCCACTAAGTAATGAAGGCTGGCCTTGACTCACTCTGTGGCCCAGGCAAGCCTTCAGCTTGTGACCTTCCTGTATCAGCCTCCGGATTATGCCACTAGGGTATTGTTTTTCCTGTGAGGTAAATGAGGGATGGGAAAATGAAATCGTTTTCCTCAGTACTAACTACCATGGGGCCTGAAAGTTAACATAGGCTTCTGGTCTGAGTTTATCAATCACACTGCTTGGAGGCAGGAGGTGGGAGACTAACCATGATGTGTGCCTGCCATCATACTGGATACTTCAAGCATCATCTTGATGCTTCTGGGAGTTTAGGGTGGGAGGTGCATGTGTTTATAGCCTATTTTCTTCCAAGATGCCCCACAAATTGCGAGAGTTGTTTCATCAGAAGTAGATATGATTTCAAAGAAGTAATTTTAATATACAGTTTTAAATTAAATAAGCTGTAATGTTCACATAATAATGCTATCATAAAATGTATACAACAGCAGTAAAGAGCACACCCTAATCTACATTACATTGGACTTATTCTGCATTCCTAATCATCTTTCTTCAATGATTCTAAATATATAAATAGTTTTGTATCTAATATTACAAGCATTCCCTGTGGCTTTATGAGTGTTTCATAACTGATTTTGAGACAGATTTTTTATATATTAATTATGGTTCCAGTTTTCTAATCACAGAATATGGAAATCTAGTATTAATTTTGAAGACATTTGTGGTAGATCTTGGTTATAGAACAATACTGAATAGCCAGAACTCACTTTCTGAGACCATCTTTGCACATTTTGCTTTGCAGGGATATACCGAACAGAAAGGGATAAGGGCACTTTGTATGAGCTCACCTTCAAAGGGGACCACACCCATGAATTCCAGCGCCTTGTCCTGTTTCGGCCCTTTGGCCCCATCATGAAAGTGAAAAAGGAAAAGCTCAACATGGCCAACACACTTATCAACGTTATCGTGCCCCTGGCGAGGAGGGTGGACAAGTTCCGGCACTTCATGCAGAACTTCAGGTTTGTTCGTTTTGCAGGGGGTCCTGCTCATTCCCTGTCATTGCCTGCCTTTCCCCTGCCACGTGCAAAGGCTCCTTCTCTTCCCTTCCACTCAGTTTTCTTCATACAAAGTTTACGGTTCCTATTTGCCTTTCCCTAAAGCAATTAGAAAATCCCTGCTTAAGTACGTTTTCCTTAGAGGGACCATCTAGGAAGGATGGTCAGTCAATAGCCCTGCAAATGTCACCGTCATTCTGGCTGGGCAAACCAATGCTGGGTGTGTGACCTTCAGTTCTGACTGGGTAAACCATTGCAGCATACGTTGCCTTCAGTTCTGACTTGAGCCTGGGCTCCCAGACAAAAGTGAGATTCTCAGAGGCCAGCAAATGAGGTTCCGCATCATCAGGAACAGGCAGGAGCTGGCTGGTGCTCATAGAACTCACATCAGTGATGACTGAACAAGGGAGAGGCCCTGGCTCAGCGGAAGACTGCCTTCATTTGCTGCCCTGCATCTGGAGCAGATTGAATCACAGTCTATTACCTGTTCTAAGCTGCCAGCCTGAAGGGACTGGATTTAAAACTGTGGCAGGAGGGCTGCAGGAATTCATCTTTATAAGTGCTCAGCAGACCTTTATCCCAGGGTGCACGGGTGGAGTTGGTGTGTACGTGACAAGAAACCCTCTACTGGGCAACAGTGGGTCTCATCGTTTATGTGTGGAACCCACATATAAGCCGAGGTTAGCCAGCTTCATGATTTACTTACCATGATTTCAAAAAACCAGCTTATTTTATCCAATTATAAATCTTGAAAGATTTAGCCTATTTTAAAATCTCTTTTCATTAAGTTCACAGTACTAAAAAGTCAGTGGAGATCAGTAGAAGAATGTGGTTAGTCGCTCTCAACATCCTAGCTCAAGAGCACAAGAGGGATCCTTTTGTAATCAAGTTGCTTGTATTAGGGTCAAGTCATCTTTGAGAGACCACTAAAGTCACCCGGCAATGGAAGAGGGAAGCTGCATCTGAGAGCCAGGGACTGCAAGGGTAGTGCATACAAAGACAGATTCCCAGAGCAGGAGGGAACGGGGCAGAGACTGAGTGGGGTATCAGCTGGACAGCCAAGAGCTTCTAAGCATGTGCAGGGCTCTGAAAACGTGGAATGTAAGATCAGGAGTACCTAGGGTATTTCATTCTCTGTAGGAACATGGTAAAAAGATTATTTTCAAATCACAGCCAATGGAGATTCTGCAAAGCATAGTGCTAGAACAAATCACCAAGCATAGCTGGAAAAAGTAATTCTTTTTTCAGACCTAAATTTAAAGTCTGGCCAATTAAACCAAAGGAATATAGTGGGAGCCCCCAAACCATCTAGGCTGTTACCCAGACAATAGACTGGCCACTTGTCACAAACTGATGGCAAGGCCCCGTTGCTGAAGACAACACCTACACAGCTTTCTGAGCATGCAGAAGTTGAGCTGGTGTCTGCCTGGAGCCTTCATCCCTACATGCTAGCATCTTTGGTACAGGTCAGTACTCTGCACACTAGCAAACGAGAAACTTAAATATCAAACTATATAAACTCTTGGGTCTACAACAGCGTCCTACCTGCAAGACATGCTAGGACAATGGGGGCACAAAGTTTGTGGAGTCATCAGCTCATATCTGGTGTGACTGAAGGCCGCCTCTAAAAATGAAATCCATACACTGCTTGGGTGACCAAGAATCTGAGACTAAAGGGACATAGAGTAAAATCAAATACTACTTTTCAAATATATATGTATACATTATATATTTATAATATATATATATATAATTTTATATATCAATAAATGACTTCTAATGACATCCTGCTATCCTCAGAGATCAGTGCCTTGTTCAACCATCATCAGAGATGCTTCCTTCTGCAACAGATGGGGACAAATACAGAGCTCAACAGCCGGACATTATGCAGAGAGCAAGAGATCGTGAACATTCATCCCTAAAGGGAATATCAAATCCCTCCTCTCAGGGTTCAGGGAGCCCTGTGGAGAGGACGCAGGAAGACTGTAAGAGTTATCAGAGAGTGTGGAAGACACTAAGAAGCAGGGCCCTCTACATCAGCATATGGACACACAGAGACTGGGGCATCGTGTCCTGGGCCTGCAGGTGTCTGCACTGGTTGGAGTCCTATAGATAAAAGGGGAGGTGGTCACATTCTTCCATCCCTAACCCAGAAGCAATCTCCAATTGAAAACCACTTGTACACAAAAATTTAGTTTTCCACAAAGGGACTCTCAATAGGGAAACAAACTACTCTTAAGGATAGGCTGCATGCCCAGCAGTAGATGCTAACAGAAAATGAACTCAACCAATAGCTTTGGTGGTGCCTTTTCTCACAATGTTGTGTCAGGGTTCTTCCATTTTTTAAAAAAAAATTATCTTATTCTTAAAAATATTTTATATTTATTTTTATTATATCTATATTTTCTTTTCTCTTTTTACCCTATAGGTCTTTTGCATATATATTATGATATCCAGTTTAGTGTTTTTATGGGATTTCTGAGTATGTAATGATTGGGTCTTTATTTTTTGTGCCTTTTCTTGGGCTCTTTTCCCTGTATTTGTTTGTTTTGTATAATTCTAATGGGTTAGCTTTGCTTTTATCTGTTCTGTTCTATGCTATTCTATAGAAGACTGTCTTCTAATGAGAGACAGAAAGGGGGTTGATCTGGTTAGGAGTGGGGAGTAGTAGAGGGAGATGTTAATGGAAACAGTAGAGGAGCAGAGGGGGGAACTATAATCAGAATGTTTACATGAGAAAAAATGATTTTTTCAATAAAATGGGGGAAAACTCTGGCCAATTAAATGTTTAGACACAATTATTTTGACCAATTACTGGGAGACCATGAACGGACTATTTATTAATATTGGCTGTTGCTATGATGTTCTTTCCAACTTCAGCCCAGAGCATGTCAACTCTGGTTGACACTGAAGACTATACTGTGGGTGATTTTCTGCCCTTTGCCCATTGTGTACCTTACCTCAAAACTACCCAATATTTTATAGTTTGTTTTAAAATCCAGGGCCAGGGAAAAGGCTTATAGATAAAAAAAATCTTTCTGCACAAGCTTGATGGCCTGAGTTCACTCCTGGAGTCTTCATGATGGTGGAGGCAGAGAACAAAGTCCACGGAGACTCCTCTGCCACATACACTCTGTCTACGGCAAGTCCACGGAGACTCCTCTGCCCCATACACTCTGTCTACGGCAAGTCCACGGAGACTCCTCTGCCCTATACACTCTGTCTACGGCAAGTCCACGGAGACTCCTCTGCCCCATACACTCTGTCTACGGCAAGTCCACGGAGACTCCTCTGCCACATACACTCTGTCTACGGCAAGTCCACGGAGACTCCTCTGCCCTATACACTCTGTCTATGGCAAGTCCACGGAGACTCCTCTGCCCCATACACTCTGTCTACTGCAAGTCCACGGAGACTCCTCTGCCCTATACACTCTGTCTATGGCAAGTCCACGGAGACTCCTCTGCCCTATACACTCTGTCTACGGCAAGTCCACGGAGACTCCTCTGCCCTATACACTCTGTCTACGGCAAGTCCACGGAGACTCCTCTGCCACATACACTCTGTCTACGGCAAGTCCACGGAGACTCCTCTGCCACATACACTCTGTCTACGGCAAGTCCACGGAGACTCCTCTGCCCTATACAGTCTGTCTACGGCAAGTCCACGGAGACTCCTCTGCCCTATACACTCTGTCTATGGCAAGTCCACGGAGACTCCTCTGCCCCATACACTCTGTCTACGGCAAGTCCACGGAGACTCCTCTGCCCTATACACTCTGTCTACGGCAAGTCCACGGAGACTCCTCTGCCCTATACACTCTGTCTAAGGCAAGCACAACTACATATATTATATCTACGCACATAATAGCATGGAATAACATTCATCATCTTGGAGTTTCTAATTTATGATTGATAGTTAGCTTATAGAAGTGATTACTTGCTTACTACAAGATGTTTGAGCAACGTAGAACAAAACAAGGATAGATTATTTTAAAAGCAACCCACAGGTAAACATTATTTACATTAATTTAATACCATTTCACATGACCTTTCCTGATATACATTGGATGGAATGATAGTTCACTGGCTATGAGTAGTTTCATACTGCAGGACATATCTTACATGTTCACATGACATATCATCTTACATTTGCATTTCTAATGAATTAAATTTTATCTCTTTACGTTTGTAGTAAAAACCTGAGTATGCTAGAAGGGACTACCAGGCTTCTAGCAAATGCGCTTCACTATGGAGAGATAGCAGTTCATAAGAGATCTTTCTCATGCTCAGAAAGTCACTCACAGAACAAATTATAATTGGGATTTTAATGTCCTTTAATCATATTTTAGTATCACCCTGGATTTTCTAAAGAATTGCAGCAGGAAAAGAGAGTCCACACATTCCGTATGCTTTCCTTCCTCCATGATTCCTCCACGTTACAAGTTTAGTCGCCTATGTTTTTACCTAGCTAGGGGTTGCAATCCTTAGTTTATATTTTTCAAAAGGCAAATTCTGTATTTAAATTGATTTGTTGCATTTATCTAGTTTTCTTAAAATAACACCCCCATCCCTCAGTTCTTGGTTGTGTTTAATTGGTAAGAAACACAAAGACAACCATAAATGCTTTAACACAGACCGTCTTTGTAGTGCTAACAGGACAGATTGGCTGGGCTTAAGGGCTTGGAGTACACTTTACTGGGGATTTTATAGGCTTTCTTTTAACATCGAATGATGCCATGGAAATGTATTAAGAATCTTTCATTTATCTCCTTTAAAAATAACTTTTGCATCAAGGCCAGAAGAATTTCTCTAGGGATTCTTGAATTGAATCATAGTAACTTAGTCAGGAAGTATCTCTTCTTGCTATTCAGTGTTCTCTAGCCATCCTCCTGGGATATAGTTGCTATGCTGTTTTATGAACTCTTTTGTGTTAAGGCCCTGATGATAGTTTGAATGAGAACGGCCTCCATAGATTCATGTATTTGAATGTTTGGTCCCTAGTTGATGGAATTGTTTGGTAAGAATTGGGATGTGTACCCTTGTTAGAGGAGGTCATAGATGTGGGCTCTGAGGTTTCAGAAACCTAGATCATTGCCAGACACCCCCTCCTTTTCCCTCCATCCCTTCCTCATGCTTATGGATCAGGATGTAAGCTCTCAGCTACTGCTCCATGCCTGCCTGCTGCCATGTTCCCCATCATGATGATCAAGAACTCTAAGTTTCTTGAACCATGGTCCCCAATAAACTCTTTCTTTTATAAGATACCTTGATCATGGTGTCTCTTCACGGCAATAGGAAATAATTGATAAAAGGATTGTATGGTTGATGGATGACTTGTTCACTTCTGTGCTACGTGGGCACAAATTGTCTATTTCACAAATTGTTTCCATTTATTAACATTTTCATTTTTTCTGTGTATATGTGTTGTGTGTATATGGTATATGTGTATATTACCTATGTATGTATGTGTGTATGACATATGATTGTGTGTTGTACGTGTGTGATGTGTATGTATATGGTGTGAATTTTATGTACATATGATGTGTGTGTTGTGTATATGTGTGTGTGTATGGTACTTTCACGTGAGTGTGCCAAAACACAGGCCCATGTCTGTACATGCAGAGACCAGAGTAGATGTCTTCTCTATTGTTCTCCACCTATTGCCTTGAGACAGGGTCTCTCAAAGAACCAGAACTTTGCTTCCAGCTTTAAGAGCAGCTAGTAAACTCTGGTGATATGCCTGTCTTTGCCCTACAATGCTGAGCTTACAGTGATGTGCAACCATGCCTGTGATTTTATGTGGATGCTGAGATTCAAACTCATATCTTCATGCTCCCAGAGCAAGCACACCTACTCACCGGTCATCCTCCCAGCTCCTCTCTGCTTTTAATGCCGTTTCCTTTGCCTGCGTGCATGCAAGCCTTCACTTTTGATCTTTTACGAATCCACCCTGTATCTTTCTTTCTATGACACTTCTGCTTGCCTTGACATTGATTTATCTCCTGAGTATACACTGTGCCTAGAACTCTTATTTTGTTTTCAAATGAACTTTGGAAAATTGAATTCATATTTTGTGAAAGTGGAACAATTGTAAGAATGTTTCTTTTGCTTGATCCCTATATCCTTTGAGACTGTATTTTCTTTTTACTTTGAATGCCATTAAAAACTATCTCTGCTTCCTTTGCCCTTCCTCCCACACCCTCTTTCTTTCTCTTCTTGCCCCAAGGGTGTGGTCGCTGTGCTGTTTCACAATCAAAGGCTTGCCTAGGCTTCTACCTCATCTGAGAGACACTGTGCCCATCCCTAGCTGCATTTCGAAGGCAGAATATTATTCTATTGACTTCTGTAAGGTGCAAGAGCAGGTGGAGAAAGAGAGCTTAGCTGGTGGCTGTGGCCCTCCTCAGCTGTGGCATGGCATGGAGCTTTGCTGGGTCGCCTTCTTACTCAAGTCTCAGCCCCACTCACAAACCAGAGCTACGCAGATGCCCTCATGGATGACGAGCTTGAGAATTGATAATTTCTCAGTCGTGCTGTTTTAACAAGGTCTTTTCTTTGGGGACTTGATAGAAAGTGCACAGAAACTCTCGGGATGGAAGTAGAGACAAAAGCCGTGGGTTGGGAGACAACACAAACTCATCAGTGTGCTTGTTTCCTGAACTTCCCAGCAGACAAGGAGAAAAGGGGAAAACAAGGGCCAGTGTGTATTAGCCTTCATAGTTAATGAGGAAGAGCCATTGCTGGGCGAGACAAGCTTATTTCCAGCACTAGACCCTCGGGGCTTTTATTTAAGAGCTAATAGATGTGGGTGATGATATTTCTGACATGCACAATTACGGTAGCAAGAATTGGGTACTTCTACCTCCTGATGAAGAATCGAAAATCCTGTTTTGCCCTTTGGGACCAGTATAGACGACTCTGGTCCTGACGGTGCGGGGCTTCCAGGTGGAAACTCATCTTGGATCCTGGAGGCCAAGGCTGGTGCTTGAGAAGGCTCCTTTGTTGCTACCATCCGGTTGGCCTGCATATGAAACCCGGAGTCCTCACGTGCCATTTCATCACCCATAAGCATCCTCCCATCCCTTGGGATCACAAGGTGTCTGGGGCTCCCAGGGGAACTCTGCTGAAGTCATGTTTGCACGTGCATCTTGGCCCAGGAGCAATCGCCTTAAACTGCCTCCTCCTCTTTGCTTTGGTTAACCACCCCGCTTTGCCTTTGAAGCTGTCTCACGTTTGGCTGTGGCCGCTGAGTTTCTCCCATCTGTGTTATGGATTCTAGGCTCATCTGTGATTTCATCATGTGCTTTGTTTGATATCAGCAACACTCAACACAATTGCAAAGCTGTGGATCTTCTGATCATTATCTCTGCCCAGCCCAGTGGGAGAGGGGAGTTTAATGGGAGATATTCTTCATGTTTTCTTTAAAACTTTTTTTTTTGTTTCTTCAAGGTTTGTTTGCTTTTTATTCTGACTCTTCCTGCTGGATTGGACCCTTTTTGTTTTGCGGTTCCTCTTCAGGCTGGGTGGGCTATGTTTGTTTGAATGTCCTTTGTATTCCCCTGGCTTTTCTCATCCCTCTCAAAGCGTTCTTGGTGTTTTAATGTACTACCAGTGTCATCTTCTACTTGACTTTCTTTAGAAATTGTCTCTTTCATCCCATTTGGGCCTAGAACCTTTACAAAGGCTCTGGGAATTTCTGGGGGGAAAGTGTAAAGCGGGGATTCTATATTCCTAATTGAAACAATCCTTCAACATTTGACTAAGCCAATATCACTGACTGAAACTCCCCTAGCCACCAGGATTGTGGTGGAGGTAGATTCCTGTGTCCTCCGTATTCCTTAAGGAAATCATGCTATCTTGCATAGTACAGTCTGCATTCTGCTCCATGTCCCAACCCCATTCCTGTGAGTCATCTCACCACTCACAAAACACAGCTACACCAAGAAGCTTTCTTAGCAGACGAGCTAAGAAATGTTAAAACTTCATCTGTCATGTTGTTTCAACAACTGTCCTCGGGGACCTAATAGAAGAGGTGTTTAGTTTGAGCTACAGATCATATAGTGATGTCTATTCAAGAGAGCAGAAGATGATCCATTGGAAGACTGGCTGTGTTTTCTGTATTGCAATGAAAATCGGGAAAGTTGCTCAATTGCAGACCAGAATCCACCATCACTCCTTAGCAACGATCAGAACAGCCAAATAATAGAATAGTAGAATTGTCTGTTAGTTCACGTTGGCAAAGGGATGAGGGCAAGGATGCACCAAGCCCAAAACAGAACGCTATGATAAAAGCAGATGCCAGAGAAGCCCAGGAGTGCTCCGCTCCTTCTCCAGGATGGAATCTGTTCCTTACAGCATTCCTTTATGGCCAAGCACTTTCCTGCCCATTGGCACTGGTAGACTGGGGGCTGGTGGATTGCTCTTGCACGAAGCACTCCAGTTCCTCCTAGATTTTCCCATTCCTGATCATTTGAGTAGAGACTGACTTAGAAGAGTAGCAATGAGATTAAACCTTTTCTTGGCTGTGAAAGTGTTCTTCTTCTTCTCAGCCATGTAGAGCTCATTCACCCCTGATGCCCTCCACTTGCCCTTCCCTCCCCTCCTCTTCCCCCATTCATCTCTTCTCCTCTCTCTTTTCCTTTCCCTGCACTTTTCTTGCTTTCCCTCCCTCTCCCCCTTCCTTACACACTTCCCCAGTCCTTCCCACTCCCTTTCTCATTTCCTTCCTTCCCTTTCTCCTTTCCATTTCTCTTGTTTCGCCTTCCTTTTTTTCTTTTTTTATTCTTTTGAGACAGGATCTGGCTTGGAACTTGTGTTTCCCAAATGCTGGAATGATAGGCTTGGATCACCATGGCTGGGTGATACACAGAGCACACCAAGGTCTCACAAAGCTTAAAGTAACTCCTTCCAGTGGCAGTGGCCCCAGTGACGTAATCTCCGAATATCATCACACCGAAAGTCAAGCTTCCATCACATGGATTCACATCACAGTATGGTGGTTCCCCAGGCCACTCAGCCTGGGCTATAAAGGCTGACATTCCCCAAATTCCTGACACAGTTTCCTGCTTTCTCTCCCCCAACACAAGATCACTAATGTTCCATGACTCTTCCAGCCTTTCCTGGTGTTCTCAGTGTGCAAGGACAGGTGTTTAGCGTGCACTGCTAGCCAAGTGTTACGGAGGAAGGCAATGCCCCTGCTTCTGGTGACAACTGAAGCAGCTGCCTCAGAGCTTCTGCTGTCACTGTGCTCACTGTCAGTGCCCAACCCCCACTGCTACATCAATTCCCCTGGAGTCCTGGCATCCACAGCCAGTGCACTCTGTGTGATGGTGACCTGGGGAAGAACACACTGTTTTATAGAAAAAGTTTCCTAATAAGTATGATGTGTGTGTGTGTGTGCGTGTATGTGTGTGTGTGTGAGATATAGAAAAAGAATTTTCAGTTTCTGGTTTGAGGTCAAGGAATTGGGCCTGTTGAGGCAATGGGAAGCGTTTTTGGACAGAATGTGCTCCCTGAGAAGGGCTCATGAGACTTGAGTTCCCATGCAACTGCAGTGTCTCTGGGAACACACTAACAGCAGCAGGCCTATCATCGCAATCATACAGACAGCATTGTCCAAATACAAGTAGTTAACATTGTGAAGCTAGAAGTCTGTGTGCAGCTGAGGGCGTCATTTACAATTTCCTTTTAACTCTTGTTTTTGAAACGAAGACATATCTGCATGTGAGCATCTAACCAAACATAGTCCCATACACTCTCAAGGGTGAGGTAGTCAAATGGGCAAAAGTTGAGAAAAAGCAAAAACCATTCAGACAGCAGTCATGGGCTCTGCACAATCGCATGTTCTCAAGGAGCATTGAATGGTTCCACTGTAGGCAACTTGAGTCTGGCCTGGGGGGTAGGAGACTTCTTCAAGGGCAGACATGCCAGTCCTGCATGTCGTTTAAGATGCTTTGGGAGAGTCTAGCATGTGGTATATTGTCAGCAAATGCTTGTTGGGTGAATGAAGAAAAGCATCCACACATACCTGCAGTGGAGAACTGGAGGCCGGCAACAGCGCAAGCTTGGATCTGCCTTTCTGAGATCCCTGACCTGGCCATTGAAGGCTTGGGCCTGACCCCTCTCCCTTGATTTAAAAACACCAAAGAGCACTTTTTAAAAAAGCTAGCCTTTCTTTCTTTCTTTCTTTCTTTCTTTCTTTCTTTCTTTCTTTCTTTCTTTCTTTCGTTTTTTTCAAGACAGGGTTTCTCTGGAGCTTTGAAGCCTGTCCTAGAAATAGCTCTTGTAGACCAGGCTGACTTTGAACTCACAGAGATCCCTCTGCCTCTGCCTCCCTAGTGCTGGGATTACATAAAATCAAACTGTGGGTGACAATTGTATGACTGGGACAGACTGACGGGTCACTGGCAGTGGCACCAAGATTTATCCCTACTGCTTGTACTGGCTTTTTGGGAACCTGTTCTCTTTGGATGAATACCTTGCTCAGCCTAGATATAGTAGGAAGGGCCTTAGACCTTCCCCAAAGCAATGTGTCTTACCCCCTCTAAGGAATGAATAGGGGCAGGGTCTGAAGAAGGTGGAAGGAGTGGGAAGAGAGGAGGCAGTGGGAACTGGGATTAGCATTAAAATGAAAAAAAGATAGTTTGTTTTCCTTTATAAAAAAAATAAAATAAAATAAAAGCAATTCCAAAATAAGAAACTAAAGACTGCACTAAAACCACAGAAGTAAAAACTTTATTTAAAAATAAGGTTAAAATTAAAATACAAACGCAACCAGATCAGTAAACTTCAAGAAGAATGAAAAAAAAAACAGAGAGAAAGAGAGAGAGAGAGAGAGAGAGAGAGAGAGAGAGAGAGAGAGAGGCAAAACAGAAGGTTTGATTCAGGCCCAGCAGGTGACTTGCTTCTGATTCTGGGATGGGTCCCCTGCATGCCCCCACACACTCACACTCACACTGGGATGGGTCCCCTGCACACCCCACACACTCACACTGGGATGGGTCCCCTGCACGCTTCCACAGACTCACACTCACATTGGGATAGGTCCCCTGCACACCCCCACACACTCACACTGGGATGGGTCCCCTGCACACCCCCACACACTCACACTCACACTGGGATGGGTCCCCTGCACGCCCCCCACACTCACACTCACACTGGGATGGGTCCCCTGCACAGCCCCACACACTCACACTCACACTGGGATAGGTCCCCTGCACACCCCACACACTCACACTCACACTGGGATGGGTCCCCTGCACACCCCACACACTCACACTCACACTGGGATGGGTCCCCTGCACACCCCACACACTCACACTGAG
Organism: Microtus pennsylvanicus; assembly: GCF_037038515.1. Classification (NCBI taxonomy): domain Eukaryota; kingdom Metazoa; phylum Chordata; class Mammalia; order Rodentia; family Cricetidae; genus Microtus; species Microtus pennsylvanicus. The sequence goes on along the minus strand of NC_134587.1, from coordinate 105,130,748 downwards.
ATGGGTCCCCTGCACACCCCACACACTCACACTGGGATGGGTCCCCTGCACATCCACACTCACAGTGGGATGGGTCCCCTGCACACCCCACACTAACACTGGGATGGGTCCCCTGCACGCCCCCCACACTCACACTCACACAATTTTAAAGCATAATTTCTCCAGCACTTGATCAGTGTTCTTGATTTACTTCCATTTATCTGGCAGGCTTGGCAAGGGGACCTATGTGCACAGAGTCAGAAGCACACCTACAGCCAGGCTGAGACTTATGTGCACCTCTCTTGGTGTCAGGGTGGCCTTCCCTTCAAGCCTCTTCCTTCTTGATCCCACCTCTCTGAACCCTTCCCACCCTCCAAGTTCCAATCCAGCCTGAGAACTTGCCATGCTCCCAAAGTTCTACTTGTCTGATGACGTCATCTGAGCTCATTTTATCTGCTAATACCATTTTTCTAGGGCAGGGACTATGTTTTCTGTTGTTTCTGATGTTTCCCAGCAACCCCAAGAATGTTCTCCCTTTTTGATGTTATAACAAAAAAAAAAAACCCTCATACTTTAAACTTTGTAAGTAGGGCCAAGGTATTTCTGGAATCTATGGCTTGCATTATTGCATGAATGTCAACAGCAGGAGGAGGGCACAGGAAGTACCCAGATATCTCAAACTACCATCCCACTGGCGGATCTATCTCCCGTTGGCTCCCAGGAACCACCAGTCCACGTTATCTCCTTACTAGCAAACTCATGCATGCCTGCCTGTACACATAAAGATTACGTGCGTATATATTTACATTTGCACACATACAGTTACACATGAGTAATTTGAAGAGCAAACCCTCAGAGAAGTGAGCAGCTCAGCTAGACCTTATGTTTGAAAGAGTAGAACACAGCGGGCAACACATAGGCTTTGGTGGGGATTAAGTCTAGACCAGTCAAGGGCCAAAGACCCGGCCCTGGGAGAGCTGAACCAAATGGCTACTTTGTCAGGATCCTGAGTCACCTGGCGCTGGCATGATTGATTATAGTGGTGTGATGGGGCCATAGTGGTTTCTGTGTGTGGAGATTTTGCTGTCAATAAGTAAAGACTCTCTGCAGGGACCGTGGGAATGCTCAGTGTTACATCATACTGTTAGACCCCAGGATCCTCTCCCCAGGTCTTGGCTCCTTCCAGCTGTACAGAAATCTTTCGATCAGACCTTTAGGCCTAGGGTTTACATGTCTACTTCATAAGTTCTTGAAAAGTGAGATTTCTTCCACCTTCCTGGAAGGGCAGGGTGCACACAGGGTGCTGGAATTTTTTGACAGTCCTGATGACACTAGCTCTTTCCAAGGCTTTCCCTGGTCATGAACCAAAGAGTGAGGGTTTACTGTGGACCATTTGGGAATGAAGACTGTGTTGTTTGTCCCACACCAGGGAAGCATTCACAGACAAGGTTTCTTGTTTCACCCTCTCTGGACATTAGGTTTCTCAGATGTAACACAGAACTAATGTCTTAATACACCAGAGACTTCTCGGAACCTTTCCCAGGACAGCCTGAGCTCCCCCCCCCCCGGGGGGGGGCTATTACAGCAGCAGGTTGGGCTCTAAGGAGTCACATCAGCAAATTTAAATTTAATGGTTTTCCTGATAAGATAAATAAAAATTGAGTGGCTAATCAAGGTGCCCTTCTTTTCTGTCTTGTGTTTACTTTAAGCCTCCTTACACTTTGCCAAAAAAAAAAAATTGAGGAAAAAGGAGGAGGAAGGGGGCTTGGTTTGTGTCCCCTGTAAATGTGCAGACAGGACCAGACAGCATGTGTTTTGTTTTCCAGGGAGATGTGTATCCAGCAGGACGGAAGAGTTCACCTCACCGTTGTTTACTTTGGGAAAGAAGAAATGAATGAAGTCAAAGGAATACTTGAGAACACTTCCAAGTAAGTACTGTCTGTTTAGTTCCTTTCCTTAACATGGGATACCCGGGGAAGTTCATTGTTGGCTGCTCATAGGAGAAGTCAGTACCCTCCCTTCCCCACGAGACCACTCTGTCTGGCACGGCTTGTGTCTGGGTGATGAGTCTGACAGTAGACATAAACCGCCCTGCTCAGCAGAGGTGCGGAGGGAGCATGGGCTTCTGGGCGCTCATAACTGAGGGTGGTCTCTCAGCACCATAGCTCCAGGACTTTCATGCGTACAGGGTGAGATTTGTGCAGCGAGCTCCACCTCAGCCACTGCTCGATAGTCTGAGACTAACACTCAGGCTCAAGTCCTAGCCGTGGAGCAAATGTCCTCACCCTTTCATCTTGGCCTTTCATCCGTCATTCATTTAACAACATCAGGGGACACCCAGAAGGGGTGGCCGAAGCAGGCTCCTTGATTAAACCCATCCAGTTGAACAGAAGAGACTTAATCCAAACCTTTCAGCCTGGGGTGATATGTCTATAACTCATTGATCAGCTGCAGAGTGTAGAGGGGTCTTCAGAAGCAGCAAGAACGGATTCTTTTTATTCCCCCTGCAAGACAAATAAGCCATGGCATCTTGCGTAACTGCGGAAGCCAGCGTGCTACTGCTGTGCTCCACATTTGCAGTGTGCAGACGCGGCTGGGAAGTCAGGTAGATAGCTTTGATATATGTGAGGCTTTGGCGGCTTTAATAGCACTCTGTGGCGGCACGAGTCTGAACAGGCCTGCGTGGTTTAGATAGAAACAGGACTGCCTGTTTTGAGTTTCTGGGAAATGGTAATTGGATGGCAGTTGCAGGATAAGCTTCTGAGATGGAGAACATGTTCTGTGTCGCTCCGTGCTGTTACGATTTGTGTTAGTGGGCACAATTAAAATTTCAAACATCCTGAAAGCAAAGGTCATCAGCTGTTGTTCTCAGACCAAAACCACCACATCTGTTTTCATAAATAAAGTTTAATTGGATGCAAGAAGGTCTGTTGATTTTCATGTTACTTATGGCTGGAATATTCACAAAGCCTAACCAGTTTACGAAAAGAATAGGAGTTAAAAATGGCAAAGGCCTGTGTGTGTGGATCATCAGATGGAAGAAAATAATTGGATACCCTAAAAGTAATTGAAATAGAACTCTCTCAGGTCTAAGGCATTCCCATACCTTTCCTCTCGCTCAGCAGTGGAGAGCACAGATGGTTAGGACTCATGTTCTCTGCCCAATGGGTAGGTGCAAGCATCTTTGCCAATATCCATTCCTAGACAAAATCATTTTTAAAGTCTTCCACCTGCCTCAAACCAGCAATCAGGATAGAAAGTTTTTGTAAGCAAACGTGGTGGCAAGCCCAAAAGGGCTGCACCCTGAACTGCAGGTAACTGTGTTATCCTATTGGGTTTGGCACTTTTTTCATGTCTCAAAGGATGTTGGGACATTTGCTGATGGTTACGCAGTTTCGGGTTTATGGAAACGGCAGGCTAGTTTAAACATGCTATAGGAAATGTTCCCTCTAAGGGCTGGAAGGCTTAAGCACTCTTATCATGTAAGTCTTCCCAGGTTACTCCTGTCATAACCATGTGATGCCACAGACATTGACTAATGCTTTTGTGTGTTTCCACAATGTTCAAATTTATCAAAAAGCAGTAAATTCATATGATGTAATGATTCTAAGATTTATTTTAATAATATATGTACATATTTTGCCTGCATATATTTATGTGTATTTTGTGGTACTCAGAGATCAGAGGATGGTGTCAGATCGTCTAGGACAGGAGTTACAGCAGTTGTAAGTTACTGCACAAGTGCTAGGAATTGGACGTGGATATTCTGCAAGGGCAGAAAGTGCTCTAAAACATTGAGCCCTCTCTCCACCCCATGGTATCTATTGTTCTAATAGTATCAATTAGTCAGATAATCTAGTCTACCTTGGTAATCTGACTGGGGTAAATATATGTTCCTTTATTTTAATCTTAATTTCTAATATGAATTTTTAACATCACAGAGCATATGGCATGCAGTAAATTCATTTATATGCATATATAGTGGTTACAGAATGAATAAAAGAGGCTAAAGCAGACTTTAAGAGGTTTTAGAAGTGAGCTGAGAAATGTATAAGTAGAGTCTATTTGCACAAGACAAAAGAGCACAGTACATAAAGATACTGGTGCTGTAGGAGGCAGGCGGTGGAAGCGTTAGGTTTAGGAGTGAGGATGTAGTCAACTGTGGAGACAAGATGGTAAAAATTGCTCTGAGCAAGAAATGGTGGATTCAAGTCTAGACAGGAAGGAAGTACATGAGTAGGCAGTCAAGTAGGCGACATCGACAGCCATAGACAGAGCCAATCTAAAGACCTGGAAACAGAAGTTTGTTCATCAAAGGAAAGATAGTACCAAGTAATTAATGGATTTGGATTTACGATAACACACAGACACACATGCACGCTTCTGCCTGCGGCTTTCTTTTAATATCTTCACTGTTCTTGTATGGTGGTAATAATATTTGTTCAATGGCATTTTATTTTCAATTATTATTTTTATGAATGACCTCAAGGAATATTTATAGCAACTTTCGGTGCATGCTTGTATGTGTATGCATTTTCACATGTGTATGTATGGGTATATGCACACATATGTGGACACCTGAGGTGGACGTTGAACATCTTCTCCAGTTGCTCTTTGCCTTATACATAGATGCAGATCCATCACCGAAATTAGGGCTAGAAGTTTCCAAAAGTCTGCTTAGCTGTTTATTCCTGGGATTCCGTGTCTGCTTCCCACTTGCTGGGACTACAGATGGCATCTGAGAATCTGCACTGTGGTCCCCATGCTTACGCGGCAAGCACTTAACCTGCTAAGTCAGGTCCCTAGGTCCTTTGACCCTTTGTGTCTGGCTTTTTGAGACAGATATTGTTATTGGTCCTGTTTCCTAGATGAAGAAACTACGGCTCAAGGGAGATTGTCCCTGAGGCCTTCACTTTAGCCGCATGAGAGAGCCGAGTGCCCCCGTGCCCTCCCAAGATCCATAATTGTCTGTTGAAGCTAATGAGATTTGTAATCAGGCTAAATGACATTCACTTCATTTGGAGATCACTATTGTAATTAAAGTGTTCTAAATCCAGCTAGATGCAAACACTTTAAGAATATCTAAAAATACGGCCTTGTTTAACGACGAGTTTGCAGTGTTTTATGTTCCCTTTCTCTGAGTTTGTACTTCCTCAATTGAGCTTTCTGCTTCAGCTGATTGCTACAGATTGGTGCTTTGCAAACTCTGGTTGTGATTCATTAGAGGGTTTCAAAATCGATTCAGTGGGCTTAGCCCAGTGTTTTTGGAAATGGAATAGAGTAGGGTGCAAATTTTCAGAATGAATCACAGGTAATAAGGTGATAGATGGTTTCATGAAACACTTGTTTCATTGCACATGCCTGCGTGCATGCATATGAACTTGTCCTGCGAGACGCAGGCCGTTGTTCCTTTGTAAAGATTGAGTTAAATGTTTACAGGTCCCTGTAACAGAAAACAACACAAATTACTTCCGAGTACCTGATCCTTGATCTATAGATTTCCCCAGGATTCATCTGTTCTCAAATAAAAACTCTCAAATATGCCTAAGCTTTGGTTAACCTTGGATGCTTCTTAACATGCAGGATACTTGGACCCAGCCCCAGATACTGAGTTGGCAACTCAGCAGACTTGAGTTGCAGCCTGAGAACCAGCATTTCAGTTTCCATGGGCACTGCTGGGTCTGGCCATGGCTCACTCTGAGAAGCACCAGCCATTTGATTGGAACTGTATAAGAGGATATTTTTAAAAATTATAGCTTGTAGTTGAATTATCATGCATTGGCAAGTTCATCTTTGTCTGATCATAGGGACACAGGGACATCTTTTAGAGGAGCCATCCCTGAGAATTGAGGCGTTAGCAATGAGACACTGAGGATGAGGCACTAGCTCCTTGGGTAAGGTGCCTGCTGCCCAAACCAGAGTTTGAATCTCCAGCACTCATGTAAACTCTGGGTGTGGTCATATGTGTCTATAACCTGGAACTGGAAGGAGACTGAAGACAGGAAGATCTCCAGAGCTTATTGGACAGCTTATTTAGCCAATCAGTGAGCACTAGCCTTAACGGGAGATCCTGTTTCACAAGATAAGACGGACACCGATTGTGAAAGACACCCGACATTCACTCCTGGCTTCCATAAACACACACAAACACACACACACACACCAATTGTGAAAGACACCCGACATTGACTCCTGGCTTCCATAAACACTCACACACATATACATGCAATCGCATACACCTGTACACACACAAACATACATACACATATATGATGTTTGGATGTATACACACATACATTCTCTCTCTCTCTCTCTCTCTCTATATATATATATATATATATATATCTCTCACACACACACACACACCAATTGTGAAAGACACCCGACATTGACTCCTGGCTTCCATAAACACTCACACACACATACATGCAATCGCATACACCTGTACACACACAAACATACATACACATATATGATGTTTGGATGTATACACACATACATTCTCTCTCTCTCTCTCTCTCTCTCTCTCTCTCTCTCTCTCTCTCTCTCTCTCTCACGCTCTCTCTCTCTCACACACACACACACACCAATTGTGAAAGACACCCGACATTGACTCCTGGCTTCCATAAACACTCACACACACATACATGCAATCGCATACACCTGTACACACACAAACATACATACACATATATGATGTTTGGATGTATACACACATACATTCTCTCTCTCTCTCTCTCACTCTCTTTCTCTCTCTCTCTCTCTCTCTCTCTCTCTCTCTCTCTCTCTCTCTCTCACACACACACACACACACACACACACCAATTGACTGTTCTACCCTATGTGGATGAAGAGAGAGGCGGTGTAGTGGTGGTAGTGCCGTCATGGGCCTGCCTTACCACAGTGTGTCTTAGCCTATCATGCCTCTTTAAAATCATTTCACGAAGATTTCATCCAGATAGCCGAGGGGAGAATTAATGTGCATATCAGGTAAGGAAAACTACATGCAAATTCCTGCCCTCTAGGGTGGCTATCAGCCCAAAGTCAGAAATCACAAATGCAATTGGTATATGAAAAAAGAAAGAGTTCAATGGTTCTCTAAATAGTTTAGTACAGAATTATCACCTAAACTAGAAATTTCATTCCCATGTAAATCTGAAAATAATTGAAAATCAGCATTTAAACAACTGTGTACAAATATTCAGTGACATTACGATCAATTTGGAAAATAAAAACACCCCAAATGTCCATTTTGAGTTAATCTTTTATCCAGTCACTTCACTAAAGATGTTTATTAGCTGTAGGAGTCCCCTGGTAGAATGTTTGGGGTCACTTATGTATACTAACATATCATATGCAAATAGTAAAAAGGTGGACTTTTTTCTTTCTAATTTGTATCCCCTTGACATCTTTTAGTTACTTGATTGCTCTAGCTAGAACTTCAAGTGCTATATTGAATAGATATGGAGAGTGGACTGCCTTGTCTTATTTCTGATTTTAGTGGAATTGCTTTTGAATTTCTCTCCATTTAATTTAGTGTTGACTATCGGATTGCTGTATATTGCTTTTATTATGTTTAGATATGACCCTTCTAGTCCTGTGTCTCTAAGACTTTTATCATGAAGGGGTGCTGGATTTTGTCAAAGGTTTTTTCAGCATTTAATAAGATCGGCATGTGCAGTTTGTTGTTTGTTTGTTTTACCATTCGGTTTGTTTATATTGCAGATTACAGTGACAGATTTTCCTTTGTCAACCATACTTACTTTCCTGGGATGAAGCCTACTTGTTCATGGTGGATAATCACTTTGATGTGTTCTTAGCTTCAGTTTGAGAGTATTTTCATCGAGTATTTTTGCATGAATGTTCATGACAGAAATTGGTCTGTAATTCTCTTTTTTTGTTGAGTCTTTGTGTGGTTTGTATGAGGATGACTGTGGCCTCATGAAAGGAATTGGGCATTGTTCCTTCTGCTTCTATTTTGTGAATATTTTGAGAAGTATTGGTTTTAGCTCTTCTGTGAAAGTCTGGTAGAATTCTGCACTAAAACCATCTGGTCCTGGGCTTGCTGTTAGTGTAGTTGCTGGGAAACTTTTAATGACTGTTTCTATTTCCTTAATGGTTATAGGTCTATTTAAATCGCTTATCTGATCTAGACTTGACTTTGGTAAGTGGTATTTATTTAGAAAATTGTCCATTTCTTTTATATTTTCCAATTTTGTGGAGGACAGGTTTTTGAAGTATGACCCAATGATTCTGGATTTTCTCAGTGTATGTTGCTATGTCCCTCTATTCATTTTCTGATTTTGTTAACTTGGACATTCTATCTCTGCCTTTTAGTTAGTCTATCTCATTGATTTCTCAAAAAACCAACTCTTTGTTTCATTGATTCTTTGTATTGCTCTCTTTGTCTCTCTTTTATTGATTTCAGGTCTCAGTTTGATTATCTCCTGCCTTCTACTCCTCCAGGGTGAATTTGCTTCTTTTTGTTCTAGAACTTTCAGGTGTGCTGCTAAGCTGCTAATGAGATGCTTCCAAATTCTTTACACAGATCCTCAGCTTCCGAGGGCTTTCATTGTGTCTCATAACTTTGGGTACATTGTGCATTCATTTTTATAGAATTCCAGGAAGTCTTTAATTTCTATCTATATTTCTTCCCTGACCTAGTGGTAATTCAGTAGAGAGTTGTTCAGTTTCCATGAATTTGTAGGTGTTCTGTTGTTTCTTTTGTTATTGAAATCCAGTCTTAATCCATAGTGCTCTATTAGGACACAGAGGGTTATTTCAATTTTCTCGTGTCTGTGGAGACTTGCTTTGTGATTGAGTATATGGTCAATTCTGGAGAATGTTCTGTGAGGTGCTGAGAAGGTTTATGCTTTGTCTTTGGGTGGAATGTTCTGTGGATGTCTGTTAGGTCATTTGAGTCATGACATGTCAGTTCTGTTACTTCTCTGTTTTGTTTCTTTCTGGCATTCCTGTGCATTGGTGTGAGTGGGGTGCTGGAGTCTCCCACTATTAATGTGTGGATTTGGGTGTGGGATTTAAGCTTTAGAAATGTTTATTTTACTAGTGTCATTGCCCTTGCATTTGGGGCAAAGATGTTCAGAATTGAGATGTCATCTTGGTGAATTTTTCATTTAATGAGTATGAAATATCCTCCATCTCTTTTGATTAATTTTGATTGGAAGTCTGTTTTATAGAGATTAGAATAGCTACACCAGTGTGCTCTTGGGTCCATTTGCTTGGAAAATCTTTTTCCAACACTTTACTCTGAGGTAATGACTATCTTTGATGTTGAGGTGAGATGTGTTTCTTGTATGTAGCAAAAGGCTGGATCCTGTTTTGAGCCCATTCTGTTAGCATGTGTCCTTTCATTGGCAAATTGAGTCCATTGTTATTGAGAGATATTAATGACCGGTGATTATTAATTCCTGCTATATTTTGATGATGGTGTTGATAATGGTAGTAATAATAGCAGTAGCTGTTGTATGTTTCCCTTCTTTGGGCTTTGTTGGTGTACTATTATCTATTGTCTGTGTTTTTATGGGTTACTTGACCTCCTTGGGTTGTAGTTTTCCTCCTAGTTCCTTATGTAGAGCTGTATTTGTGGATAGATATTGTTTAAATTTGACTTTGTCCTGAAATATCTTGTTTTCTCCATCTATGGTGATTGGAGGTTTCTGTGGGTAGTGTAGTCTGGACTGGCATCTTTGGTCTCTTACAGTCTGCAAGACACCAGTCCAGGCCATTCTGGCTTTTAGTCTCCATTGAGAAGTAGGTTGTGATTCTAATATGCCTGCATTTATATGTTACTTGGCCTTTTTCCTTTTCAGGTTTTAGTATTCTTTTTTTATTCTCTATGTTTAGTGTTTTGATTATTATATGGCATGAAGATTTTCTTTTCTGATCTAATCTATTTGGTGTTCTATAAACTTCTTGTATGTTTATAGTCATGTCCTTCTTTAGGTTAGGAAAGTTTTTTTTCTATGAGCTGGGATCCTTCTCCTTCTTCTTTTCCTATTACTCTTAGGTTTGCTTTTTTCCATAGTGTCCCAGATTTCCTGGATGTTTGGTGTGAGAAATTTTTTAGATTTAACGTTTTCTTTAACTGATTGGTTAATCTATTTCTTCTATCATATCCTAATCCCTAAGATTCTCTCTTCTGTGTCTTGTATTCTGTTGGTGAGGCTTGTGTCTGTAGTTCCTGCTCACTTATCCAGACTTTCCATTTCCAGAACTCCATCAGTTTGTGTTTTCATTATTGCTTCTGTTTCAGTTTTCAGGTTTCCAACACTTTCCTTCCCCTATTTTTTTTCTTGGTTTTCTTGGCATTCTTTAAGAGATTTGTTGGCTTCCTCCAATTTTTTGATTGTCTTTTCCTCAACTTCTTTAAGGGATCTTTCATTTCCTCTTTAGGAACTTCTGTCATCTTCATAAAGCTGTTTTTAAGGTCATTTTCTGCTGCTTCAGCTGCCTTGAAATATTTGGGCCTTGATGTTATAGGATAGCTGGGATCTGGTGGAGCCATATTACCCTGGCTATTGTTGATTGTGTTCTTACACTGATGTTTAGGCATCTGTTTTGGGGATGATTTTAGGTCTAGGTCCTGATTTCTGAGTTTTTCTTTGTTGGATGGGTGTTTTTCTCCTTAGTTTTTGTTTTCTTTTTGGTCTTCTTGCCTTTGTGACCTGGATTTCTAACATCTGTCTGATCTAGTAGGGAGCCTCTTTCCAAGTTGGAGCTAGTGGTCTGGCGGCTAGCTTGGTCTTTGGTGCAGCCATGGGTCTCTGTTCTTCTGACTGCATGGCCTGCTTCTCTGACCATTGTGGTCTGCACCTGTTCTCCCACTGCTGTCGTCTGTACCTGTTCTTCCATTGGTGTGGTCTGTACCTGTTCTTCCACTGGTGTGGTCTGTACCTGTTCTTCCACTGGTGTGGTCTGTACCTGTTCTTCCATTGGTGTGGTCTGTACCTGTTCTTCCACTGGTGTGGTCTGTACCTGTTCTTCCACTGGTGTGGTCTGTACCTGTTCTTCCACTGGTGTGGTCTGTACCTGTTCTTCCACTGCTGTCGTCTGTACCTGTTCTTCCATTGGTGTGGTCTGTACCTGTTCTCCCACTGGTGTGGTCTGTACCTGTTCTTCCATTGGTGTGGTCTGCACCTGTTCTCCCAATGGTTTGGTCTGCACCTGTTCTCCCAATGGTTTGGTCTGTACCTACCTCTGTAGGAGTTGGGGTGGGAGGCAGGGCACAGCAGAGGTACTGGTGATGAGGTGGGAGAGGGAGGACCATGGGTTGGGTCTGGGGGATCAGAATCTGAGGAATATAGCAGTTTGGCTAGCACGCAGGTCATTTACCTGTTCTTCCAACCGCTGTGGACTGTACCTGAGACAATGAAGTCTGCCAGAGTTGGGGGAAGGGCTGGCCACAGGGAAGATGAAGTAGGAAGCTTCATCTTGGTCATTCATACTGGGTCTTGGGGGAAGAGAATCTTGGGGTAGGGCAATCTGGCTGGCAGTCAGATCACTCACCTGTTCCTCTAACTAATGTGGCCTGCACCCCAGCAGTGGAATTCTGCCAGAGTTTGGGGCCAGAATAATGTTTTAAATAAGGGGCTATTATGGGAAGTATCACATTAAGACAGTTTCTTTGCAGTTGTAAGAAAACGTCTGTATCAGAACCAATTATACTGGACAGCATGGTTTTAATCCTCTCATTCAGAGAAATGCAAGGCAATTAGGGGAATTAAAAGCAGCAGAAGCAATAGTTTTCTCAGGTCATCATAACCTCTGCAAAAATGACTGTTCGTAACCGAGAAGTCCCCATGCACAGATTTATCATAGCAAAGAAAGGAATTGAGTGGGAAATTTAAGAGTTTTGTTAATTATTAATATAATTAAAGAGGTAATTGGGAATAAATCATGTATCCTTTTGTGTGTTCATAATAGGGGTTCCCATATTAGTGAGATGGAGAGTCCCCATTCTACCGTCACCAGCGTCCAGTGCCTGCTTCTCACTATGCCACAGCTATAGGCATGTCACCAAGTACTGCATTTCATTGTGAGAGTACATTAAATATTTCTGCACAAATTGCATGCTATTTTTCTCAGCTCTGTTTTCTGTTACTCTACATTTACCTCATCATAAAAGCTAAGGTTTTTATTTATCCTTCCAAATTCACTGGACCCAGCCTCTGTCACATGTGGGTAGTAGGCTTATATAAAAAGGAAGGGGTAACCAAGGGCTTCCCCACTGAAGAGGGGGCTGAAATCTCTTTGCAGGAGAAGCTCTCTCCAGACAGCAAGTCCTTGGGGGAGTACCTGAAGAGCCTCGGTCATTTCTATTACTCGTCTCTAGCTGTGTCGAGTGCTTTTAGTCTCCTCTTTGTCTTCGTGTGTGACCCTTACTGGATACATACATGGGGTGCACTGGGTACAGTGCTGGGTCATTTCTGAAAGGAGGTGTATGGGGGGGGCTGCTGCCTTGGATCAGAACCTGCAAGAGCCTCTTGTGCATTGGCACATTTGACACAATAAAGATTCAAGACACAAAAGGGACAGGGCAGAACTTGATAAGATGTTCATAGAGGGCTCTTTAGTTTGCCAGGAGGTACTCAAAATGTGATATTCAAGGCGTGAAGTTGAAGAACAAGAGCCCTCTTCACAGAAATAGAAGAAGATAGTGTGTGGTGAAAAAGGATCACTGAGGCAGTCCCAGTCACATGCACCCTTTCTGACTCAGCTATCATGACCATCTATGGCTTGTCGCCAGAGCTGGGCCATAGACCGCAGAACAAACATGGTCCTGCATGCTGTCTCAGTGGTCTGCACTCAAGGCCATAGGGTTTCTCCAGAACCCAGGCGGAGACATTGGGCAATAGGTGCACAGAGATGCCTTCCTGGGGCTGTCAACGTTCACACCTTGAATCTGTAGCCTTTGGGGCAAGTGCACCCTGGAGACTGGTTGGGATGCACTTTAGGAATGGGCTGTGTCCTGAAAATAGCAGGGAATACCTTATCCTCAGAGAAAGCCTGGATGAAAAGAAGGAAGCAAATTGCCACTGTGTGAGGGCAGACAAAGGGTTTCTTGGAATAGTTCCTTTAGAAGAAACACATTCATGTATACAATGTGATACATGAAAGACCTTTGTCTAAAGGTCTTTCAAATTAAGATCATTTCAAACACTAGCACCAGGGATGTTGTCCTTCCTTTTTTTCCAAAGACTGACAGGTAAGCCTTGGCCTTTCCCCTTCCTTCTGCTACTGTGGAATGGGTGATGGTGTTTATCAGAGTAACCTACTTGAGCCAGGGTATTCTCGTGTGTGTGCTGGGCAGGCAGAGGCGTCAGATTTTTGTCCTCTTACATTCTGTGGCATCCGGTCTTTTGTTATCTCTTTGCTATTTGTTTGCCAACATAGGCCCATAGGTTGTTGCACCGTTCACACTGTTATCTCAGACATTCATGCCGCTCACTCTATTCTACTCAGTATGAACTGACTTCTCGAAGCACCTCTGCAAACGGTCTGCAGGCTGTCCCGGCAGAGGTAGCGTCACTGTTTTCCCAATGAAACATTAAAGACAGTGTGCCTCTTGCCTTCAGAAATGTTGCTTGCTATCGTGCATATGGAAAGCATGTGTAAGCCAAGTATGGCGATGCATTTCTGTAGCCCCAAAACTTAGAAAGCAGGTGGATTGTCAGATATAGCAAGACCCTATATCTCGTTAAACCAAATAAATAAATAAATAAGCCTTTGTATTTAAAATCTTTCATAATAGATTTTTGCAATCATCTTAGGAGAGTTACCTTTTAAGTAGTGGGTCAGCTACAACCTGAGCGAGCACTGTGATTTGAAATGACAGCCTCCCTACTCCGTAAACCAGATAACAATACCCCTGTGGTCTAGGAAACAGGGTCTTGGAGGATAGAAAAGCTGAAACAATTGAACAAGGCAGACCCTGGATGAAGCGTCAGGGAGAACCTGCTGGAAAGCCCCTGAGAAGTACAGGTGAAACCCAGGCCTCTCCCTCAGGTGATGTTTACCTTGGGTAGGACGATTTGGGCTGTGAGGACTGGGACAGCTGGGGCTGGAGAAGCCTCCCGGAGCTGGGGGCTGCCCGCCAGGCCCTGACAGCGCTTGTCTGTGGAGACAGTTGTGCTGGCCTCAGCCGGTAACAGGTGTGATTCTGGAACGGCTTGGAACCGAGCCTCAGTACTAATTGAAGGAGCTGTGGGCTGGAGCCACCACCCCTGAGCAGAGGATCAAAGATAAAGTCCTGAAGGCAGAGGGGAATCACAGGACTGAAGTAAATGAAGATTTGCTGTCCAGGGGGGTTGTAAGAGCTGAAGGGGCCTTGAAACCCAGTGAACAGGGTTTTGGAGAAAGGCAGCAAAGGCAAGAGAAAGGACTCCAAATAAAGGAAAGGAGGAAGGTTTCAATCTGTCTGGGGTAACACACATCAAGAGCATGTTGCCTGACTCTGGGCTTGAAACAGATAAGATAAAACTTCTGGCTTCCGCGGGCCAGAAGCACTCTAACTTTATTCATAAATCTCCACTCACACATGTTCAGAGACATCCAGGTGTATCTGCTTGGGACCAGGCACAGCTGTTGGCCCCGGACCCAGGTTTGCTGACTCAGAGAGCTGGCTTTTCACACGCCTGTCTTCCACCCAGATCTCAGGCTGTGTTCCTGTCTGGCGTCTGACTGAGACGAGGCTGCGCCCATAGATTCCCGAGATAAAACCCTAAACTTCCTCTGAGATCTGAAAGAAGGCAAGTCACAGAAGAGTAGCCAAACTGTTTTCTGTGATTAAATCCCAGGGACTAGCACCACTCAGCCTGCGAAAAGCTTCGGACTTTGGCAATTCGTGTTGACCTTCAGCCAAGAGAGTTGCGAGGAATATGAACTATTAAAAATGGAAATGGTTTTCCTCCTGTATCTACCGACTATATCAAGACAGGGAGAAGCTAGGGAGCGGTGGGGCCCGGCCGAGGTAGGAAGGGCAGAAGTGTGGGTAGAGCAAGCCTTGATCAAAGACAGATGGAGTCAACAAGGAGAACGGCCAGATGCCAGCCCGTGGGCACACAGACGCTGAAACAGGGCTGAAAGAGGCCTTTCATTCCACCTGATGGAAGGCTGTCCAGGACCCATTTGCACCAAATGAATTACGGTTTTGCCCAGACTGAGTCACATTTCAGAAGGTTCTGCAGTTTCTGGGGAAGTTCAGCAAACTACAGAATCCTCTTGACTTCGGCTTGGAAATCCTTACCTCTGATGATGATGGTAGCGGCTGGTGCTTATGTTGCCACATCCCCTTGCCACCACTTATATAGTCACTTTGTATAAAGACTAATGAGACTATTGTTATTTCCTTTATGCTAAGAAGCAACCAAAGAATGAGCTTGTCCTGCTAACAGAGCTAGCAGCAATGCAGTCAGGGCTGGTGCATCATTGCCTTCCAAAGGCAAGGTCGCTGGTCCTCTTTCACACCATGCAATGCTGCTTTTCCTCTACTGGGAAGGAAAGGAGGAAGGTTTCAATCTGTCTGGGGTAACACACATCAAGAGCATGTTGCCTGACTCTGGGCTTGAAACAGATAAGATGCTGGGAAGCCATATTCCGCAGGGTCTCAGCTTTATGCACTAGGTTTATTTTAGTGGCCCAGAAAGCATGGAGATGTCTTTGAGTTGTGTTTCTACTTAACTAATTCCAAATCCCATCACAAAGGGTGTGCATTAGTGATAACAATTGCAGTCTCAATATAGAAGAATTTGGAGAAATGGAAGACATAAATTCATATTGCAAGTTCATTAGGGGCCAGGAGAGATAGCTCAATGGTTAAGAACACAGACTGTTCTTGTGGAAGAACCATGTTTTGGTTTAGTTTTGTTCCCAGCACGCATGTTGCGTGGCTCACAACTGCCTGTAACTCCACCTCCAGGGTATCAGACACCCACTTCTGGCCTCTGTTAGCAACTACACACACATATACACATAATTAAAAAATTTAAATTAAGTGCAGTGGAACTGGGCATGGTGGCATATACCTCTAATGTCAGTAATGTCAGCTGAGGTAAGAAGGTCATAAAATCAAGGTCAACCTGGACTGGACAGCAAGACCCTGCCACACAGCAAAACAACAACAAAAGTTTGCTAGGCGTTCTCTGTCCTTTGATCCTCAGTGGGGTCTACTCAATTTGGCTCTTCTGTCCTTGCCTGGGTGGCCCCACCACCCTCAGAGTTACAGAACGTTCAGAGGGGGACAGCTCCAGCCTTGTGTTTTCCAGGGGATTCTGTCCTCCCAGGTAGTGTGGTGATGAGTGGTGACCCCTGACCATTTGTTCTCTGTATCTTCCAGAGCTGCCAACTTCAGAAACTTTACCTTTATCCAGCTGAATGGAGAATTTTCCCGGGGTAAGGGACTGGATGTCGGAGCCCGCTTCTGGAAGGGAAGCAACGTCCTGCTGTTTTTCTGTGACGTGGACATCTACTTCACCTCTGAGTTCCTCAACACGTGCAGGCTGAACACACAGCCAGGTTGGCATTGTCTCCTTCTTACCTCTTTCGGGCACTCAGCTCTCTTTCCCGCAGGTGTTACTGCCTGTCTACACAGGCTGCTCTGCCATCACGTTCCCTCAGTCACAAAGACAAGGAAGGTGATCTTGTTCAGCTCACCCTCAGGCTTTGTGCAACAGGGCTGTCAGGCACATGGACTATGGAATTATGTCCTGTACCCCTGTGCATAACCCCTTTCTGTCTCCCACTGGGAGGTCAGATGGGTAGGGCACCCACTGGAGACAGTGAGTCAGAGGACACGGACCTGGAAAGCCACCCAAATCCAAAGGGAAAAAATATCTATGGGCTCTTAGCAAGCCCCATTTGGGGCTGAAGGAAGCCCCAAATACACAAATGATGTCTGTGGACTTAGGCACTGTTGATAGAGAGCTAAGAGTCCTGGTATGTTCACTTACTCTTAAAATATGGCGACTATTCCATGCATAGCGATAAGGGGCAGCTGCTCTGAGCCCTCTGCTGCCCATAGTCTTCCTGACCTCCTCTGCCACTCTTTAAGGTTATACTAGAAATTGACATTTAAAGGCTTTGGGCATGCAGGACAGGGACACCAGGACCCTCTTCCACACTCAACGCTTTGGGGAACACAACCCCAGCCTCTGGCCTGTTGGCAGCTTTCATGTTGTTCTCATCCTGGAACAGATGGATCAGAAAATCAGGCTGACTGGTCTAGCTGGTGCTCTCTCTAAGATCTGGTCTAGAGCTGGGTGAAGCAAGAAAGAGTGGGTGGAAGCACCTGGGCTATTTCTGATGGTGGAACACACATGAGCAAGCCCAGCAGTGGACCGAGTTTCTCCTAAGCAGATGTTTGCTTTCTGATTGCAGGAAAGAAGGTATTTTATCCGGTTCTTTTCAGTCAGTATAACCCTGGTGTAATCTACAGCCATCATGATGCAGTCCCACCCCTAGAGCAGCAGCTGGTGAGTAACGACCCCGCAGATGCCCGTGTGCCGCTGTTTAATGTCACTCATTACTGGGGCACCTGACCGTGAGGAGCAGTGAGCAGAATCCGCAGACCAATCCCCTTAGTGGTTTTTAAGTTTGGCAGATGTTCTGGCCTTTGCTCTGAGTGCCATGATGATTAAAAGTCCTTGCAATATTTAAAAGTGAAAAATAAATAGGAACCGTACCTTATAAGAGGGTAATTTCACACCTCCATAGCTTTCGTCTATGGTTTTCAGAACTACTATGATTGGATTACGGCTAGAGCATGCTTTCTCTTTATCATTACAAAATCCCGTAGGAGAAGTGAGGGTGATGTTCCCATTAGAAACAGGAATGCCTAAGATGGTGGAAAACAGGTGACAGAAGCGGGTGGCAGTTACCCTGAGTCAGTGGGGAACAAGAACCAGGCCTGTCCCCTGGCCCTTTACCCATCCCATCCCATCACCACTGCTACACATCCCCATATTGGGGCAGATGTTGTCATCAATGGTGTCACCAGAGATGTCGCTTTCAAAGAAACAGAGCAAGAACTTCTCTGCCAAGATCTTGGCTGCACCGGTGATAGGTCATGGAACCGCCGAGCCCCCAGGGCCTGCTCAGTCTCATGTTATCACAGACAGAGGAAGCAGAACGGAAAGAGGAACTGGGACAAACCAGGAGAGCACCCCCTGCCCCTCCAAGGCTGCTGTTATAGTCCCTTTGCCCGTGTGGAGATGCTCCAAGCTTCTCACTGGATACATGAGATAACGAATCATCCCAAGCGCCGTACATAGTGTGGCTTCCTCTATCCTTACACATGTGCTAACATTAGGGTTATGAGTTAGCAGTGAGACAGAACAACAGTGACTAATGATAATATAGGATATAGCATTTCTGGAACTATTCATTTCATATTCTCTGACCTCAGCTGATAGCAGTGACTGAAACCGTGGAGTGTATGTGGGGGTGGGTACTGTACTGTTGGCTGCCTGAGCACAGGACAGACCCTCCTCTCAGCCACTCAGGGTGATCTTCCCAGCAGGGAGATTATGTTGGACACCTCTGCCTCCTGTTAGCAAGCCTGGAAATGCCATGCTTTTTGCACTGAGTATCCTTATGGACAGGAAGGAAATGGGACATAGACAAGCAGATGTAGATGGAAAGGGGATATAGGGTCTCCTCGTGCCCTATATCATGGTCATGGGAGAACATTGTTCTGCAACGTTCGTTTGGGTAGCCGACTCTGTGATGGGCTTTCAAAAGTAAGAAAACCCGCTCACTCTACACTTGACCTGTGCCCTTGTCCTCTCCCAGATAACCTCTGACAACCAATGGGATTCTTCTCCAGAACACCGAAGCTTTGGGTGCTTTCAGAAAAGAGGAGGTTCATGTTTTGTGCTTGTCCTTATATAATTTTGGTGGGCTCAAGCCAGAAAGTGCACAAACAGTCACCTCTATGGCTGTCAGGTTTTAGCACTGCAGGTATAGTGTGTGGCTGGGTATGGTCCACCTCTCTATGGGCTTCAGACAGTTTCACAACCAAAGAACCAGTTTTCTGAACATAAGGGATGAGTCTCCAGTGAGGGCCGGGGCTCTGGCTTCCCATCCCAGGAGTTGTAAGCCTTTCATGGAACATTAAAGGAAAATGAGACAAATGGGCTTTTTTTCTTTCAACCAATGAGAATAAAAATTCCCTTGATTTTAAATAAAGCCCTGTTTTACATTTGACATTGGAAGTGATTAATGTTTCTAGTTCAAATTTATAAAGGCCCTATTTGCTTGCAAGGACTTCTTTTCATTTCATAATCTAAAGGTTTTGTTCTTTAGACTGGAAGTTCATCCTGAGAGCAGGCAGGATGGGAGGCAGACAGACAGACAGTGTAGAAAGCAGGTCTACCAGACTCACAGAATAAGCAGTCCAGGTGGAAATAACTCAGAGCCTCGGATGTGCGTGGCCACAGCGAGAAGCCCCAAATCACCTTTGACATTTACTTCTTAGAGCGTCAATGACTTCTCCTCCAGTACATGAATCTGCTGCTCAGAGTTCAGTGTACAATTATCCAGCTCAGTGAAAGGCAGCAAGTTCAAGGCTCCTCAGCGAAATGCATGATTGTATCCTTCATTAGAGAAGTCATTTATTTCATTTTAGTTTTATTTATGTGTGTATGGTCCAGGGAGGGTATAAGATCCCTTGGCGCTGGAGTTACACCTGATGCAGGTGCCAGGAATCAAGTCCAGGTCCTCTGTAATGACAGCAAGACCTCTTAGCCACAGAGCTAATCCCAAGACAAACTATCTTGATCACTCACTGCTTGCAGCCGTCTGCTCCAGGTCCTGGTCCTGGGGTCAAAAGAGCTGTGCTTGTTTCGTACCCTCAGGCATGATTGATCCGAGGCCCCTCATCCACCCTTCATAGATGCTGAATGAATGGTCCAAGGCTGCAGAGTCAGGAGCTAGGAAGAGGGATCGCTGGATAAAGTGTTTGTGGGAAAGCGTGAGAACCCAAGTTCAGGTCTCCACCCCACCCAGATGGGTGAAACCCCAGCGCTGGGAGAGTGATGGAAACAGCCAACAGGAGAGGTAGGACAGTCTCTAGCCAGAAGGTCTAGCCAAACTGCCAGCTCCGGGTTCATTGGAGACCTTGTCTCAAATATAATGTGAAGAGCGACAGAATACCCTCTGACCTCTATACTGCACAGGTGAGCACCCACACACAAACGTGCAAGCACAGGTGCACACCAGCACACGTGCATGCACTCACACACACACACACACATATGCATGCGTACACAGACCCTTCAGACCCCAAAATTAAGATCGGAAAGTGCCTAAGTGACAGAACTTAGCCTGTGCCAGGGTGTCCCTCCTCTTGAGCAGCGGGACTAGATCTTCCAGTTTTCCCCAAGAGATCAGAGGCATAAAGAAAATGGCCTGGCAAGAATGCCAGAGGCACACATCAAACTATAGAAATTAATACACTGTGGAGAGAGTGTGTAGGTGGCGAGACACTATACACCAAAAAGTAATGGCTGGAGATAAGAAAATTAGGAGAGATTTCCCCCGAGATTGCATGTTGACTCCGTCTAGACCGTGTGTGTATTATCAAACCCTGCATAGCCTTCCCTGGGACACAGCGGTACTTTAGTGAGGTGGGGAATATGGGTTCGGAATGGGCTGTAGTAAAGGTCACGCGTGCAGCCCCGCAATCACAGCCTCCTGCTCATTGTGCCCAGGATGAGTTTTCATCGCTATCAGTCCTGCCATTTCCAGCTTGCCTGCAGAGGAAAGCAAGGATCTCTGTGTATGTTCGGATGCCTTCTTATTTTTTAACTTCTGCATACAGATCATTAGTAATAAGTGACACTGTGGGGTTTTGTGCTAATATTTAATTTTTGAGATTTAAGCCGTGAGATGAGACTTGCTGGTGCCTTAATGCAGAAACAGCAAACCGAGAAGGGAATGACTGTAATTTAAATCAACGTTCTTCATTTTCAACATTCCACCTTGCTGTTCAGCCTGTCAGTTCCTGCTTAGATTCCTGCAGAAGCCTCCTACTTCCCCTATCTTTAGATTCCGACCCTCCCCACACCCGTCTTCCCTCACCCTCTGCCAGAGACTAGTTTTGAATAAACAAATTAATTCCACTTTTTTTAGTGTGAGCATTTTTATTTTAATTTTTTTTAATTTATTTATTTATTAAGGATTTCTGCCTCCTCCCCGCAACCGCTTCCCATTTCCCTCCCCCTCCCCCGATCAAGCCCCCCTCCCTCATCTGCTCGAAGAGCAATCAGGGTTCCCTGACCTGTGGGAAGCCCAAGGACTGCCCACCTCTATCCACTTTTTTTTTTATTCAAAAAGATGTTTATGGCATAAAGCCAGTGTCAGGCTTGCAATTGTTTAGCAGCCCACTCTTGGGAAGAAGAAGAAAAAGCCCTGGTGATGGTGTTTGCCAATATCCATGGTGTAAACAGTCCCCCTGTGGCTTTTATTGGGCTTATCAGTGTGTTACCATAGGGAATGCTGGGAAGAGATGTGTGCAGCTCTGGCGATCAGTATGAACTGTCTCGAGCACAGGGCCGTAGACTCTAATTTTTTGTTGCAACTGATTGTCCTCCATCAACCAACTTAACCTGGCTGCAAAGAGAATGCCAGCTAATCCCACCACCTGGCAGACGACACCATCTCAGAGGACACCAGCATCAGCTTGCCGTCCACCCAGGCCACCACCTTGTGAATTTTAGACTCTCGGTGTTTGATGCAGACCGTGATATCTGCTGTACGGTACCACCTGGCAATGTAGCCTGCTTATTTTGTGACACAGAGCGGTGTACGTGGAGTGTGCTTCTCCCTGTCCTCGTCCTCTCTTGCTTACCCCTGCTCTGCCTTGCCTGCCTCAAATAGTTGACGTGAACCAAGAGGCTGAAATCAAGTGTCTTCCTTAATCACTGCCTCCTTAATACATGTATTTTTTACATACTTCATAATTGTATCAATATGTTCAGTTCTGTTTTCGTTCCTATTACCCTCTCGAACAACCCCTGTTCCCTATAGGTCCCTGCTTCTTCTTTTCACCTTAATTTTTGAGACGAGGTCTGTCTCTCTCTCCCTCCCTCCCTCCCTCCTTCTCTCCTTCTCCTCCTTGTTTCTCTTCTTCACCTAGCCCCTGATATGTAACTCATTGACCTATCTATTCTGCCTGGAGTATGAACAGCCGGGTTAGGGACACTCCACTACTCGCTTTTTATGTGAATTTTAGGACTTCAAACTCTGGACTTCCTACTCATGAAACAGTCACTTTATCAAGGACCATTTCTTAGCTCCTCAATTAGCTGGACTTTTTATTTAGGGGTTTGAATTACTGAGCATTTTAAACACTGACCTGAGCTTCAGTCTTCAGTGTTGTCTGCCGGTCATAGTTCATGCAGTGTGCCCTTGCGGACGGGTATTGTTTAATCAGAAAGCATTTGAGAGTCCCCCAGTGAGACCATGTAATCTCCCATCATTCCCAACGAGGGTAAGCGGCATCTACATCTCATTCACACATATGGAAGCCTGGGCTCAGCAGGCCCAAGTCCACTAGTTCAGATCCCTGCAGCTGCTGAGTGGGGGAGGCACAGATGTGAGTGCCAAACTGTGCAGCTAAGCTTGACCGAGGGAGATGAGCTGAAGGAACCCGTGTGCTGCCAGAGGACCAACGTTCTAGTTTCCAGAAATGAGAGCACTCGTGGGTCAAAGGGGATGAGAAGAGAGGAGGAGGAGGCAGGCAAGGGTGAAGGACTGGAAACCTCTGTGCTCTTGTAGGGTCTTCAGCAGTAACCCAATACCATCCCATCAGGAGAGAACTCAAGAGCCCTCATCTCTGCCAGGCTTTCTTCCAGAGGCGACAATGGAGAGCAACAGTTGGCAGCTTGGCCCAGCCATGGTGGTAGAATCTCTCAGAAGTGAAGTCCATCTTTCCCTGACATTACAGGCTTTGACACAGCCATGGCAGCTTTCACAAAAGACTGTACTTCAGTGGCTCTTTCCCAGAGTGCCTTTCTGCGGCCTACCAGCTTTAAAACCAATGTAGTAACTGTTTCTAGACCTCAGCCCCTGCCACAAGTCATGTGCTGCTGTCACCTGTCTTTAGGGAGGATCAGCCTTCCTTTATGTCCTTCAGCAAACCGTGATCCAGCCCAGAGTCTTGGGACAGCAGCTGCCTGGGAACAAACTCTTGCTTCCTCCTTAAGTCTCCTGATTGTTCTTCCAACAGGGAGCTGTGTCTTTTAGACCCTATGGAGAGTACAAGCAAATATTTGAAGTTTGGATACTGGCGCTTCTCTTCTACTCCATGTCTGTGGGATATCTAGAACCCTGGACAGTAGAAGGGATATTAGGCCTTTGACTGCAACAGAAAAATTTACCTGATTGACAAAGAAGGAAAAAAGTCCATTGAAAATGTATTCAGTGGAGGCTTCTCCAGACACTCCCGTCTCACACGGTCCTTTCGAACTTCTCCGCCTCCTGCTTTGACATCTGTTGTTGGGTTTGGTGACCTGGGTTTCACCAGAGTTGCTTGCAGGGGCCTGGGTGGGTATTATTCACAGGAGTGAGGGCACCTCACTGGGAAGTGGCTATACCACTGGTAAAGCTCCCTTTCTTCATCTCCTCTCCTACCGTGAACTGCATATAAATCCTCGGAGAAGTGTGGCTGGGACTTCCTGAGTGGTTAAGGAGCCTCATTGTGAGCAAGGTCTTGTGTTTGTGTAGCGTGGCATAGCCTCTGCCCAATTGAATTCTGGGATAAAAGAATGTTTTAAGATTCATTAACTGTTTGCAAGACATTTATCAAATATAATTTTGACTGTGGGGAGCTTCCAGAACATGGAGTAACAGTGATGCCATAAATGAGCTATAAAATTCTTTAGTTGTGATTTAGCTCAACTCTTCATTATATATGAAGGAAAACGGGCTTGAAATCAAGAGACCTGCCTGAGGTGAAAAGAGTGGCCAGGAGTGGAGATGGGACAGGCCTGCCCTTCCTTTCTCATGAGGTGTTACAGACAATCAGCAAACAGATCCAAGCTTTAGCAACAGGGACCCTTCCAGGCACTCTGCTTCCCTCTCCCAAGGAAGGGGACTTCTTCTCTTTTAAGCACCTACAGAAACTACAAAGATGGGAAAAAATAGATTTCAAACCGCTTTCCCGAATTACTTCTGACAAGTGTGTGTGTTGGTGCATGTGTCTGTGTGTGCCTATGTGTATGTATGTGTGAGCACATGTATATGTATGTGTGTACATGCCAATTTCTGTTACTTTTTAAGTTTTCTTGCCTCAGCAAATTTGCTGGAAATTTTCCGCAAAAAAAAGAAATGGAACATTACTGTGTTACTCTGGCTTTATGGGGTTTTTTGGTCACTGTTTGGATGGCCTCTCCGTCACCCTGCAGGCTGGCACTTCCAGCAGGAGCTTTCTGGAGCAGCTTCATTTTTTAGAAGCACCCTCTCCTCAGCCAGCCAGAGGGTGTAGGTTCAGTGATCCAGGAACAGCAGGAATCTCTTGGGTGTTTCTTCTCTTTCCCTGTCGTTGAATACTGAATTCCAAGCTGTTCCCGAGGCCTTTTCTCAACTTCCTGAGACCTTCACTGTCTCTGTGCTCAGGCCTGTGTAAGGGGACCGGCCTCACTTCTCCTAAGCACTGGGGCCAGGCGCCAGATGGGTAGGTGGCTTTTCCATGGCACCGCTCAAAAACCTGCTCTTTGAGGTTGTTTTTGGTTGTGTGTGAGAGAGTGTGTGTAAGCTTTGATGCCTACACCCTAGAGACATCCTGGCCAGAGGTGCCCAAAATCACAAGGCTGCAGTTTGGACTTAGTGTATTGTAATTCTTTTTGGTAAACACAGACACAGACACAGACACACACAGACACACACACACACACACACCTCCATCTGGCCTATTTGTTGGCAGTGTGTGTGGGGGGGGGGGGCTCTGTACTGAGCACTACTCACCAAGCGTGTGAAGATCCTTTTTCTGTATTATCATTATCTCTGACAGTCTTTTTCCTTGCAGGTCATCAAGAAGGAAACGGGGTTTTGGAGGGACTTCGGGTTTGGGATGACTTGTCAGTACCGCTCAGACTTCATCAACATAGGTGAGATAAAACTTCGAGTCTACCGCCACCTGGAGGCCACTGTCCTGCAGGCCATGAGCAAATTCTGCAGGTTTTCCTGGGTAAAGATGCTGCCATTTTCCCAAACAGCGCTGCTCCACAGGTCACAGATGGCAGCGCTTGGTATGCTGTAGGACACGTCAGCCCCTCTCAGATGTACCCAGCACCACTCAGGGTTTTACATGGCAGGATGCAAGCAAGTTCTGTGGTGCCTCCTCCTCTGAGGGCCCCGGCTGTGGAGTCCACTAAGAGGAACATTGTGAGCCTCCAGGAATGTGGAAGAAGACGGGAGTCTGGGAAAAGCACATGCAAAAAAGTCCTATGTTTCACTCCTTCGACCCTGACTTAAAGGGCCATATGTCACTTTCAGCTCTGAGTATGCAGTTGCTGTCAACATGAGCACACATGTGTGAACATCTCTACACATCATATAGACACACAGATAAGCATGGACACAGAGATGCAGACGTGTATATACATGTGTATATGCACTCAGTGGCACATATTTAAACACAAACACACGTGCACACACAGAGACATACATGCACACATATCCACACAGGTACAGATTGATAAGTGTGAACACAGACTCACATGCACACATATCCACACAGAGACATATACACTCATTTATGTATATAGACTGCATATATTTACATATACATCTACAGAGGCGTACGTGAAGATGTACACAGGCACACATACATGTGTATACACACAGAAGGCTAAAAGGACATATTTACAAACACATATGAACTGCAGAGTTCTAGGACTCAGAAAGGTAAGACCAGTGGGTTTCAGCAGAACAGATCAAAGTGCGCAGAGACAAAGGGGCCTCCTGAGGCCTCTCAGGAAGTGGAGGATGGGAACAGGCTGGATTATACATAGCTAGCTCGAGAAAGAACAGGTCCCAAACCTTAACTTGGGCTCTGGGAGTGCCCTTCTCTCTGGGAAGTGATGGAGAGACTCCTCCCCAGACCACGTAGGCACCTTCTCTTCCATACCCCTCCCATCCCTCTCTCTTCCATACCCCTTCCCCAGGCCTGAGCCTAAAGCCCTCCACTTTGAAAGCAGGCAGCAGGAGCAGGCCCAGGTATGCTTCCTTCCCTAGAAATCACCAGATTAAAATGAAAATAATGTCAAGCAACTTGGATTAGTGTCCCTGAGGAGGCAGTGGTACACCAGGGTACCAGGTCTTGAGTGACAGCCACTGTGAAGAGCTGGCAGGGATTCTTTTATATCTCTAGGTAAATATTTCTAGGAGACCGTATGCTTTCAGATTCCCAAAAATAACGTTCAATTTTTTTAAAATAATTCCCATTTCCAGAAACTATTGTTTCCTTTGCTTTGTGTGCAAAGAAGATGATATTGCACTGTGAAGACTCATGTTTATCACATTTGGGTTCATATTGCCTTGGCTTGTCTGAAGACACATGCCACTATATTTTCGAGAGGTGGGGCCACAGTGAGCTGGGGAGGGTGTTCTTCCTCGGGGAGCCACTACTGTGGCCTCAGAGCTTCTCAGTCCCCTTGTATGCCATTCTTTGCAACCATGTCCTTATTTGCAATTTTCTTTCTTGTGACTATAGTATTTAATAAGAGATGCTGAAAACAATAAAAAAATTTAGTTGACCAAGTCAACTAAAAATTAAAAATTATTAAATTTTTTCTTGTTTGGTTATAACATCTACTTCATTCAAAGATTTAGAAACCCCAAACTTCAAGCAGGCATCATTATCTAGGCTCATTCTTGTGGTCTCTGTGTTTAAAAGGCAAAGGCAGGAGAAATGAAAATTCAAGGCCTGGGCTATACAGAAAAACGAAACAACTTGACACGTTCAGAAGCAACTTTGCTAGGAAAAATGGATTTGAATTCTGACTGTCCGGCTGGTGATCTCCCCTGTTGCTGTCCCCTGCTGCAGGGCCATGGTCACTCAAAACCAACACCACTCAGGGTTGCTTAGCTGGGGTTTCGGGTCCTGGGTTTTTCTGGTTTGAACTGGCCCTGATCAGAGCGGTATAGCTGGGGCACAGGGTCAGGGATAAAGCGGCCACATGAGAGTGTTTGGGACAGGGTGCAGTGACAGACAGCAGATACAGGGTTTGCCTTGTATGATGTCAAGTTCTAAAGCAAGGATGCACTTGAAGCTCTTAATCCTGGGCCAGAGCTACTCATTAGTACCGCTGATGGCTCTTTCAAGCAGCCCAGTTCTTAGAATCCTGCCCAGCCTCCGGTTACATGGAGAAGTTTGCATGGTCAGGCATGAAGATCATGCCCATTGGCTATGCTTATCCAAAGTCTCACCCAGATGGACGCTGGGAACTTGGATGGATGATGCTTCCAATGGCACCTCCCCTGAACACTTCCTTGTTGTTTGTATGGGGACATAGAGGCCAGGGGACAACCTCAATATTCCTCAGGTGTCATCTGCATCTTTAATGTGGGGACAGTCTTCCATTGGCCTGGAACTTGGCAAGCAGGCTAGGCTGGCTGACCAGCAAGCCCCAGTCATCTGCCTGTCTCTGCCTCCCTGGTGCTGAAATCGCAAGTGTGTGCCACTATGCCAAGTGCCCACTCTCGGGTTTTAAAATGTTTTAAGCTGTATTTGGGGGGACCCAACTCAGTTCCTCGTGCTTACAAAGCAAGTACTCCA
The DNA here is from genome assembly GCF_037038515.1 of Microtus pennsylvanicus. Taxonomy (NCBI): domain Eukaryota; kingdom Metazoa; phylum Chordata; class Mammalia; order Rodentia; family Cricetidae; genus Microtus; species Microtus pennsylvanicus. The sequence continues at coordinate 105,102,973 of NC_134587.1, read as the reverse complement.
CCAATCAAGCTGTCTCCCTGCCCACCCCTGCTACGCCTCTTGGGGAAAAGTCCTTGGGGGCTGAGTGGGTGGAGCACAATTCAACGGCATGTTCTGTTCCCACAGGTGGGTTTGACCTGGACATCAAAGGCTGGGGTGGTGAAGATGTGCACCTGTACCGGAAGTATCTCCACAGCAACCTCATCGTGGTCCGCACACCTGTACGGGGGCTATTCCACCTTTGGCATGAGAAGCGCTGTGTGGATGAACTGACCCCCGAGCAGTACAAGATGTGCATGCAGTCCAAGGCCATGAATGAGGCTTCCCACGGGCAGCTGGGGATGCTTGTCTTCCGGCATGAAATAGAGGCTCACCTTCGCAAACAGAAGCAGAAAGCGGGTAGCAAAAAGACATGATCTCCCAGGCACAGATTAGTGGAGACATTTAAGTTGTTTGCCTTTGGTGGTTTCTGAAAAACTGGATGCAATAAAGTATAGACTTCCACACAGGGCGACAAAGAATCTGGCTGGTGACTTAGAGATGAAAGGAGCGAGTCTCCGGTTTCTGTGGGCTCGGAGTGTGGTGACCGTGACTGTGTTTACAGCAGAATGATCTCTCTGTCCCTGAACACTGAAATATTCACAACCTCAGACAAGCTTTTAAAAAATTCACTAGAAGGGATGCAAGCGTTCTGGCTTCTCATCTTAGGGATGGTTAATTCAGAGGGCTCTGGTGTCCAGGACTAACAACATCTCAGAAGGAGCAGAGGACCTGCAGGCATGGAGATCGAGCATGAGCGCCCTCCAGGGGACAGCGAGCAAAATCAAAGGGACCTGGGAACAAACTGTCAATATTGTCATCCCCCCAATATTAGCCAAAAACCCCTCTCTTTTCAGTTATCATTTAGTTACTATTCTGAAAATGCACTTTTCCTTGTGTTATTCTTATTTAATTACCTATTTGCAAGACTTAGTAGGAGCACATTGTAGTATACACACTTTTATGATTTTAAGATTTGTTTTTATTTTTTCTTGATTTTCTTGGTTTGTTTATTGGAGAGAGTCTTGACACAGACCCTGAGATAACTTTGAAATAATGATCCTCCTCCCTTAGCAGCCCGAGTGCTGAAATTATGGTTATGAACCAGCATTTCTGGCAAGAAGTTACCTATAGAGGTGTGTGAAGAGAGGTACCTATAGAGGTGTGTGAAGAGAGGTACCTATAGAGGTGTGTGAAGAGAGGTTCCTATAGAGGTGTGTGAAAAGAGGTACCTATAGAGAGAGGTGTGTGATGAGAGATACCTATAGGGGTGTGTGAAGAGAGGTACCTATGGGGTGTGTGAAGAGATGTACCTATGGGGTGTGTGAAGAGAGGTACCTATAGGGGTATGTGATGACAGGTACCTATGGAGATGTGTGAAAAGAGGTACCTATAGAGGTGTGTGATGAGAGGTATCTATAGAGGTGTGTGATGAGAGGTACCTATAGAGATGTGTGAAGAGAGGTATCTATAGAGGTGTGTGATGAGAGGTACCTATAGAGATGTGTGATGAGAGGTATCTATAGAGGTGTGTGATGAGAGGTACCTATAGAGATGTGTGAAGAGAGGTATCTATAGAGATGTGTGAAGAGAGGTACCTATAGAGGTATGTGATGAGAGGTATCTATAGGGGTGTGTGAAGAGAGGTACCTATAGAGGTATGTGATGAGAGGTATCTATAGGGGTGTGTGATGAGAGGTATCTATAGAGGTGTGTGATGAGAGGTACCTATAGAGATGTGTGATGAGAGGTACCTATAGAGATGTGTGATGAGAGGTACCTATAGAGATGTGTGATGAGAGGTACCTATAGAGATGTGTGATGAGAGGTACCTATAGGGGTTTGTGATGAGAGGTATCTATAGGGGTGTGTGATGAGAGGTACCTATAGGGGTTTGTGATGAGAGGTATCTATAGGGGTGTGTGATGAGAGGTCCCTATAGGGGTGTGTGAAGAGAGGTATCTATAGAGGTGTGTGAAGAGAGGTACCTATAGGGGTGTGTGGTGAGAGAGGCACCTATGGAGGTGTGTGATGTGAGGCACCTATAGAGGTCTGTGAAGAGAGGTACCTATAGGGTGTGTGAAGAGAGATACCTATAGAGAGAGGTGTGTGAGGAGAACCCCAGTTGCAGACATCTGAGAGCCAATCCGAGACTTGCCAAACTCGAAGCTAAGGCTGCGAGTGGGCCGCAGAGAGAAATGCAGAAGCTGTCCAAGACTATCCGAAGAGGGGCAAACACTGGAGAAAGGAAGACGCTTTTATCTTCACTGAGAAGGGATGCTACAGCCTTGGTCTCTTTGCCGGAGAACATACTTTCTTCTCTGGAGAAAAGGGGACCACTTCCTTACCTGTTTGAATAAACCAAAGTTATGAACCAAACCACCGCTTTTCAAAGCAGGGTGCTCTTCCAGGTCTCGGGCTTCCAGAAGAAGAAAATGCAGGAAAAAAATAGACATATATTTTGTGAAAGACCAGTCCATCATTCCAGCGAGATGGAGGATTTTGCTACATTTTCACTGCTTCCTGACTATGTGGAAGCAACTTATTTTTAAAATAAGCAATGGTACTTGATTGCCAAGAAGCTTCTGAAGCTTGCATTTTCTTACGTCTTCAAAATCTTTTTTAAAAAATAAATATGGTTACCATTGAGTGGTTTCTCCATCCATGTGCAAATTATTTATTTATTAACCAGCACCGGATGCATGAGCTAATTACCTGCTCTGTCTCCGTGCCTTCTGTTTGCTCACAGTGAATTCATTGTTTAAATGCTTCAAGAACACTCAAGCTGTGTGCTAAAAACAAAAACAAAAATCAAAAAAAATGAAAACATTTTATTGATTTGTACTGGTAGTTTATAAAGTTTAATTAAAACATGAGACATGAATGAAAAGTGGTATTGCACAGCTAATAAAATTTGTGAATTCGATTTCTTCCTGGAATAAGAAAGAAGTGTTTTGAGTTTTGGGAAATTCTTTTGTGCATAGACCAGGGCTTCTCAGTGTTGTTAGTACTGTGACATTTGGGGCTTAATCTCTCAGTGGGGGAGGGAACTGTCCTGTGCCACTTCCCTACGGTCCCACTACACACTAAATGCATCTCCCACTCAGTTTTTGACAACCATCCTGCCTCCAATCATTGTCAAATACTCAGAGAATGGGAGCATGGCCCCTGGCTGAGAACAGCTAACGTAGAAGGAAAATTTTGACATTTCAATCACGTTAATTTTTAGTTAGATGGAATTGACAATGATTTCTGAAACCTCTTTCCACGCTGCTTTACAATTTTCACATACTCTTGTAATTTTAGAGCCTTCAGGACATGTGACTGTTGTTTCCCTATAGAGGTTCCTATAGACCCGTGACCAACTCTTGCTGATACTCTCAGAGAGGTGGGGGATTGAGATCCCACAAGAGCAGAGGCTGCCATCAAATGTGCAGCTGTTTCCTGGTGTTGCAGTCCCTGAATGGTAACCAGCATTTGAACTCGTTCACACTGTATACCTTACAGATGGCCATGACACCGAATAAGATTTTTGCTTCTTGAGACAAGTTCTCATTTTGTAGCCCAGGATGGGCTGACCCTTTTCCTCCTGCCTCAGACTCTCAAGTGCCTGGCTCACAGTTGTTACAAACACACTTGGCTAAGGATGGATTTTAACAGTTGGTAAGAAGACTAGGAAAAAGTCTCAGGGGGTAAAGTGAGCTGAGATTCCCTCTCGCCCCAAACACTAGATGGATGGAAAGCAAAGCGAGGTGTATCCTGGGGGCCTGTGTCTAGCCAGTCTGGCTGAGACACCTTCTCTCAAAAAACAAAATAGAGGGCAATTGAAAACAATGGAAGACACTCACTGCACGCACACATGTTGAGGACCCATAATGAAAAGCGTCTAAGGTAACAAGTCACTGGGGGTAACTGGAGGGGACAGGAAACTATTTTCTCCCTCTTAAGCTGAGCTTAGCTGCAGTTTCCATTAGAAATGTCTCCAGAAAGCTCATCTCTGTTACAGATGTGGCCACCAGTGGATGGGATCTTGGGCGTGATTGGATTCTGGGGTCCCCAACTTCGTTAGTGGATCTGTCCCCGCAGGTAGTCATACTCTTTTTTTTTTTATGTATACAATATTCTGTCTGTGTGTATGCCTGCAGGCCAGAAGAGGGCACCAGACCCATTACAGATGGTTGTGAGCCACCATGTGGTTGCTGGGAATTGAACTCAAGACCTTTGGAAGGGCAGGCAATGCTCTTAACCACTGAACCATCTCTCCAGCCCCAGGTAGTCATGCTCTTATGCCACTCATAATGTGGTGGTGGCAGAAAGCCGGGAGGTGAGGACTTGGGAGGAAGATGTAGTCTTGGTCCTCTGGAATCTTCCTAACTCTCTTTGCTTCCTGTCCACCTGCAGGGAGCTCTATCCCCAAGTTTATAGAAACGAAGGTTGGGGAGGCCTCACTAAACCTAAACAGGGGCTGAAATTTAAACTTACCCAGCAAAGGAAAAGAGAAACGCAAGTGGATGAAGAACTCAGGCACATTACTGCTGCAAAGAAAAGCCACTGCCAGATGCCCAGAAACGCAAGTGGATGAAGAACTCAGGCACATTACTGCTGCAAAGAAAAGCCACTGCCAGATGCCCAGCTGGTGAAAGGTCTCCTCCAACTTCACAAATGCTCACTCTATTCCATGTACCTGTACATTTCCTAGTAACCAGTCCAGTTACCTTCTAATATACCTGGGGTCCCATCCAAGTGCTACCGCTGATGCTCTTGAGTGAGAACTGTCAGCCACTCTTTTCAACTCTTTCTTTGGTGGTGGCAGATTGAATCTCGAATAGGAATTGGCAGTTAATGCTACAGACCAGGCCCCTCCCAACCTCTAGTCAACACACCAATGTAGCCTTTTGCTGAATATTTGTCAACAAGTAATGATTCCAAGTGACATACCTCATGTCCTTGTGCGGAATCTCTCCAATCTTGGGCTGCCCAGTGTGTGTGTGTGTGTGTGTGTGTGTGTGTGTGTGTGTGTGTGTGTGTGTAAAAGCCCAAGGGAAAGAAGCTTGAGTCAGGCAAGTCCAGACCTCAGTCCTCTTGTGTTTTGTTCCCTCTGTTTCTCTTCTCTAGCTCCACGTAAGACACACAGAGGAGAGAAACATGTAGACACAGCAGATAACGCAGCCGCCTGGATCCCCACAGCTGCAGAGAGGAGCTAGGCAGGGACTACGCTGGAGTGGGGAGCTCAGCACCAGGCTCTTAACAAGGACCCCAAAGTGGAAGGCCAGATGGGGAGTCGCTCGTGTTTAAAGAGAGACTGTTCCTGGGAGCTGCAAGGAGATAATGACCTTGGGCAGTTTCTTAGGAGGGGGTGGACACTTTGCTCCCGTGCCCCTTGATGCTTGAGCCCCCTGTGATTACATTCTGATTAGCTATGTATTATCATTCAAAGCTGTTTCTCCTGGCAAGACTCAGGCTTTGGTGTTGCTGCCAAAGAGTGGTGGGGTCTGTGCCAGTTTGTTTGGGGGATTTGGGGTTTTCCCCCAACACACAGAACATGTTATTTTCTGGCCACAGAGATACCGTTTAAAATGGCTTTACTCAGACTTTGAAGGTGCCCTCTGCAGAAGCCAATCCCAGCATCCCCTGGGGCTTGACTGTTAGCAGTTTTAGTAGGAAAGAGGACAGAGTCCATGAGGCAGGCAATAGGTAGACCATAGTAAATGTCACAGCCTAAGAGGGTAAGACACCACTGGAGAGCGAAGCCAGGCCATGCTCCTGCCTCCAGTTTCCACCACTTTCATCAAGGGCCAGAATGGAGCAGAGCCAGCTCTGCTAGCAATAACCAAATGCCTATGGATCTGGTGTGGGTGGTTAGGAGAGCTGAATTTACTCCTTACTCTGCAGCCCCACTTTAGGCGTGGAAATGAGATGTGTGCAGTGCCTCTAGTAGCTCCCTCCACCTCAGATCTTAGCCCTTGCAACTTCCAGATCTACCACCAATCTTCAACCCACGCTGAAAATCTACGATAAGCATCCTTGTCTACTGAGGTCTTAAAGCCATTTTAAATGCATTTAAATATTTGAAATAAAGAAAAAACAAAAAAAATAGAATATCATCCAAATTAAATTTAAACCAAACATGAAGGAGTTTTTAGCCAGCGTTGTCTGGGTGGGAAATGAGAAAGCCACCCCGTGGAGAAGTCATTGCCACTTTGGTTGTCATGATTCAGGGCTGGGTGGGGATGTTACCAGGATTTTGACTTGCTGGGAAGTCTGTAAAATGGAGCAACTCTTCACTGAGGAAAGCACGTGACTGACTAGGACGGACATCTCAAGGACTTAGTCTGTGCCACTAGCAGAAGTTACGGTCTTGGCATCACCTGACCTCACAGGAAGGCAGGCAGGGTACGTTCCAAATTCACATCTTCTCCTCAAAAAGGTGCTAACTTGGAAGACGTGGTTAGGAATGTCTAGGCCACGGACTCCATTCTGCAACTGCCAATTTGGCGAAAAAAAAAAGATGGCGACTGAGAACCTTGGGGTTGTTCAAAATCACTGGAAAATATCCCTCCACTCCCTTGCCACCTCAAATCCCAAGCTAACGGATCTACTTTGCTTTAGGTCATCTAGCTAGTATTCTGTATAGATTGTTATATATTTTTAAACTTTCCCTGGTCCCCTTAAAATAGTTCCCCAGTTCCAGGAAAGTGGCCATTAGCATGCACGGCTCATTAGCTATGCAAGCTGGTTTAACAAAGGAACACTCACAGAGAGTGGTTGCAGGCAGAGCTTTCGCTAAGCTGGACACTCAATGCATCTCTTTGGGACCCAGGTGACTTTAGGAACTCATGTCAAAAGCTGAAGCTCATGCAGGTTCAGCAATTCTTTTTATTCCACATGGCTAATTGATGATATAGCCAGGACACAAACACAAACCTGCTGGGCTTGCTTTCTGCTACGTCAAACTACTTCATTGTCTAATAATATATTTTTATCATACAATAAAGGGAGAAGAATTTCATCACTTAAGCCCCTTCAATCTGGAGCAACATAGGTAAACCTCTGCATAGAGAGACATGTTACTCACCACCCTGCAGACAAACCTGAAGTGTAACTGTGGCGCCGACAACAGCAGAACATAGAATTATCATGGCAGAGTTACTGCGGAGTAGGCACAGAATTAACATGGCAGAGTTACTGCGGAGTGGGCACAGTAGAACACAGAATCAACATGGCAGAGTTACTGCGGAGTGGGCACAGTAGAACACAGAATTATCATGGCAGAGTTACTGCGGAGTGGGCACAGTAGAACACAGAATCAACATGGCAGAGTTACTGCGGAGTGGGCACAGTAGAACACAGAATTAACATGGCAGAGTTACTGCGGAGTGGGCACGGTAGAGCACAGAAACAACATGGCAGAGTTACTGCGGAGTGGGCACAGAATTATCATGGCAGAGTTACTGCGGAGTGGGCACAGTAGAACACAGAATTAACATGGCAGAGTTACTGCGGAGTGGGCACAGTAGAACACAGAATTAACATGGCAGAGTTACTGTGGAGTGGGCACGGTAGAGCACAGAATTAACATGGCAAGAAATCCAGTCTCTCCTTCCACAGGGCCCAAGAGTAGATCTCTTTATAAACAGTAGAAAGGAGGAATAAACACAATAAGGAGATTTTAAAAATCAAAAGCAAGGTAGAGAAAACTAAGTAAAGCTTTATCTATATTCCTGAAGGACAGGAAGGCACAATTTAAGCAAAACTATTAAAGATATAATTGTGGAAAAGCTATAATCAGAAGAAAGAAGCTGCATTCTAAGAAAAATGTCATGCGCCCTGAAAAATGCAATGCCTGTCTTGAGTCCCACTTCATCCTCATATGGTCGGACTATTGTGCACTAAGCAACCCTGGGGTGGGGCAGGAGGAGAGCAGGGCTAAGAGACCTAGAGCTGAAGGAGGATTCTGAGCATCTGTGAGTGTGATGGGAAAAAACACTCATGAGACTGTGTTGAAGACAGCTTGTTTATTAGGTGGGGGCAGGGGATATTTATACTCCAGGAAAATTGACCGCTTCCACGATTACTGTCATCCCCTGATTTCAGTTACGTCACTCACTCTCTGTGTCTATGGTCCCTTAGCCTTCATCTTTCCATGTGTCATTTTCTAAACCTCTCTTCCTTGTGTAGATGTCAGTCATGAGGGTCAGGGCCTACCCTACTTATCTAGTCTTCAAAGACCCTATTTCTACATCAGGTCACATCTGTGTACAGGGAGGTCAGGACTCACATACTTTTGGTGTAGGTCACAATTCAACTCTCAGTAGGTGCCATCAAACCACTCACTCTGTTCTTCTCTTTGTACCATGAGCACAGGAGTCCATACATGGCCATGCAGATCATCTTTAGTATCTGCTCACAGATAGAGCTGAGGGAGGCAGAGCAATGGCGAACAAGCTATAAGATGCCCCAGTTCCCTACTACTACTGTGTATGTTTTTTTTTTCATTTGTTTGGTTGATTGATTGGGTTTTGTTTGTTTGTTTGTTGCACATGGTAAGTCTCTTGTTCGTTCCAGGTGTTAAAACTTCTCCTTCAATTCACAGTTGGGACTTGCTTTTCTGTCTGCTAAATCCTGGTTCCAACACACAGAAAAGGTTATCTTTTGAGGAGAATCTTAGCCCTGAGTGGGAACATTTTTACCCAGCATTTTAAAGCCAAGCTATAAGCAGGAGACTGAGACCTTTGACTAAATACCAAAAGGAAGCCTGTAATTCACAAAATGGCTTGCTCATTTTCTGTTGTTGCTGTTGTTTTGATTTGTTTTTTAGAGTAACACCTTAATTGCTAAAAAGATTTCAGTTTACCCTGTTATTTATCTTTTATACACCATTATAGCCCTGTCCTTCAAGGTCCCGTCTTTCAGATTAGGATGTTGTTGAAATGGGTACACTTCTCCCTTTTCCTTCCAGAATGAGAATGAGGGAGAGGTCATCGTCCCTTGAATAGATCTCCAGCATTTATGCAGAACAGAGGTTTCAGTAAGACCCCGCAGACATCGTTTACTGTTGGCTCTGTCACAGAACGGTTTTGGCATCACATGCGAGGTCCACCTCAGAGGTTTCTGTCCAGAGGACAAACCGGCTGGAGGCTGATCCGGATGAGAGCTGTCACTCAAAGAGCTCAAGGTAGTCGGGTAGCTTGTCTTGTTGACCACAGGGGTACATCAGGAGTTCCTTCCCCAGAGAGGTTATGGGCTCTTCCTGTCAATCAAAGCACAGGGTCATGTGGCAGCTGTGTGGTCGATGCCCTTGTTACCTCCTAAGGGGATGTCACTCCTCTACTCTAGATTCATGCAAACCTAGATTGGCTTATGACGATCTTAAAGGCGAGTTTCCTTTGCCAGCTTCCCTTTCCTGCTAGAGCCCAAGTTCTAGCATAGGACCACCCACAGATGTAATGAGTCCGTGCATCTCCAGTAGCCTCAGCTCCAGTGGGATAGCTCTGAGTATGTCAGGAGGATATGATAAAGGACATAGAACTAAGATTCCTCATTATTGGGGGAATTATGTGCCCCCTCCCGTTGCTTGCTCTTGGGCTGTATCCCTAGCCACACCTTTGTTTTGTATATAAGTGGCTTTACCTTGTGGTATTCCACCAAATCTGCCAGGGTGGCGTGCTGCAGCTGGTCCACACCCAGGAAGCTGTAGGAGTCAGCGGATGCATCTATGAGGAAGTGTTTGCAGCCCTCCTCCGACAGATAGGACAGGGCATAGCCCTTGATCTTTTCACTGACCCGGATGAGAAAACTGCCTGGTGTGCCCGCGCTGCTCAGAAGTTCGTTTGCCTTCTTCAGAGTGAGAATCCCTGTGGGAAGAGAAAAGTCATTTCAGCGATGTCCCTATAATCCACACCTCTGTTGCCCTTCACCGTACGAGGAGAGTTTGGGGAAAGGCAAGGCTATTCTGTGTGTACTTTGAGGCCCTTGGGAACCAGTAAAAGAAACAAACGAACAAAACCTTGGTAAACACAAAGCAAATAGTTTTGACACAAGCTAGGGTCACATTGGAAGAAGAATCCCTCAGTTGAAGAATTTCCTCCATCATGTGGGTCTGTGGGTCATTTTTTTGAGTAATGATGGCTATGGGAGGGGCTTGAGTAATGACTGATATGGGAGGGGTTTGAGTAATGATGGCTATGGGAAGGGCTTGAGTAATAATTGATATGGGAGGGGCTTGAGTAATGACTGATATGGGAGGGGTTTGAGTAATGATTGCTATGGGAGGGGCTTGAGTAATGACAGATATGGGAGGGGTTTGAGTAATGATGGCTATGGGAGGGGCTTGAGTAATGATGGCTATGGGAGGGGCTTGAGTAATAATTGATATGGGAGGGGCTTGAGTAATGATGCCTATGGGAGGGGCTTGAGTAATGATGGCTATGGGAGGGGCTTGAGTAATGATTGATATGGGAGGGGCTTGAGTAATGATGCCTATGGGAGGGGCTTGAGTAATTGATATGGGAGGGGCTTGAGTAATGATGCCTATGGGAGGGGCTTGAGTAATAACTGATATGGGAGGGGCTTGAGTAATGATGGTTATGGGAAAGGCTTGAGTAATAATTGATATGGGAGGGGCTTGAATAATGACTGATATGGGAGGGGCTTGAGTAATGACTGATATGGGATGGCCCGGGCCCAGGCCTCCACAAGTAGTACTATCAGTAGTTCTGAGTTATAACAAGAAACCAACCTGAACGAGCCAGTAAGCAGCCTTCCTCCTTGGTTTCTGCCTCTAGATTTCTGCCGTAAGTTCCTTTCCTCAATGATGTCTTGTGATTTGAGAGTTACTCTAAAGGTGGAATAGACCCTTTCTTCCCCAAGTTGCTTTGGGTAAGTGTTTTAATTATAGCAACAGAGGAGCGAACTTGGACAGCTCATAAGAGAACAGCTTCACCTAGAGACACATTAGATTAGCACAAGCTGTCTGCCACTTAGGAAGGGCTGGCACATTATCTTGAGGGTGGTGCTGGGCTCTTTCAGATCCGAAGTGAACTTCGGATGCTCTTGAAGGACCACCACTGTCTGCTTATCAGTGAGAACTCTGGTCTGGAAGTGACCTGTCTTGGTCTGAAACAGTAATTCTCAAACAGAATCACACAGGAGAGTAAAGCACTCCTGTTGGGATGTTAAGGTGGCTTGGGTGGAGGAAGAACTGGAGGGGAAAGAGCCACCCTGAATGTGGGTAACACTATCCCATTGGCCAGGAGGTGAGATGGAAAGAGAAAAGAAAGCTAGCTGGGGGCCAGAGTTCTCTTTTCTGCACTTCCTGATCAACATGCTGTGACTAGTGCACACCCTGCCATATTCCCATGCCAGTGTTTCCTGGTGCACTGTGATGTGAGGTGCCTTCCTCACAGGCCAGTGTTGCTCTGCCATGGAACCAAGTAAATCTCTTTTCTTTTCTTACCATCAGGTGTTGTGTTCGCAGTGATGTAAGAAGTAACTAATACAGTTGTCGTGGGTGTGGGTGATACTTCTACTCACAGGGTACAGGCCAGTGATGCTTCTGAACATTCACACAACAGTCTGACCCATAAAAAAAGTCCAGCACAAAGCATCAACGGTGCTAGAGTTGAAATAGCCTGGTCTAGGAGGCCCTGCAAGTTAGTGACAGAACCGGAAGATACTCTGGTCTACTGAGTGCCTGATACCAGTAACAGGTTTACTGAATTCCACCAAAACTAATCTTCAATGTATCCATTGGGTTTTGAAAGGCTAGAGTGTAATTTACTTATATATCCACACATATATGAAGAAATTTGAATATATACATATATATTCAAAGGAATAAATTCCACCTGCACACATATATGGGGCTTTGTGTAGAGGTGTAATTAAGATGTCTCCTGAATTCCCACTCTCATTTCCCAGTTTGACTCATACTCCAAAGTTCCCTTCTTATTTCTATGGTAATTCTTGGAATGAATAGACAGCATTGTAAACACACAGAGAATAGCCAACAGCACAGCTGGCTGAATTACCCTGTGGGCTCTGATTAGGGAAGGAGGAACAATGCTCTTTTCGTGTTCACCCTGTTTTGCCGCAGACAGAAGCTCCAGGCTTCCCTTGTTCCACCCTTACCTTGCTGCTGATGTTCAAGTTCTGATTGTTAAGGAAACAAACAGCAGCCTGCCTTGTGAAAAGGAAATGGGTTTTTGCAGTCCTTCTAGTTGCTAGTGAATTTTTAGTTTAAGTAAGCTCCAGTCATTCGGAGCACCGTGCTAAAAAAGATTCTGTAAATAGATCTTTAACGAGAGGAGGAATTTGAAAAGCCCCACTCCCTACAAGCCAAGTTCAACCCACCAACATTCTCCTACCTGCTCTTTGCCCATCACTGTTCAGGAAGATGAACAGTGGTCCTGTACCATAAAGGCTGGCATGAGAGCTTGTATGAAGAACTGAGGGTGGGCAGGTACTGACAGAAACGGCATCCCAAAGGAAAGAAACTCAGGGCATCTCTCCCAGAGATTCCAGCTCTATTGCTGTGCCTCTCAGAAAGGTTGCTGGTTCATGTCTACCACAAACATTCATCATAGTTGAAATATGAAATTTCCTCCCCCCCCACACACACCCTAGTTCATGTCTCAAATGCTTGGTTCCTGAATGCTGGTACCATTTTGGGAGACTGTAAAAGAGGCAGAGCCTAGCTGGAAGAAGTAACTGGAGGGATGTCCCTGGGGGCCATGTCTTATACTGCCCTTTCGCTTATTATCTTCCTCTCTTTCCTATTTACCATGAGATTATATCTTCCACCACAGGCTCTTTTATCAGAATATTCTGCCCATGTGCACAGAGCTCACAACAACAGACTAGAAAGCTCTAAGATGAGGAATAAATACTGCCTCGGCTCGGTTATTCTTTTGGGTATTTTGTGGTCGCAGCAGCACAAAGTGTGAACATCCAAGCTGTCAGTCATTGTTCTATATTTTCTCTTGTGGCACATCGGCAACAGTTGCCCCACAGTGATCGAGTGAGATTCTCAGTTCAGACATGGGCTGCTTGCTTTCAATGTTTCTTTTGCCTTTCTAGACATCTCTGGTTCCATGGATAAATTGTCTAAAAGAGCTGTAGGCTCTAAGAAGGCAATAAACAACCACTCTCTGCCAGGATGACCCCCAACAGAAGTTTGAAGACAACTATATTAGATTGTCTAAGAAAGCAGAGGTATTTTTCACTGTCACTGCAAATCTCCCTGCAGAAACAAGGACTTGCTAAACTCCTGTCAGAAGGAAGAGCAGCGTTGTGGAAAACAATTTCTTATTACACCCAAACTTAGGGACAGAGTAAGTCTTTAGTTCTAAGTCCCTTCAAAGGACTGGGAAGATGTGTATAGTCAATGACTATAAAAGAAAAAAGTTCTTCTTGAAAATGATAAGGAAACCTGGACAATTTTCCTTTCTAAAATAGGGTAAGGTTGAGGAAGCCCAAATCAAAGTATCTACAATCCTCCTGACCTCTGTAATCATCACCCATTACACACTATCTTAGCACTATCTAATCTGCTAAAGCACCGGAACACAATAAAATGATTCTGCAGTAAATCCCAGGTCATAATTCAATCTCCTTACATATCACAGGAGTGAGGGCCGGCTCAAAGGTGAGGGCCACGCACAAGAGAGCAGTTTCTCTCTACATGCTTAGGCACGTAGTTCACGTTCCTGAGCACAAGTAGATGTTTCTTTACAGACTCCATCAGGAGTCAAGGGAAGTGGGTACCTTTGAGGAGTCTTGGCCACTGCCAGCCTCAGAAGCGCCATGTCTATGGAAGATAGGAGTCCTTGAGTACAAAGGCATGTTCCAAAGTCAGGTATCCTGATGAGTGTCATGTGAGCAACGTCCTCACAGGCTTTGGCTTGCCCTCTGTATGTCTCTAAGATTGAAAGCAATGATCTTCACCCCACCTCTCAATTCATGACACTTCAGGGCTGCCTCTGGGAATCAGCAATCTTCACACATTGTAAAGAAACCAAAGCAATCTGAGGTCAGATGGCAGAAAAGAGAATGGTATATTGCTTTTACTCATTTTATTTGCTGGTTTGTTTATTGTTACAGCATCTCTCTACATAGCCCAGGCTGGCCTGGAATTCATAGAGGTCTGTCTACCTTTGCAGGTATTAAAGGCATATGCTACCATGCCTGGCTAGACTTCTTTTATTCAAGTTTATCCCTAAGTGTAATGGGATAGAGTTCTACCAGGAAAACAACCTGCACACATTAAGAGTAGAAGCACTGGTCGTTTCTCACTTCCCCACCACTTCTCTGACTATTCAGGTTCTTACTTAATATCTGACTCTTGAGTTATTATTAATAAAGAATAACTAGATAAATGCTACATTTGATGCTCCAACACATGACACAACCACACAGAGAGGACACAGCAGTCAGCACCGCCACAGTTGTGGCATGGGCCTCTCTCTGAGCTCTCACAACAGTCGCCTCCCATCTGCAGGGACTCTAGCAAATGGGCTCAGTGGATTCCCATAGCTCTCAGGGAACCGAGGAGGGCAGAACCAGCTGCCAGAGGAGCTAGCTACTGCCTAGCAGTTAAAGCTTTGGCTCCCGTGGTCAGAGAATGCTGCAGGTGCTTAATAAGCTGGTTCAGTCCCTCCCCCAAGAACTCCTAAATAGGGACAGAATGCTTTAAAATACACTTAAATGCTAAAGAAAAAAAGAAAGAAAATGGGTATAGATAGTCATAGAAAGAAATAGTTTGAAAATTATGAAATGAAATCTTTAAAAAGTAAGTAATAAAATAAAAAGCCACATAAGGATGGGAAATACACAGGATGTCTGGACCCTGTATGGTGTTTTGCTGACTTTGAAGTTTTTGAATGCTAATGAGCAAATGACAGCTGCTGAGAGACGTTGGATTATGGGAGGAAGTGTTTAATTAAACTAGCATATACTTTACAGATGACTTGATTTCAGAATGGAAGTCAAGAAATATGTTGCATTGGGGGAAAGGTTATGCCTTTGTTTCCACAGAAAACAAAAAGCTACGGATTCCTTCAAACTTAGTAGAGGTCAGATTTGAACAGGGGAGGCCTCCTGAGGATCTTGGCTGCAGATATGAGGGAGGAAGCCAGGAAAGACTGAAGGACAGGTGATGTGTATGCTGACAAACATAGGAACAATTCTAAGACTGAATGGACATGAAAAATCTAGTTGACTTCAGAGTCCTCATGACAGTTTGGTTATGAAGTCCAAATGGACTTATGACAGATGCCTTTTACCTGCTCATACATAAAACAGAAAATCACCTTTAGTTGATTTGTGCATACTGTACATTACATACTTGTGTTAATATACCTTTAAAAGTTTTCATGTTTTCAAAAAAAAAGGCCAAACACCAATGAAAACAAGTAGCCCAGGTGATCCAGCCTCTCAGATCTCAGAATGCCTCAGTTAGAGTTTCCTTAAAATTCTGCATCCAGAACATCTTCAAAGCTGCTAGCTGAGATAGTCCAGCCTCACAGACTACTCCAGCCAGGACTTCAGATAAGCTCTACACGTTCCCATCACACAAAGACTAAACAACAACAAAAATACAGCTAGTTCTCCCAGTACTTTACCATTATCTCAATGTTCTCAGGGTTCCATCGCCCCAAGACAACAGGAAACAGTCTAGAAAACATGATGCCCACATTCCCAAGAGGCATGGTGAGTGGATCTTGGTTTATTAGTGGATCATAGACATTTATCATCATTTAGCAGGTTGATGCCAAGTTGTTATTGGTGATACTGGGGGGGGGGGGGAACTAAGCAAAGGAAATTAGATTCAGGGATCTGGTTCTGAAAAGAAAAGGAGATATAGAAATGATAGGATAAAAGAACAGATTTTAAAATATATTTTAAACTAAAAAAGCAACTACTAAACATTTTACATTGCTATGGATTTTTGTATATTGATACAAATTTAAGGTTATTTTTGTTATACTGTATATATCTTTCTATTCTTGTTTAAGGTATTACACCATGCAGTTCATTTAAAAATGTAATGTAAAGTTATAATCTTTAAAGGTTATTATTATGAACTGTTTAAAATAATTTAAAAATGTAGACTAATAGTTGGTCATCTATAAAAACAAATTTGTGGCCATGGTCAAGGAAAACAGAGATATATTTTAAATAGATAAATGCTCTTTAAATAGTTAAGAAAGCTGCAGAATATGATATTTTAATAATATAAGACTTTTATGATAATGAGACACATCTGCTCCTGGCATCTCCAATCCACTTCTGAGAAGATGATGAGCATCAAAGATCCCCCATACTGAATTTGCTTTCTTTATAGCAAAAGTTAATGTCTGGGCAAGAAACTACTTTTGCCTTGAGTGCTGACAGTATGCTGTCTAAATTGGACAAGCAGGACATACAAAAAAAGTGACTGCTGAACTTTACCAAGACAAGGTAAGAAAGTTCTTCAAAATCCCTGCTTCATAAAAAAGTCTGTCAGATACTCTAGGCCTGTAGGTGGAACATAGATATCCCACCACTGCAGGGGAACCTTGGGTCATTTTCCAAACAGACAAATGTTCCTATGGTTTCTATAGTTTTGGAAGCTGTTTGCTTTGAACTTCCTATTTACTCAGGTAATATCTTTCTCTGGTCTCTGATGGAGTTGAATACTAGACAGCTATAGCTACAGTTTTCCTTGTTACAAAATTCAAAAAAGAAACTCATGAAAGAGGTGTAAAATGTATAAGATTGAAAGACATAAAAGCTGAAATTGTTTATCTAAGAAAATGTTTTGAGGTCTAAGACTATAGTTTTGGGTTGGTAATACAAGTTAGGATAGAAAGTGAATTAGGTACAAAATGTTGGACTTACCCAGATAGGATAGATAATGGAGTATTTTCTCTGAATTTTCCAAATGCAAATGGACTAGACATTGTGAACGTATTTCTTACCAGATGATTGTTCTTATTGTATGTAGTATTAGAGTTAAAAACCTTCCATTTTTCTTTTGGCAAAAGGGGGTAATGTTGTGAGATATTTTGATAGCTTTCTGATACTCCTGAGATTGCCTTTAAACTTTGCTTTGGATCAGAGGGCAGAGCTAGCTACTAGCTGACCAAAATACAGTCCTGCTCATCCTCCTCTGAGTAATGACGGGGACTGGATCGTTCTGTAGCAGCACCATGGAACAGAATATCCCGCAACGGGGGAAATCTCCCCTGAATCGGTCGGGTGATGCTACCAGCCCTGAGTATTTTTTTGAGACCTGAGCTAGAATGAATATGACTGTGGACTCAAGCTTTAGTTTTATTTTGTTTCTTTAGTTTCTTGGCATGTGTGGACAATAGCTACTGCATTGGCCTGTGTGGTTTTTAGAACTCTCTGGAGTGAAGGTTTGACCAAAACAGCCCTAAGAAAGCTGCCCAGAAGAGATCCGCAGACCCAAAGAGATGCACAGTAACTTGAAAACCCTAGCAGGGCTCTAGTTAGAAACCCAGCAGGCAGAGAAGTTGGTAGAATGATTATCCTCTTCTGGAAAATTCCTACTCTATCTGTAAGCAGAGAATAAGAGGCATTCGGATGCCTCCTGAGCTGTTTCCTCTGATCTGCAGAGCACCTGGCACACTTGGTCTCTGCTGTGTGGGTCATGCACAGCACACTCCATCAGGACCATCTTGCCCTTTCCCACTGCCTTATGACCTCCTGGCCGTCAGGCAGCTCCCACACCGACACACTAATATCTTCAGCACCCACCCCTGGAACAGACCTAGCCAAGTGATTTCATCTCACAACCTACCCCTCTTTGAAGCTGTTGCCTCGGGTCCAAGAATTGTTAGGTAGAGTTAAGGGGTATGAGCCCTTCTGCACAGTGCACAGCACCACCATCTGTGTACTGTACAACCTACTTCCCTGGAAGTTATCTGCAAAATATATGTTTGGATTAAATAAAAGATTACCAAATAATGACACAATGTATTTCTTCATTGAGCCCTGAAAGCAATCCTACAAAGGGGTAATATTACTACTCTGAAAGAAGCTTTACGGGGCGGAGAGATAGTTCAGTGGTAAAGAACACTTGCAAAAGATCAAATTTGCATTCCCAGTACACATGGCTTACAACCATCTGTAACTTCAAGCACCCATACGGCAGCTCACAATTCCTTGTAATTCCAGTCCCAGATGATCTAACGAATACACTCTCCTGACCGCCATTGGCACTAGGCATGTGTATGGTGCAAATATAAATACGCAGACAAACATTCATATGGGCAAAATAGAAATAAGTAAATAATTTTTAATATGTCTCAAAGTGTGCTCACAGAAAACTACATAGTATTTTAGGACCTTTAAGAATATCAGGATAAGTATGCCACTGGATCTAGGTACTGAGCCCTTAGCCAAACTCCTACCCATTCCAATGGTGGTGCCACTGGATCTAGGTACTGAGCCCATAGCCAAACTCCTACCCATTCCAATGGTGGTGCTACTGGATCTAGATACTGAGTCCATAGCAAACTCCTACCCATTCCAATGGTGATGCTACTGGATCTAGGTACTGAGCCCATAGCAAACTCCTACCCATTCCAATGGTGGTGCTACTGGATCTAGGTACTGAGCCCATAGCAAACTCCTACCCATTCCAATGGTGGTGCCACTGGATCTAGGTACTGAGCCCATAGCAAACTCCTACCCATTCCCATCGTGGTGCAATGTGCTTCTGTTTACATTTCTCCTTTTATTTAACCTTCAAAGAGTTCTAAACAAGATCTGGTACTATTATCATTATGTTTTGTAGACAAGCAAGCTAAGCGGGAAAACGCCAATGCCAAGGTTGCAGGGCCAGGGTCTGTTCCAGGTCCTTAGCTCTGGTGCTTGCTCATTATGTTCATGACATTTTACAAATATGCCCTTCCTGCAACACACAGTGGTGACATGGGTTTTGCTTCTTAGTCATGGTCTCATTACCTCATAAAATGCGTGTGTCCTAGATAGAATGAATGGCATAGAGTACAAGCCATCACCCGAGGCTTAGCTACAGACTTTGAACCGCCACATGCATCAATAATTTGTGCTGGGTAGACAGCTACGTGAGAACTCCTTTGTGAAAGGAGAGCAGGATTTGATGTCTAACATTAAGAAAGTTCTCTGGAGCAAGATAGTCAAAGGATAGGTCATTAATAGGCCCTAATTGGCAGGTCTGCTGAGGTGTATCTATGAGCCTTTCTTAATAAGATCAGCTACCTACACCAGCTCTGATGGTGTCCTGTACCCTTGCAGAAGGAGCTGGGGGTATGGAGAAAAGCTGCCGGAATGGAGAAAAACACAGGACCCCCACACTGATGGCTGTCTATAGGCAACTTGAATTCCAGGGATAACTACTCCTATAAAAAAATGGAGAAAATTAAAAAGAATGAGGTAGAGAGGTGTATATAAATAGAACAAAGTAAAGGCATTTAGTATGATCCAACAATGTCAAATTCTACTAAAAGTATAGAATTTGCTTTCAGAGGGGCATAAAATATAAACTCTTGAGACTACAGCATCTAGAAGGCATGCTCAGTTATGTGTCCCATCTGCAAAAGGCATCCAGAGGACAAGCAAGGATGGAGCTACTTCACTGATCTCAATTATACCCTATTTGGTAACTGTAAATGATTTCAACATTAATGATGTGCAAAGCAAGTGTGGGAGTGAAGCTGTCTAGCAGCGAAGACCACTGGGGAAGCCCTGAACTAGAGGTGTGTTTCTCTCTGCATTTCTGTCTTTTCACAGCCCAGTCTCTGGCAGGTTCCGAGATCCCTCCACCGCTAGTTTTGTCTGTTTAGGGGGTGTGGAAATGTTGGTAGAATGAAGAAATGGACTTGTGGGTGGAACTTCACACTTGAGGTGTGTTTAGTCATTGAGTCTCCCAATGAGTCCTCGAAGCATGTTAGTGGGTAGAGTGGATTATGTATCGATGCACTCTGGAGACTCAGAGCCAGGGTTAGCTTATGCTTGGTGGCTTTGCTGGTCAGCTGGGCAGAAGGACTCATGTACTTCATAAACACCAGAGACTAAACAGTGTGGCTGAAGGACTGGAGGACCCTGGTACTAGCTGCAAGAATAAAATTGGTTAAAAACCGGGATTGTAGTCAAGGGAAAAGACGTAACTGAGCTGAGAATTAGTCTAGGACAACAGCATGTGAAGGGATAAAAATGACACAAACAAGAAGAAATAATCCCCTTGGTTGAGGAAACCAAAAAAAAAATACCCTTAATGTCCGTATTCGGAAGACGATACGTCTCAGACACAGAAGCATCTAGGACAGCAGCTCCAGCCCACCCAGTGGCTACATCCTATCCCACAGGCTCAGCCTTGACCTGCCAACTTCCCAACAGCCAAATCCCCTTATCCTTTATGGTGGCTTCTATCCCATGACCTTCCATGTCACTATTGCCTTCTGACCTTTTAAGGACAGGTCCTAAGTAAGTACTTGCACACGAGACAGCTTTGGCAGGAATTAAGATCTGGTTTACTGGACAACCACATGTTACTTGTGTAACTCAAAAGCTACTTCTCAGCACTGCGAGACTGCAATGAAGGGATGGCAGAAAGCACAGGCAGGGAAAAGGTTTCTGGTAGGCTGAAGCAGAAGCCCTGTTCTCTGGGAGGAGAGGGGAGCGGGGAGGGTGCTCTGACTCTTCACGCTTGAGCTCATTTGCTCAGTACAGACCCCCTGCACACAGTAACCACCTCCCCATTCACAATGGGGGGCGGGAGTGCAACTCACATCTTGTTCTGGAAATTAAACTTCAAAACTCCTTGCCTCTTTCATTCCTCTTCATTTTCACCCTTGTGAGGTAGAAATTAAAGACTATGACATTCAAAAAAAACTGTGTACATTGTATAAATTAGGAAGTCTCCACACATACCCAGATATAGGACAGGCCCTGGAAAGACGTGAAAAGACTTCCCGCTTACACCTCACACTGATCCTTGGCACAGAAACTGCCTGTAACTCCAGAAAACAGATGCCAACACGTTTAATAGTAGCCAAACGGCTGAAGAGATGGCTCGGCAGGTGAAGTGCCTGATACACAACCAAAGACCAGAGTTCCTATTCTTTCCACCCAAGTTAAAGCTGGGTGTTGAACCTGAGACCCAGCACTGGAGAAGAAGAGTCAGGCAGATGCCAAGGGCTTGCTGGCGTAAGCTCGGGGATCAGTGAGAAGCCTGTCTCAGAAACCAAGGTGGAAAATGACAGAGGAAGAAGCCTGACCCTGACCTCTACACACATGCACAGGCATGTCGGCCAGCACATGCGTGCACACACAGATAAATAGCATTGCTAAGGTGGACAGGAGGTCAGAAGGTAGAACAAGGGAAGCGGATAAGGGGCGGGGCGGGCAGGGGTGGGGTGAATGTCAGTGAAGTCAAATAAACTAATGTATGAAGTGTCATAAGGAAAATCATTACTTCCAATGCTTACTAAAAATAATGTTTTCTGTTTTAAAAGAGCAATAAAAACAGTTAAAGTGGTGAATTTTAGGTAATGTGAAGTTTATCATAATAATGAATGGAAAGATGTCTGTATACCATATATGTGTGTGTGTGTGTGTGTGTGTGTGTATGTTTATCTATAAAACATTGCAGGTTGGTTGTACATGATACAAGCAAAAAAATCATCAAAGGGAAAAACTAAATCAAACAGCACTGAAATGAAAAATTGTGCCTCAAAATGTGCCAGGGTGATAAATCATAGACTAAAAGAAAAAATAGGTAGTTCATAGAACTGATAGATGATTAGTATTGAGAATATATAAAATTCTACAAATCAAAACAAAAGTTTAATAAATGCCCTGGGGAAAAAATGACCAAAACATCTGAAGAATTATTTACAGCAAACACTCACCCAAAAAATACGTGAGGGGCTCGGGCTCACTGCTCATCAAGGCAAGCCCAACCACTGCAATTTCCCTGTGGACCCACAAGACAGGAAATGAAATCAGGCACCATCAAGCACTGGTAAGTACAGAGACAGCAGGAACTCAGGAACAGAGGCAGGAGTATACGTTGGGGCGATCACAACAGGGTATTCGGCCATACTCAGTAGGGATTGAGTGTGCCTTGTTCAACATACTTATCCACAAGTATAACAGGAGGTTTTCAAATGATAATGTATTTCAGCAGACCTGAAAGTTGAGCAGTTAGAACCAGAAAACATAGGGCATGAAAGGTTCTAAAGTCTGAACTATTTAAAGAACATGTTAGTTGCCCTGGAGTGTGTCTGCTTTGGCTATTTGGATTAGGAATGTTCAGCACGCAAATGTCTCTCCTTTCCAAAAATTCCATGTCTTAAGAGATTATGCTACGTGGGTATGAAAAGATGTTCTCAAGAGTGACGTTGGGCCATTCCTGAGTACTAACATGCGAGCAAACATATTTCAGAGAGACAAAGTGTGGTCCCCCTCACCATCATGGAAACGTGAAACTCAGTCTCCCTAAAATGGAGGATAAATATATACTGACTGAATGACTGCATATTTATTATCACATTATTTATTTATTGTGTTATTTATTTTCCTTATAACTATGATAAATATTTGCCTAAGAACAGATTGACGATGTCATATCTATAAAGTATTATATGGAACACTCCGAAGTTGTATATTCTAAGCAAAGCTCCCAGTGGATTATTAATCCTGCTGTGTCTTCTAGCTTTGTTTTTCCGACAGAACTGCCAGTGCATATAGCAGAATTCTTAATGACTTAAGCTAACACTCTCATACCCTGCTGTTTAAAACAAAACAAAACAACAGCAACAAACCCCCACAAAACTGAAAATGTGAGTACTCTCATTACCAGGGGTGACAGCATACATCAACTGTCCAGGGACACAGAAACTACCCGGCTGATCTCCTGTGCTTAGCTTAGAAAGGATAACTGGGGACAGCAGACAGGGAGATGGCCCTGGCAAAGGCATGCAGAATCAGCAGAGTCCTCTCTCAGTCTCTCACAATAGCACAACAGCATGGATGGGAGGGACGCTTGCAACCCTGTCCCTGGAGGGGGGAGGGGGACTCCAGGATTGATCAAAACCAAAGCCTGACCCTCAGATACATCCAAGGGCAGCTGGTACATCTGCTGGGACCCAGGTTTCAGAAGCAGCGCTTGAGAGAAGGCTGTCACCGATGAGCTGTGAGGCTTTAGCAGTGGCTGTGCATGTGTGTGGGGGAGCTGATCTTCTGTGGTCTGTTTATGTGTACAATGACGCTACTGAAGAGTGAGATGCCTTAAACATAGTTCCAACCATGACGCTCTATGTGCTAAGTGGGAGAGAATACCTCGGATGGATACTTAATTGAAAGTTCAATTCAGTCACAGGTAATTCCTTCCTTTCTTTTTTTTCTTTTCTGGGTTGGGATTATAACTGAGCACTTTGTACATTCTGACCAAATAACTCTGTCAGAGCGATACCCCAGGCTCCTAAGCACAGGCCTTAAAGAAACAACTGACTTCTCTTCAAATGAAGCAGTCAGAGGGTATGACCTGGGTCGTCAGAGGAGTCTCAGTCAACCAAGTCTCTTAAGCCAAATGCTGAATGCCGAGCTAATGCCGTCTCATGACTCAAAACACCCCATCTTGTGGACTTACTAGAGCATCGGAAAGAAATCATCAAAGTCACAGGACTCTTTAAGCTCAAAATGCTCCAGATTCTTATTCCAAAGATGAGGCAATTGGGGCTCAACTGGGTTGAACAGCTATAAAAAGTGACCACTGTTTCTTCCAGGTAACTCAACTAGTTAAGAAAAAGCTGACTCAGAGCTGGCCTTCTGCCAGCTAATCCTGCCCCACTACAACACACAGCCCCCACTGACTTTCCAGAGGAGGAAGACAGTGGCATTTGCTGAAGCTCCACCCTCTTCTCTGACTCCCTAAGAAGCCCTGCTTCCTGCATCTACCCTGGAGTGCTGTATTTGTGGTGAAGAATTCACCCTCATGAAGAGGCCATGAATGCCTACTGCTTTCTAAGAAGACACAGGAAGGCAGCTCTCTCAAAAGAACTGAGAAAACACTTCATGAAAATAAAGTGAAGGATTCTGTCAGTATGGCACAAGTGAAGAAGGAAGGAGAAAGACCTTCTGTTTGTCCTTGACCAAACACTGTCTGCCAACAGAGATGGTCTCATCACTCACCATGGAACCAGGGAGCAATGGTGTCTGAGTTTTTCTGGTAACCTGCATGCAATGGCAGTTGTTCCTCTTTGAACCATCGAATGATGTCCTCCTGGGTGGAGCTGGACTCTGTCCTTGTCACTCCCTGATTCCTGTGATGGGTAAGACGATTCTCAAGTTAGAGCTAACTCATTGGAAATTATGTCCTCCATGTCTTGCTCAGCCGCCATCAGAGACGCTTCCTCGTCCAGCAGATGGGAACATATACAGAGACCCCACAGCCAGACAACATTCAGAGGGTGAAAGGTCTTGGAACACTCAGCCATAAATGTCTTCATCAAATCCCTACCCTCACGACTCGAGAAGCCATGTGGACAAGGACACCGGAAGAGTGTAATAGCTAGGGGGTGTGGGTGACACCAATAAAGTGTCTTCTAGACTCTGACACACACATGAACTCAGAGGCTGTGGCCGCATGCACAGGGCTGACACACCAGAGGCTGTGGCTACACTCACAGGGCAGTGTAAAATAAATTCAACAGTGTTTTAGGAATAAATTATTTTTGTCTTATATCGTTTTTGGGGGGCATTTTTTCAATCTCATTGGTCTTTTGATTGTATATTATGATTTCCAATTTTCTGTTTTTATTTGTTTTATTTTTGTGTGTTTGTCTTATACTTTTTCACTGTTTATTTTTTATAAATTCTGGGTTGTTTGCTTTTCTATCTGCTTGCTTATTTTTTAAAGAGAGAAAGAAAGTATAGAGTTAGATGGGTGAAGATGTGGGAAGGAAATGAGGGAGAGGAAGCTGTGATCAGAATATATTGTATACATTTACAATAAAAAAATCAATGGTAATTTATGATAATCTGATTATAGATGTGATATTTTTATCTGTGCTAAAGGAGAATTAAAGTTTAACTGTAATTTAAGGGAAAAAACAATGACCCATTATATATGTATATATATGTGTATGTGTGTGTGTGTGTATAGCCTCACATACATACACACGTATGTGCACATGTATATGTGGTGTATATACATATATATGCACACATAAACTGGTCTGCATCAATTCAAACACTGAGGACTGGAAATAATCAAAGAAAAAATTTCTACTGTACTAAGACATTTTGCTTTTCCTTATTCCCCAAGCAATGCTGTATTTACTCATTTATATAGCGCTTTCATGATATGAGTCACTGCAAGAGACTTAGACATTATTTAAAGTACAGGCAGGCTGTGCATGCATTACATGCAAATATTGCCCCATTTTATACAAGGGGCTTGAGTATCCTTCACATTTTGGTCTCTTCAAGGGATCTTGGAAATTGCCCCCATAGATACTAAGGGGACAACTTTATACAGAAAGGGAGAGGGGAGAGGGAAGTAGGAAGAGGGGACAGGAAGGGGAGAGAGAGAGGGAGAAGAGAAGGGAGGAAGTGGTGAGAGAAGAGAAGTATATGCATTTCTATTCCCAACATCTAATCACAAGGCAGAGCTAATGGTAGGTTGGGCCCCCTACATGCCACCATTATACGGTTCTTCAAGATCAGAGAAAGGGAAACACATTCATCTGTCTGCTCCTAAAGAACCAGTCAAAGCGATAACCACTACTGTGTTAGATTCAAATTCACTTTACTATGGGTTAGAAGACCCACTAACTCCCAATTAACATTGGAGAAAAGAAGCACTCAGAAGTCAAAGTTGTTTTCCTGGAGAGACTGGATGTGCAAACAAAGACAAGCAAATGAAATGAGGTAGCTGCCTCCCTTGCTTGTTTATGACTTGCTTTTCTGCTTCTTTCTCGGCTTCTGCTCACCTCTACCTCTCTGAGGAGGTTTATTTCTACTAAGAGATGCTCTTGGGAGAAGAAGGTAAAGGGGATATGTCTGCAGACCAGGGAGGGAAGATAAGTGACAACACCATCGTGGAATGAACTCAGCATCAGAACTATCAGAACGGGGTTCTAGGGTGGGTGTGTTCCACTTCAGAAGGCAGAAGCAGCAATGTAATAAACAGACCCCAAATCCCCTCGACAGCCACTGGATGAGCAGCATCTCAGTCTAACACAAAGACACTGAGTGAGCTATGGAAATTTCCTGCTGTACAAACTAGCATGATTTTTGTGATTCTGCTGGCAAGATTTCATGCCACGGGTTCTATGTGACATGTCAACTCCGCAAACATCCATGCACGTATGCAAATGTGGCTATGTATTATCATTTATGACATTCAGAGGATTTGAGAGAAAATGTCTTATATTTGACTTTCCCAGGAAGCAGACCTGGCACACACAGGATATTACTATATGACAAATTTTCACACTAGTTTCCACATGAACTTCCTTTTCTACACATACTCCTCAGAAATGAAATAAAATTTCACATACATGGGACAGGCTACTGTCTGTCTTTCTCTAGGCTGGCTCCTAGCTGGCTTGTGTCACAGTTGCCCAGAGTCCCAAGCTTCACCCCAACCGCTCTGGCACACAAGAGAGCTCTTCATACAGTGTCTAAGTTGGAAAAAATGAGCTGAACACAACTGACAAGAACTGTCTACTACCCTTTAAAAGGCCACCTTCATTGTCATCCATCAAGTACACTAAAAAGTAGAGGAAAGAGACATCATATGAGCCATATCCCATGCTGCCCCAGGAAGGTGCTGGAAAATAAGACACAGCCACCATGAAGCTCTGTGAACAGAGTTACACTAGGCAGAGCCACGGGAGGAGTCTATTCGTGGCCTGCTACAAAGTTAAGGAGGTGTGTATTTCCTGACCTTTTCTTTTTAGCTGTAAGGGAAAAATAAAAAATAAAACCTCATTTTCCAAACTGTGTACAGGGTCATTTAGTGTTGGTCACCACATCTCAATTTAGAGCATTCCGTGGAGTAAGAAGAAAAAAATATTTTTTTTAAAAAAAATTAAAAAATCAGAGATTGTTTCATTTTGCCAAACTCTTAATAGAGTTTAGATTAGATGCAGTTTGTGTCATGCAATCAATAATTGATCTTAAACATTTCTTTCTAAATACTGAAATATTAAGGCTGGAGACATAGCTCAGGGGTTCAGTGCTTGCCTGACATGTGGGAGGCCCTGGGTTTGATCCCTACTATATGCAAACAAATAAACATTAGAATAACAATCAGTAGTCATTTAAAAAAGAATCTGATAGACAGGAAACACAAGGGATAGGGTTTTATTCCAGGTATTCTTTTTGTGCCGATATGCGTTGTGCCTAAGAGGTAAAGGTACTTTCACCACAGAATAAAGACTTGGTTCCAAGATGGAGCATTTCAAAATTCTGAAAATATGGCCTTGACTCTGCATCTTAGAACGAGAACTGCCATCAAACCCTGACTCTTCAGCAATAAAAAGCAGTCCCAGGGATGTGGAGAGTCCACCTGCTTGCAAGGGCTTTCTTTTTTTGACCACTAGAGGCAATGTTGAGCATCATACGTCTGCCCACCTTCCAGGCTCCTGTTTCTCTTTCCTGTTAGCTTGTAGCCACAGGGTGTAGGTGGTAAACAGGAAATCATCTAACTAGACATCTTCACCCTGGGGTGGAGTTCTAATTATAGCCATTGTGGAAATCTTCCAGGGAAGAAAACAGGGTTAGAGGCGAGCCTTCATTGACCTAAGCAGGAAGCCAGCCCTCCTGTCCCAAGATAACGTTTTAATCAGCGCATCCGGGTGCTTACGATGAAAGCCATTCGTGTGGCTTCTTACCCTAAAGACTGTGGAGAGTTTCGTAGTGGGTGGAAAAACTGGGGCTTCGGGGGAAGAGGGGGTCTTCTGGGCTTCTGTGGACCAGCCAGAGGGTTCTGCATCCCCTCTCCGCTCCTTCCCCTTTGGGAAAGCCTCTTGTAGTCTTCCCGTGCTTGCTTAGCTAAGGAGCGTCTCTTCTCATCAGCTGCCTTGGATTTTCGCACTAGAAAGAGAACAGTATCCGAGAAAGTCCATCAGACTTGCCGAAGGTCACACTCAGAGTCACAGACAGGAGATTCAGCCCTTCACAGTGGTTCTCTGGGAAGACTCCTGGCAGACTGGCTTTGTGCTTGTACAAACAATCACTCCCTGTACCTAGTATCGCCTTTGAAGGTTCTCATAGGCTGGCTGAGGCTTTCCTATCTGCATCATCTTTTCTGCATTTAGGAACTGAAGACTTTCAGAGGAGGGGAGGAAAGAAAGACAAAAGAGGAGCGTAGTGGAAATGGAAAGTACGTAGCAGGACTGTTAATTCACTTAGCAGGAATAAGTGTGAGACCTGGTCAGAGAGACTCGGAACACAGAGGCCAGAACCACATCTGTGATATAAACACGGTCAGGATGTAGTGCATCCCAAGTCAGAACATCCCTGATCCATGCACAGTCAGGATGCAGTGCATCCCAAGTCAGCACATCCCTGATACACGCATGGTCAGGATGTCATGTATCCCAAGTCAGCACATCCCTGATACACGCACGGTCAGGAAGTAGTGTATCCCAAGTCTCCAGCAGAGACTAGGAAGGCAGGACTTCTCCACATCAGGTGGGCTAGGAAAAGAACAGCTTGTCAGATCCAGAGCCCACCACAGGCTTAACTGAACACGAATAGGCCAAAAAGACAGAAAGTAAAAAATTATTACCCACAAACATGCTGTGGATAATTTCAGAGCACCTTAGCAAATACACAAACTCTTCCCAGTATGCCTTTGAACACTAATAACTTTCTAAAATAGAGGGGGTTGTCATGTTTTAGCCATATAGTGTTAAAGATTAGTGTACAATGCAATAATTATTTTCTTTTTTTTTTTCATGACAGGGTTTCTCTGTGTAGCTTTGGCTGTTCTAGAACTTGCTCTGTAGATCAGGCTGACCTCAAACACACTTCCCAAATACTGGGGTTAAAGGCATGTATCACTACTGCCCAACTTCAAAATTTGGGGTTTTGTTTTGTTGTTGTTTTTTTATGCAATAACCATTTTCATTGAGGTTTTTTTTTAAATATCAGGAATCATGGGTGAAATATTGTCATATTTGACATTGAAGACATACTAAAAACATTTTATCATGCCAGAGTTTCAGTGCTTAGCACAAAAAGGCCACAGATTAAATCTTACAAATACTTTTGTTTCACAAATTTTTTAGCAGTAATGGAACTGCAGATCAATTCAGGATTCTTAGCAGCCTGAAAATCATGCTGCTTAGGCTCTGTCTCCCTGTATCAAGCAACTATCAAACAGTCGAGTCTTCTCTGCAGATGCCAAGTGAAGACTAATGCACTCTTAGGCCCCAGTTGGCCATCTCTGCCTGTCCCGTCTTTCTGGTCCGGCCCTAGCAGTCCAAACTCAAAAGAGAGTCGATGTTGGGTCAGAGGCAGGGAGTCACGACACTGATGCCTCTATATCCCACATGTCAATCCTGCATACACTGTATTAAAGTTGTATGGTGGGCATATCATAGTGTTCCCCAGAAGTTAAAAGAAGAAACTACTCTCAAAAATAAGAACTATGGAGAACTTGGGAAGAAAACCAAAACAGAAAAACAAGGAGTAAAATTCAAATGAATAATTTAAAATCCAGCTTCTCAAAGGAAATCAAAGTTCATGTGTAAATAATATGTAAATAATCACCCTGCTCTCGCCTTCATCATGTAGAATTTTAAAACAGTAGCACTTTATACTATTTACAATTCTCTTCTCCTAGAAAGAGACATATCTTAATGTCGTTGAGCAGTCCTCCTGGGATAATTTCACAGCTACATACATTTCCACTGTACCGAAACATGAGTTCATGATATGGAGATGACTAGAAAGCCATTCTGCTACTCAAGCCTCTGAGTAATTGTCACCTCCTGATAACCTGAGTGATGACTCCGTGGAAAGACACTTCTCAAGGATGCATTTCCGTCCCTCTCGGATGAGTCATCTAAGTGGAAGGTCCAGCTGAGAGCCTGGATGCTGCTTCTGAGACCCCCGGTACTCACACGATGCCTGCCACTCGGAATCCTCCTTCCAGCTCTTGTATATCTGCTTGGTTTTCTCATCCTCTGTTTGCTTTATTTCCTCATCTTCTTTTTTCTTTATGGGTTCTTTAGTCTGAAAATAAAAACAGAGGTGGGAAGTAGTGATTGAATGGCAGTGTCTTCACGAGGACAGAAGGCACCCACCCTGGCTCTGTTAACTGTCCCTGACCCACTCAGGAGGTTCTTGGTGTCAGCAATGCCTGAAGCAAGCGCTTCAGCTACCTCAGTGTGGGACTCTAGACTCTGCTCCTGACCTTCCCATGGGCTGTTTCCCCAGAAGTGAAAGCACACTACATAGAGTTACTGAACATCCATGTTTTAGGAGTGCCTAGCACAATGCACCACACATAAGACCTTTCCAAGTAGTCCTTCCCCAGATGGGACACTGAAGTGAAAAAAACCGCGTGGACTGACCTGATGTAGCTAACAGCCTCCCAAGAGCAATCTCTGCTGAGCGGGGCCTAAATGTTCTCCAACCGTGCATCCAAATAAAAGAATGTGATGTGTAATTTGGGGTACTCGAAAAGGGAATGAGATGATTTTTCTTTTCTTAAACACACACACACACACACACACACACACACACACATCACCTTTGAAAAGGGAAATACAAAGATCAGAGAGGTGGCTCAGAGAGCATTGTCTGCTCTTTCAAAGATCCCGAGTCCAATTCCTAGCAACTACACAGTGGCTCACAACCATCTGTAATGAGATTTGGTGCCCTCTTCTGGCCTGCAGGCATATGACACATGCAGACAGAACAGTTTGTTTAATAAATAAATCTAAAAAGAAAGAAAGAAAGAAAGAAAGAAAGAAAGAAAGAAAGAAAGAAAGAAAGAAAGAAAGAAAGAGGGAAATACACTACAGAGTGAGTTCAAGTTCAACACAATTTTGGAAGAGCATGTCTCAAAATTAAAAGAGGGTCACGGACACAGCTCGGGCCTAGACCAGCTTTCTGAAAGCGCTACTCCTGGCTTTGCCTAGCATGTGCCACAGAATGAGCAGGAGAAGAGGAGGAGGATCACAGACATGGCATTGATGACTCTCCAGCTACAAAGGTGGATTCAAGTGCTTGAGGACCTGCGTTTCAATCCCCAGTATCCATGTAGCGGCTGGGCCTGGGGGCAGGTGCCTGGAACCCTAGTGCTGGCAGGGTAGATACAGGCGGACGCTGGGGGCAAACAGCATGTCCTAGGTTCAGTGCGAGACCAAGGCTCCAACAGTGTGCAAAGCCATAGAGGAAGACTCTAGTGCCTTCCTTGGATCTCTACATGTTCGTATATTGGCAAGTGCACCCTCTCCCAGATAGATATAGCGCACACACCACACTATCTCCAAAGATCCATGAAAGAATTTTACCACGATTATCATGGAAATCCTGATGGGAACCTGGGATTTGATCACGGTAGGGACCGTAAACCACCATCCAAGTAGTCACACTCTCAAACTGTAGGGACCATAAACCACCTTCCAGGCAGTCATATACTCAAACTGTAGGGACCATAAGCCACCTTCCAGGAGGCCACACTCTCAAACTGTAGAAACCATAAGCCACCTTCAAGGAGGCCACACTCTCAAACTGTAGGGACCATAAACCACCTTCCAGGAGGTCACACTCTCAAACTGTAGGAACCATAGGCCACCTTCCAGGAGGCCACACTCTCAAACTGTAGGGACCATAGGCCACCTTCCAGGAGGCCACACTCTCATACTCTGTTTAACTAACTTAGAGCACATCTTCTATCTGTACTTTTCCCTTACACCGTTTTCCTGCCTGGAGCCAAGTGCCTATTGCTTGTGGCACAGTGTTTTATAAAATCCAAAGAACAGCTTTTGGTTTCTGAAGTGACTACTAAAATTTACCTTCTTTTACTGAAGCCATTTACGAGCCTGAAGTA
Organism: Microtus pennsylvanicus; assembly: GCF_037038515.1. Lineage (NCBI taxonomy): Eukaryota > Metazoa > Chordata > Mammalia > Rodentia > Cricetidae > Microtus > Microtus pennsylvanicus. The sequence continues at coordinate 105,070,887 of NC_134587.1, read as the reverse complement.
CATAAAGGTATTGCTCGTGATTTTCAAACTTGAACAGAAAGAAAAACAAAAACTCTTGAAAGAGGAACTCTGTTCATTTGGCACAACTTTTCCCAAGGAGATGAGAGCAAGCTAGGAAAGCCACATTCTCCCCAAGTCCGGACTGAGGAAACATTTAGGGTGCTGGGACACTCACAGGAGCACAGACAACGGAAAGGCAAACGCATCACCAAGCCTACCCCAGCGCAGTGACCGCTCATAGAAGCTCCACCCCTGGAATCATTGGCCCAGCTTGCAGGCAGAGCCACTGACAAGTTTCCTCCACCCCACCGGTTATTTCCTGCTTATCTGACGGTGGTAGGAACCTGACTGCTTCCGACTGCTGCCTCAGACTGCAACCATCTCCACCATGCTTCAGACTGCAGAGAACTCTCTCCTCCAGCCTTATATTCCTCTTACCCAGCCTTTACATTCCCGTCTCCACCTCCCTAGTGCTGCGATCCCAAGAGCTGGGATCTCCTTTAGACTGGATCCATTTCATGTAGCCCAGGGTGGCCTTGAACTAACAGAGATCCCTCTGCCTCTGTCCCCCGAGTCCTGGGATTAAAGCTGTGTGTCACCATTGCCTGGCTTCTAGTGGCTTAGTTCTGCATTCTGATCTTCAGGCACGCTTTACTTGTTAAAACAGAAACAAAAACCCACTACATCTAACTTTGGGTGCAGGAGCAGTACTTGTAGCTTCTCTGAACTTTGCCATCCTGCATCCTCCCTTTCTCCTCCCTCCTCGATGGACTGTCTTAGCAGAGGAGCCAGCTGTGCAATGCATGCATTTGCATCGATTGAATCTCTCTGCCTCTTGTTCCTGTCTCTGTGCCCCTCCGTGCATTTCTATGTGGGTGGTTCATCTGCGTAGGAGTGAGAGCACATCTGCAGGCTCTTTTTTAATATCAAGTGTGTTCTTTAATCATTTTCCCCATCTACTTTTTGAGACTAGTTCTTTCACTGAGCGTGGAGCTCCTTGATTGTCTAGGTCTGACTGGCCAGCAAGCCCCAGCTATCGACCAGTCTCTGCCTCCCTAGTTCTGAGATTATAGGCATGCATGACTGCACTCACGTTTTTACCCAGGGATCAGTATTCAGAACCTCATAATCGCATAGCAAGCAGTTTACCAACTGAGCTACCTCCCAAGGCCCTGTATTTATTTTTAAATAACCTCAAAACACAATCATGACACCAAATCAGGAGGTTCATGCACTCTGATGCTCAGTAGGAACAAGAAGATGGACAATGTATTTTACTTTTATTTATGTGTATGTGTGTGCACCCATGTATGCAGGTGCCCTGTGGGACAGGAAAGGATATTGAAGTCCTTGGAGTCTGAGGAGGTTGGGAGCTGCATGATGTCGGTGGTTGGTGGGAATCAAACTCGGGTCCTTTTCAGGAGCATAGGATTCACTCCAGCCAACCCCCAGTGCCCCTGCCCAGGTCATTGTTTACCAAGACTTTTCAAAAGTTAATCCACTGAAGGAAAAATATTGAGAAAATGACACAGAGAGTACTGACTTGATGGGAGATAATCAGATGTCTGAGATGCTATTTTTAGTAAACTCAATCCTTTCTTCTCTACAGTGTAATTATATGGCACAGTGGGGGAAAAGATAAAATGAATCAGCCTCACAAGTTAATTGCAGGTGGGATCTGGCCCTGGCCTTTCTGTTTATTCAAAGAAGCCAGAAAAGTAAAGAAGTCTTTCTAAGCTAATGTCTCAGAGGCCAAGCCTTCGGTCATCACTTTAGTTCTATGGAATCTGGGGGTGGTGACCTTCTCATTCATTCTCCCCAGCTGGTGATGAGGGATTTCCCTCTCTATGCTGTGAATACCATTGGCTAATAAAGAAACTGCTTCGAGCCTATAGCAGGGCAGAACAGAGCTAGGTGGGGAAAACTAAACTGAATGCTGGGAGAAAAAAGGCAGAATCAGGGAGAAGCCATGGAGCCTCTTCAGTGACAGATGCCAGATGAAACTTTACGTGGTAAGCCACAGCCACATGGCACTACACAGATTAATAGAAATGAGTTAAATTAAGATGTAAGAGTTACCCAATAAGAAGCTAGAGCTAAAAGGTCAAGCAGTGATTTAAATGATACAGTTTCTGAGAGATTATTTCTGGGCAGCCAGGAGTGAACAAGCAGCCTCCTACTACAAACTCCCTGCCATCATGCTTTGACCATGTCAAGCATGCCTTCTCCTCCGTGTCTTTGGGCCCAGAATTCCCTTTGCCTGGACCACACTTCCCTCTCATCCACCCACACTGCCTCTCCAGAGCTCTACTCCAGCATCACCTCCTCAGAATGGTCTTCTCCAACCACCACCACCTCCCAGCATCCTCCAGCCTCTACATTCTGCCTTATTTTCTCCACATTTCTTATGATCACCAGACTTCACAGATACATTTATCTTTTTTTCACCCCACTCTACAGAACATAAGCTCCGGAAGGGAAGAAATTTTGTCTAATTTTATCATAAAATATGTCTTCAATTTTCACGCACATAGCAGGCAACCAGAACATATTTGTTTAATGAATATATGGCTGATACGATGTAATTAGGGACAGTGGTGCTGGAAATTCTCCCTCTGATTCCCTGCATGTGTCTAGGACCTCAATGACAAAACTGAGAATCTCCAGATACTTAGGTCTCTCGTATAAGGACGCACAATGCTTGCAGTTAGCCTATGTACTTCCTTGTATTTACATCAAATCACCTATCATAATATAAGGTAAACATTTTATTAATATTTATTAAACATGGCCAAAACAAATGCAGTGTTTTTGCATACTTGTGATGCATGGTTGATTGAATCCATAGATGTAGGATAGAGACTGCCTTCCACTGTCAACACACACAAGGACTAACATTCCAAAAATACAACATTATTTCTTTTCAAAGCTTTATTCATTGTGTGTGTGTGTTTGTGTGTGTGTGTGTGTGTGTGTGTGTGTGTGTGTGTGTGACTCCCAACTTCTTATATGAATGCTGGGATCCAAACTCCAGTCCTTGTGTTTGCACAGCAAGCAAGAACTCTTTCCATTCTTCCAGTCCTGAATTTAACATCAGTTCTTGATGTTCCAGAGCTGTCCCCATGGATGGGTGTCACTAAAGAAGAGCTAAGGAGTAGCTCACTTGGCCCACAGGAATGTCTAGGCAGCCTCTTCAAAAGCCCATTCTTGGGTGTGGATCTATTAGAAAACACTTTAAACCCTCCAGGAACCCACAAGGATGACCCCAACTAAGACTCTGAGCAATGGCAGAGAAGATGCTTGACTGGCCATCTACTGTAAGCAGGCTGGTAACTTCCTTAATTGCCATCAGTTAAGGGATAGAGCTGATGGAGACAGCGGCAGAGATACACATATAAGCACTGTGTTGAGCTCCTTCCTTACAGAAAAAAGAAAGGAGAAATTGTACCAGCCAGAGGAGTCATGATGGGGGAACCCACAGAGACAGCTGACCTGAGCTCACAGGGGCTCATGGATGCTGGACCAACATAGGCCCTCTGCACATGTGTGGTAATCATGTAGTTTGGTCTCTTAGTAATGCTTCTAATGGTGAAAGCAGGACCTGTCCCTGGCACTTAGCTGACTTTTGGTAACCTGTTTCCCATGATAGATTACCTGGTCCTGCCTGCATGGAAGGGAGGAGCTTGGTGCTGCCTCAACTTGATGAGCCATGCTTTGTGCAAGCCCATGTGGAGGAGGAGTGGATGGGGACAGGAGAGGAAAGATGGAAGGAGAAACTGGTTGGTATGTAAAATAAATGAAAAAATGTTATTTAAATTAAAAGAAAATAAAAAACCCACAAACTTCTCTTCTTGGGTTTGTGTTTTACCATTAATTTTCAGACTTATTATGTGTCAAGTCCTACCACAATCTATTCCTAATTTATTGTGAACAGCCTGTGATCTGATAGCAATCTAATATTGTGGCAAAAATAGGATGTTGGGGGTTATTTGATCACACTGTGAACCCTTAGTTTGAGTTTGCATTAATTAAATAAAATCAACCTTGGTTTAGGAAGCCGAGTTAGCAACAAGTTGACAGAAAATTATCATAGAGAGCCAGAGGGTGCCTGTAAGATGATAGACGGATGCACAGGAAGAAGTAGGGCGGGACTTTGTGTGGCATGTGTCTTTTTGTTTTGGCAGAGCAGAAGCACACTGGCTTTTGGAAGGCAGCCAGCTAAAAGAGGTCAGCTAGTTGCCAGTCAAGATATATGAGCTAGCAGGTTTTCACCCCAGCCTCTGACTCCAGAGTCTTATTGATAAACAGAATGATAGAGATTTAATTAAAACCTATATTCGGCAGCAGCAACATAGCTGGGGCCTTCAAAAACAGAATTCCCATCAGGCCAGAACCTGAGTGGCCTGGTGGCTGTCAGAGAAGCAGGCCGATAGCTGCAGAGCCACAGTTGCATGCTGAACCAGCAGTAGATCAAAGCACAGCCTCTGTGCCAATAGAGAAACCACGGTATGGCTTGTTCTTTACGGACAAGGTCATGTCTGGGTGGATGGAAAAGCAGTCTCAGGCCCAAAGAAGCTCTCAGCTCAATGGACGCTGGCAGCAGAAGCTTCTGTTCATCCCCAGCAGTGAGGCTCACAGAGACAGGAAGCCCATGAGCCACTTGAGCAGGAATCACAGTTGATGCCAAGCTTGGGAGGCCATTTGTCACTCTAGAAACAGTCTTCCCTGGGTGTTCGCAGCCGCTGGGGATGCCGCCGCTGCTTTGGCTCTGCAGTGAGAGGTTCAGCAGATACATCTTGGCATCTGTTCATTGCATGGCATCCAAGATGCTCCCAACTCAAGATAAATGGGGAAAGACGAATGGCTGTGCCTGTGGCTCTCAAGGCAGATCTCACATTCTGCTGCCTAATTTCATGTCTGTGTGATCCTAATGAACTAATTTGTGGAACATTAGTGGAAATGGCTATGCATCTAGCCCCCTGAAGACAGAATGCAAATCCATTTTACCTGGTGGAATCCGTATGCCTGCATATGATTGATGGAGACTGCCAACTTTTGCTGAATGCATCTTGGGAAAAACGTATTGTGGCTAAAAATTAAAAACACACACTCTTTTTTTAAAATAGTGTTTAGAAGTGTGAAGTAATTCCAGAAGCTGATCTATCCATGTTCCCACAGATCTGGAGCCAGCAAGTCTCTCTTCCCATTGGCACCAAGTTCCTGAGCCAAAAACACATAAAAGCACTGTTTCCACTCAGTAGAGCACACAGATGAACAAATGACCCAAAGCCAGGAGCTGATGGTTTGGTATGTCTCATTCCCCTGATGCCCTGCAACTTGGATGTCTTCTACATGTCAACAGGTAGGGCTCAGTCCTATTGAGAACAAACAACCATCCTGGAATGCTAGGGAAAAAAAAGGAAAAGTAACTGTGTGTGTGTGTGTGTGTGTGTGTGTGTGTGTGTGAGAGAGAGAGAGAGAGAGAGAGAGAGAGAGATACATCTTGGGTCTATTTTTTTTAAGGTTTCACTGTCTTAGTAGATAAAATGGACCATTATATACTCATGGCACATTTCAAGCTTTCTACTGAGATTTCATTTTGCTCCTGGTGGGTGTTGAATTTTACTAACTTTACAATGGCTTGCTGGCCACTTGAATGTCAACAGTGGTACAGTCTTTATTAGTGACTTAGTACTGCTTTGACTTTGGACAATATCTTTGATGACAGAACTCATTTTCAGGTGAAGAAACTGTCTCTGGGTTGTGCAGGAACACACACTGGCTTATGCTAATGTCTGTTTTCTGTGCTGCTGACATTGTAGCCACAGGCAAACCAGATGCAGGCCAAAAGATCATTTATGCTTATGCCTTGAAAACAGAAGAATCAGACAGGGTTTCAATCCCCACTTAGCCCATTTCCCCTCATTTTAGTATTCTCAAGGAACGTTCAGCTGCTCAGCATTGAAATAGAGTCCTGAGACCAGTTCCCTCATCACAAACAAGTAAGTTAGAGTTGTCTCTTCAACCGGCTCAGATGACTCTGAAAATGTTTGAATTCTTTCTGTCCTCATAGATGTGAACTTGGAGACAGGTTCCCTTTCCTCGTTGATTTAAGATCAATGGAGCATTGTGTTCCAAACAGGGTCAGTTTCTTATGTTGAAAGCTAGGAGGTAGGATAGGCATCCCACCTTGATCCCTCCTCAGGGATACAGATGATGCTCCCAATGTGCTTAGCTGTACTCTTAAAATCAGGACTTGACCCGTTTATATTTCGAGTTTTGAAAATTCTCTAAAGCCACATGTCATCACAGCCTGACTCTTAAGTTGACTCACCCATTCATCAAACAGATATTTTTGAACCAACATTTTGTCAGAGACGCCATCAGTACTCCCAGCTATTGAACTCCCAGACCCTTCAGTGTTTCCTGAACTAGCAGTCAGCTACCAGACATCTGACAGTGACCTGCTTATTCCTCAGTGTGTGCATTGCACCAGATTTCACTCCTTGCTCAGCGATGCTACCTGTATGGGTAACACTTTCAATCCCCTGTATGGAACCTTGGCCCTCTAGAGCCCCTTATCCAGTGCACACACAGCATTGCCTTCCCAGCGCGCACTTTTACAAGTTTACCTTAAACTTTTCCTGTTTCTTCTTTCACTAGCATTTTCAACCTACTCACTGGTTTTGAATTTATCAGAAATGGCAGGGTTGTTAATATTCTTGAAATAACCGAGAGCTAGGCATACACAATGTGCCAGATGGTGTCAGCCGCGGAAAGTATGCCAGAGACCAAAGAGAGCCCTATGGTCATGAATACCACCTAACGATGTGCTCAGAGTGCTGTAGGTTTCTTTGTCTTTGAAATTTTAGGATTGGTTTTCAAAAGCAAGGTGCACACATTGGATCTCAAGTAGACTTACTTTAGTACGGAACTGAATTTTAATAACCACTCCAGCGCTGAATAACTCTACCCAAAGACTTTTATACATTGAAGCCATGCTGTAAGCTTTCCAAACCATGTTTATAAAAATCCTGCTTTTCAAGGTGACCCAAGGTTTGACATGTCTCAAAGTTTCGAAGTAAAATAACGGACTTCAGACTTGCATAAAGCATTTCCACTAGGATACACCAATACAGATTTTACCAGCCCAGAAAATTCACTGTGTATAATGCACTAGGCTGAAAACTGCGCATCCAAGAGACTTCTTTATTAAGAACCATGCAGCTTCACAGGCTCAAACATGATGGCTTATGATGCCTGCATAAGAGGGAGACAATCTCAGAAATGTGCCTGCCTCTTAAGCACTCAGAGGGAAAATGAGCTGCTTGGAGATGGTACTGGCCCTCTCTGAAGATGATCAGTATTCTCTTCGCTTATTCCTACGTAAGAGAAATTGAGGGAAAGTGCCCTGTGCCAGTACAATGTGGGTTTATAAAGTACTTCTGGTTCAAAGCATTGTTTGTCCTTCATGTCAAGTGTCACCGATGTGGTTAGGGAACCTGTTAACAAGTAGGAGAGCAGAGACTCACGCCCATGTCCTTTCTGTAGCTAAAACTTGCTCCACTCATTCTCCCAGAGGGAGCAAGAGTCTTCTCCCACACAATCAGCCTCCTTACCATCTTCCACCTGTTACCCGAAAGGAATGTAACAGAGTTTGAAAAATTTATGGCCGGAGTTAAAGCAATCACATCAGCTTCTTGCTTGCCTCTGCTAAAATAAAAATAATTCCTTCAATGGTAGCTACACAAAAATTTCCCAGATAAAGAGGGAAATAGAAAGAGAAGAAGAACAGAAGCAACAGAGCCTCCTGGAGGCCAAGTCAGAATGAAGGTCTCAATTAAGTCCGGGAGTGTAGCTCATAGCGTTGGACAGATGACAGTATATTTTAAATGCTATTAGACTGGGAAGCATAGCAATTTCATCTATACAAGCAACTGGGTTATAGATTGATGCTGCTGATGCCATAGTTATTATAAGGCTGCAAACTGCAGTCCCCCAGGAGAATAGATGTCATACAAGAAGGATTATCCTAATTATATTCACTTGTAAAATTGATTTGCAAAGCCATTCATTTAACATTCACTTTACTTAAAAATAGGGTTATACAATCAGACAAATGCCAGGGCCTCTTCATTTCAACTAAATCAGAAGACTCCAATAAATGGAATGCTTTTCTAGAATTTATATGAAGATAAAAGTAATGAGTTAATATAAAACTGAAATCTTAATTTTTTTAAATCAAATGACTCCACTTTTACCTACCCTATTCTCCTATCCTTCTTAATCCTGATACTCTGTAATAGAAGAATATTTAGAATAATAACTTCTATAAGGGTAAATACCATGCCAGCTTGGACCAGCATCTCCAGAGTCTTCTACAGAAAATAGAACATTAACCCATGCTTAATAGGGCCTCATAAATACTGGATGAATGAACAAATACACAATGAATTCACAAATTGCTTTTTTAATCACTAAAAGATATGAAATGCAGCTTTGTTATTAATCAAGACAGAGTGAAGTCACATGCTGCAGATGTGAGCTGTCTCTCATCTCCCTGGCCAGTCGGTGATGTAACCACCCTCTTCCACATCACTTTAATACATGCCTATAATATTTAGCTTTGGAACACTTGGATTTAGCCTTTTGCTTATAAAATACCAGGAGTGGGGAAGAGGGAGAGAGAGAGAGAGAGAAACAGAGAGAGAGAAACAGAGAGAGAGAGAGAGAGAGAGAGAGAGAGAGAGAGAGAGAGAGAGAGAGAGAGATTTCCCAAGGCTAGTAGACTAACAAGGTGAAAAGTGGGATATCAATTTTATTGCTGAAAATAGCTACGTGCTCCTTAAAAAGAGATCTTGCCAGAACACTCTCCAAGACAATGGAAACCAAGGAATATTTTCCCCATTTGTCTTGTTCTTCTAGCAAATCATTTTAGTCTACGGAACGCTTTAACTGAACCGTGCAACAGACGCTAACACAGTGCTTCTCACTTTCCTGATGCTGTGACCCTTTAATTCAGTTCTTCGTGTTACGGTGACTGCCAACCATAAAATATTTTTTGTTGCTACTTCATAACTGCAATTTTGCTACCTTTATGAAACATTATGTAAATATCTGTGCTTTCCAATGGTCTTAGGAGGCCTCTTTGAAAGGGTTATTCAGTCCTCAGGGGGGTCACTACCCACAGGCTTTCAACCTAACTGCTTTAACACGACATTTGATGTAAGAACACACCTTTAAATTAAATATCTTGTTTAGTTTCTAGTTTAATCTGTACATTAACGTACAGAATGGCTACATTAGGAGAACTTCAGCCACTGCTCTCACACCTTCTGTCCTACAGACCTACACAGCAACATGGACACAGCAGAAAATCCAATCTGCTAAGCAGTGTTGGAAAGGCAAAGCATTTCAGATGCGACGATTTAAAGGCTGTTTGCTGGAGGGGGCTGCTTGTTCATCCCGGCTGCCCAGAACCGAAATAATCACACAGAATCTCTAGCCCATTAGCTCTAGCTTCTTATTAACTAACACTTACATATAATTTCGCTCATTTTTATTAATCTGTGTATCACCACATGGCTGTGGTTTACAGCCTAAAGTTCTGGCGTCTATCTCTGGCTGGGCTACATAGCCTCTCTCTGACTCCGCCTCCTTTTTCCCAGCATTCAGTTTAGTCTTTCTTGCCTAGCTCTGTTCTGCTCTGTCAGACCAAGCCAGGTTCTTTATTCATTAACCAATAAAAGCAGCACATAGACAGAGGGACCTCCCACACCAGCTGCTCTTTCATTCACATCTAGGAAGCAGTTTTAAAAGAAAGATAAAGAAGTTGTCTAAGTTAAGATATAAAACAATGAACTGTGGCTGAGGGGATAACCAGGTTTTAAAACATAACTTATTCAAGAAGCCTTGATCAGTGGGGTGGAGGAAAGCACAATTAAGAGTAGACCATGGCTATTCATATCATGCATGATAGTTTGTAAAACACTTTCCTGTATGTTGTATCTTATTTACACACTAGTTCAGCGACACATAGCTACTGTAGACCCCATCTTAGAGATCAGGAAACCCAGACCCAGAGAGTTAATGACCGACTCCAAGTGTTCAACTTGACCTTTGGTCTATTGGCACAATATTTCTTCTTTCTTCATCCCAATTCTACCAATGAGTTGGGTGGGCGAAGCACTGCAAATGACACCTACAACATATATTGTCACCAAAAGCTGAGTACAAAGCAAAGCTGTGGAAAGCCAGGTTACAACTTCATACAACACTCAAGACTATATTTTTGCACTGTGCTGGAGGTGTACCTTCACTCTTTCCTAATTTATTTTACATTAGTATCTTATGCCAGATGCTTTTTGTTTATTTTTTCCTCTTTTTAAAAAGAACAGCTTAAATGGTTTATAAAGTGCTAGTATTTTGTGTGTCGTATACAAAATATATTCTGTAAACTATCCTAAATTCTGTTAGCTACATCGAAAGTACTTGGGTAACTGCATTAGACTCCAATTATAGCTCCTCTCTTGGTTCTTGAATTAGAAAGATAAGCACATTAGCACATTCGTTCTTTCTCTGTCTTTATGTGACACACCCACTATTTTATCTTACACAAACAGCAATACTGAAATGCATTGCAGCCCTTAGCCTTTCACTTCTGAAGCATGCTTTCATAAGAGCAAACAGTCAAACTCCAGTCTGGATAGTTGCTGCTTTCGGGATAGACAGCATGCTTACCTTTAGTTTGGAAGGGCCATACAGAGGAAGGAAGGGCTAGGTGGGAGGCTTTCGTTATGTCTTTACAGGCAGAATGTGTCCTGGTAGGTAGCTCTCAGACCGTGTGGAGGGAAAGTGCATAGTATGGCTTGAGGGGCCTCATGCTGCTGAGAGACAAGAGCTCTTAACTCTAACTCCTTTTGGATAAAGAAAATAAGACACAGAAGACCCTTGGCGGGTTTGTAATCTGCTGTCTGAGAGGTCTTCTCTTTTTCCTTTGCTTTGTTGCACTTCTTTGAACCCAGATGCTTCTGGGGGCCAGGGAATACTCACAGGGTTTATTTAGTTACTTGCATGAATGTGGGTGAGAGATGAACTAGAGCAGGAACAACCAATGCATCAGTGGGTACACCAAGGAAGAAAATGACACCCATTTCCCCCAGCCACCAGTAATTGTCTACGGGCCTTCAGGAATGGGTGGAGCCTCACGGGCCCTTACCCCTTCCCAGACGGAATGTTGGGGGACTACTCTTGTGTAGCTCTTAGACATATAACCCCAGTTTTGGAATCCCCTGTTTAGCTATATCACTGGCTGGCTCTGAAGGTCATTTCTGCAGAACTAGTAGAACAATTCTCTAGAGATAAAATTCTAAGAGTGAGCAAATATTGTCATATCCAAGGTTCCTTTTTGGGACAAAGACAGTTTTCTGATATTAATAAGTTCCCAAACTACACATTGCAGAGAAACACAAAGGTCTTATCTTAAAAATTAATGTAGTCTGCCATTCTCCTGTTCTGTTCCTGTTCCAGGCAATGGGAGAAATATGGAGACTATTCAGATAGCTATCCCTATTGAGTGTCCCCAAGAAGCTCGACACAGTTGCAGGGCTCTAAGTATTTTCCACCCAACTCCCTGGGTTGGGGGTTGACACAGTGCCTCATCTCTCATTCTCTCTGTTTTCTATTAAGCCCTCAGCATATTTGTATTTGCCTAGAAACAGCATCTGGTCCCCAACTGGCCTATCAGAACCCAGTTGGATGACAGTGAAGTCCTGCTGCTGAGTGTCACCTCCAGTTCAGTGACAGGGACCCACGAACCCTAAGAGTTCACTGTGATCTGCTCAGAGGCCTGGCACAGGAAGAAAGAGCATCACTTCTGAGATTCCTTAATTGTATCGCCCCTGTCTAAGAGAAACAGTTCTTTGGTCCACATAGGATTTTACCAATGATTAAAGATAAAAGAAAACTGGCACACTAATGAGTTTTTTGAGTAAATAGTTCAAGATGGGCCGCATATTTGCTTCTTCAGGTTGGAGAGCATCTTCAGTGTTTTTCAGGGTTAGACACTATTTTATGATCACCAATACTGAGAATACCTAGTGCGACACATAGTACAATACAGAGGCAGGGGGTACTATTAGGGCCATTTCAGAAATTAGTCAAAACTCTGTTCTAATTCCAAGCCAAAATTTTTTTTTATAAAACTAAAGTGAGCAATTCAAACTGCAATCTTTAAAATCAAACATTCTAATAACAGAGTCCAGAGATGTGCTAATTTATACATAAGGGATGGCTATAGGAAAATACTGAAAGCCTGTGTTTTCCAGAGTTAAACTATTATGTTTCTAAAAGAACAACAACAAAAAATCATTGTGTGTACAGTAAAAGCTGAAACTCACAACACACAGTACTGTCGATTCTGAGTTAAGATATTCCCAGCAGTACCCGCTGCAGTCTCACACAGCGATGGGAAAACGGTGGTCACATGATAAGTTCACTGAAGTCATGAGATACAACCAACGCGAGTTCTACCGGAAGCTCCTTGGATTCATTAGACATTTGATTTTAAATTAATCTTTGTTCACTGTAAGTTTACAACCCTTGCACCATTGCAAAATTTTGCATTGCCTGCTCTCAATTATGCGACCCAATATAGGGCCATGTATTCACATTTCTTGTAAAAAAGTCTGAGATGATCCTAATTCTGGAACACATCTTGACCTAGAAGTTTGGATTGGTAAGTGGAAGGCATATACTATCGAGCCCGGTTCTTACGGGCATGATAGAAAGAATGACCTCTAGAGGTAGCCACACTGCAATTCCCAGCACCTGGGTTAGATGGGAAGAGGAACTTCATAGACTTTAATTACAAACGATAGATGTAAGTGGAGAAATTATCCTAGATTGGCCCTTAGGACACATGAGCTGTTAAAAACAGAGAACTTGGGGGCTGGAGAGATGGCTCAGAGGTTAAGAGCATTGCCTGCCCTTCCAAAGGTCCTGAGTTCAATTCCCAGCAACCACATGGTGGCTCACAACCATCTGTAATGGGATCTGGTGCCCTCTTCTGGCCTGCAGACATACACACAGACAGAATATTGTATGCATAATAAATAAATAAATATTTAAAAAACAGAGCTCTTTCTCCAATGGGAGCCGGAGAAACACAGCAGACGGGAAACCAGAGAGATTCTAGGCAGAAAACAGACTTCATTGCCCTGGAAGGGCCACAGAGAAAGAGAAGGAGTGTAAGCCACCTCCAGGAGCCAATTATCCCCTAACCAATACCATCAGCTCTTGTGCCCTGGTCGGCACGCCACCCTCTCCCATTATCCCACCTATACCCAAACCAGTGCACACTCCCTCCTGAAACCTGATCAAACCCTGCCTCTGCCTTGGCTTCTAGCTGCTCCCCTTCTCCCCAGTAGAATTTAAACTCTGGAAGAGGGAGATCTTGTTTTATGTCTCCCCTATAGGCTCTCTGAGGCTCGCCATTACATGTGCTGAACCATGGAACAGTCGCTCAGGGAAAGAGTGAAGTCATGGAAACCAGGCCGAGAGTACAGGGCAGTAAAGCATGGGGTCAGGGAGGACACGGGCAGCTGGCCCAAGCCAGTCTTCCAGTGTTCCTACTGAAAACAAGCCTCCTGCTCACTGGGACTTCTAAAGAAATGCATTTTCTCATATGATGTGTACCCAAGCCCAGGAGATAAACAGCACAAGCAGTTGAATTAAGTCTTTGAATCCGCATATATAGAAATAGGGTCACCAAGGCATTATCATGTCTCATGAAAATCTCTTTTATGTCTTTTGTTTATTCTCCACTTTACTACTCTCTCCTGTCCCCCCTTGTCCCCTCTTGCTGTCCCTTTTCTCCTTCTGTTTTCATGGCATGCATATTCTATTACTTCCCTACTTTTATAGATAAAAAACCAGAGGCCCCGAAAGTTTATGGGATTCACCCAGACAGTCCCAGGAACAAACTCTACCACAGGCCCTTAATTTCTCACCCTCATGTGGAAGAACCGGGCAGCTGTGATGATCCATGCAAAGCTCACAGGGAGTGAGAAGCAAAGGCTAGAGCCTGGCCGCTGACAAACAACGTCCGTGTGAGTCTCAAAGGGATAGGATAGAGAACATTTCAGCAGCATGCCTGGTCCTCCTCTGGCCTCAGTGGCGCATGGGCACATACAGACACACACATGTGCATATACCATAAACATTACACACACACATACACACATGCACGCATATACCGTGAACATTACACACACATACACATGCTTATACTGTGAACATTACACACACTTACACACACACACGCACATACATACACACACATTTGGAGATACTTTTTCATCATAATAGATTCTAGGCCTGGTAAGACAATGGAATTTTAAAGACAATATCCTTTCATTCCAGAGACAGAATAAACTGCAGCTAAAACTTGAAAGTCTTCACTGGGCAACTGATTTCATTTTAGAAAGATATAAGATGACTCTCCTTACTCTAGCCTCCTCCCTCAGGGGTTCTCATCTCATGGAAAAGGTCTGAGGATTGGTGACAATTATTCTGTCATGTCTAAAAGCATACCAAAATTACTATGGGAGTAGGGACTGAGGTAGATATCCCACAGATGTGCAAGACAAGGCCTTGCAAGTCTGTGATTTGTACACATATCTTTGACCATCAACTTCTTCATTTATAAAAGAAATTCTTGTATTTCCCTTGTTTACATGTCAGGAGAAGTTAGAAAGGAAATGACAGCCTGAATAAGATAAGCTTTTCCCCCATCTACCGCTGTGCCCAAACCCCAGCTCCTCTTCCAGGAGGCCCTGCTGATGCTGCTGGCTTCCTACTCCTTAGACGGGAAGGCTTGGCTGTGCTACCTGTCCCTGCACTTATGGTAATACAAAACTGAAGAATTCTCTTCAAAATACAAAGTTGTTCAAAACTCATTGATGATTTCCAATTATTTCCGAAAATAGAGTAAAACACGGACATCCCCCTTTCCATCCGTCCTTGCCTACTCCCAGTGTGACAAGACATTCACACTTCTTCCCCCTCTGCTTGATCCCCACAAGACTGTTGCCCCAGGAGTCCTTCATTACCATCTCACACTCAAGGTCTCCTAAAGGTCATTCAGGAAGCCCTGGCCCAGGACCTGATGTAATGGGAATGTGTGGAAACCCGTAATTTCCCTCAGAGCACTTATTACCATTCGACATTAAACATTAGCTAAACCTCTCAACACTTCCCCATCAGTAAAGTTCCTGGTGGAAGGGGTTATTTTTACTCCAACTTTGTTATCTTGATGCTTTTTTAAAAAAAGAAATTAGTAATTAAACTAGGCTTGGGATACTAACCTTGTGGTCTGTGAGTTAAAACTATTATTGGGAAAGAGAAGGAGAGGGAATCAACCCGGCAGGTGTTAGGGATTAACTTGGCACATTTGTATGAAATATATTCTTTACCCATCTCCAAAACTCTCCTAGATACTAGTAGTCTCCCTCTGCTGCTATACCAACCCATAACAGACGCGGTAGTTTACACTGGCAAGGTTTACAAGCAAAATATAAACATGCCATTAAGTGGATTCTACATATGATACAGGAGCCTGCCTTCCGTATGGAAAGATCGCAGCCTTTCTGAGCACCCCACTGCTAAGGGAACCTCAGCAAACATTACAACAGAACTTGGCAAGACCCCCGTCCCCAACATGGGGAGAGCAGAAAGAGAAAAAGAAAAAAAATTTCATCAACATCCATATTTCTTCAGTCTAGGTGCTTCCCCCCCCCCCATCACTGCCCACTAGCAACTCCAGCAGACAGAGGAGCAGGACTGTACCACGCCATGCATGCCAGGGGAGCTTATGACACGTTCCAACAAGACTAATCATGGCAGATGTTTGGTGTCTGTTTTAACCTTTCATCCTGGTTTTGAAAAATGTAATTACTCTGGCAATGTAATTCAAGTACAAATAGAAGCATGCATGCCTGGGTTTCTCGGGGCTCTGGCTGTTGTTACTGCTCTTCATTTTAGGGGTCTTTGAAACAGAGTGGCTCGGGGGGAGTTTCGTGTAAGGCATGTTGAGGGCACACGGAGTATGAGAACGTTTGATTAAGGAGGGAAAACCTCAGCGAGGTCTCAAAAACAAAACTTTAGAACTTTTGACTAAAGACTACAAGTCTTGTATTGGTGGCATTTCTTCATAGTCTGCACAGTAAGGACACAGTCACTAGTCGAGGTCAATGGTTGAGGGGGCCAGAAAGCCAGCTTGGCAGTTAGGAGCACCGGCTGCTCTTGCAGAGGACCTGAGTTTGGCTCTCAGCACCATCATGGCAGTTCACAACTGTCTGTAACTCTAGCTCCAGGGGATAAAACGCCCTCTTCTGGCCTCCTTAGGCAACATATACACATGACACCCATACATAAATACAGATACCCATACACGTAAAATAAAAACAAACAAATAAATCTCTGGAAAAGAACTGACAATTAAGGAGTAACTTAGGGATCATGAAGACCTAGGAATGAATGAGACATTCAGCATGTTGCTGAACCAAGGCTATCCTCAGACTCCTCACTTGCAAGACAAACAAAGATGGGCATTTCAGGAAGGCTCAGTCAGTAAAGCACTTGCTCTACAAGTGGGAGAATTTCAGTTCAATCCTCAGAACCCATAGAGAAGTTGGGAAATGCATGCTTGCAATCCCAGCACTGTAGAAGCAGAAGCCTGAGAATGTCTTGCTCACTGGCCCCCAGTCTAGTCTGACTGGTAAGTTTCAAGCTAATGGGAGACTATCTAAAATGAGGGAAATGGCTTTCTTCACAATGACACCTAGGAGTGTCTTCTGGCCTTCACATACATGCACATATACCTGTGCTCACATGTGCACAGAGTACATAAAAAGCAAGTAAAATAGACAGAGAAGCGGTAGCTAGCTCACAGTGCTGTGAGCGCTAATGGAGACACTCTGCAGCCTGCTCTGCCTTTGCCACATAATAACCCTAGAGACACGTTAATGATTAGAATATTATCAGACTCAGAAGTAGGCAGAACAGAGATAGCCATATCCCCTTGGGCCAGCCTCTAAGTGAGCTTCGGGCAGCTGCCCTAGTCATGTACAACCCACGTGGACATGAATGTAAGTCAAACAGTAGCAAATCCCGTTAATACACAGTGTAATTAAATGTCTGGCAGAATACTGTACTTTGTAATGCAGTTTATTGTTCTTCCAAACTATAATCCAAGAAGCAAATTATATTTGAGCTTTCTAAAGCACCTGGTCCATAAAAGAATTCGCACCAGTTCTTAGCATAAAATTCTACATCCTATGCAGAATCCATGAAGTCAAAAAAGATGTTCATGTTTCAGAATGCAATCTAACTCGGGAACGGGCTGAGTCCTGCCCTTGATGTATCTGGGAATAAAGTCTTACTAGACCGCAACAATACTTGCGCATGTGTGTGCAGTCATGACAAGGATTGTTTGGCCCACAGACCATACCTTATTTACTCTGTGACTTTTACTCAGGAAAACAACAACAACAACAGAAAAACAAAAAAAAAAAACAAACAAGCAAACAAAACCATGCTGTAGATGTGGGGGGAAATTAAAAACATATTAAAAAGTCCAACTTTACTAGAGTTTCTTCTTAGTACCAGCCCCATTGGGGAAAAGGTAATGCTTAACTTTACTCATGAAGTACAAGGTTAAAAAAAAAAAGGCTCTACCCCCACCCCATATAAGGTGAATGGCAGGACCTTAAAGGTTGGGGGTATTTGAGCTCCAGAGCATGCTGTGTCAGTGGCCGCTTGCCTCTGCCTCCCTGACTGAGGAATTCTGCACAGTGGTAAGACTCACGTGGGCTCTGTCGTCACTCTTGGTTGGTATTGTTCTGGGTCCTTGCCCTGACGTCTGCTCTGCAGCTGCTTTCCTGGTGACATTCTGAGGCTCCAGCTTATGTGGTTCTGGCTGAGCACAGTTCTGTGACTTTGTTCTCAAGCTATTGGTGATTTCTGCAGACTGAGCTTTCCTGCCGAGAAACAAAGGGGAAATGAGCAAAACATCCTTCAACAGGAACAGGCCTTCCAAAGCAGATTCTGCAATCCAAGCCAAAAGAAAAGAGCAGCAGCTTGCTGGTTGTAACGCTTATCATCTAGTAGGTCTTTGGCCAGCACTTTAAAAACATTACCTAAATCTTCATAACACCATCTGAGGCTGTCCTTGCATTGTAATAAAAAGTTCAGAGAAATATTATAATTTACCCAAGACCACATCATGGTTTTGTCAGGATTTGAACCCAGGGCTGCCTGGCTCCTGGCTCAGCTAGGCTCCCAGTACATGTTGCCTTCTTACAGCTATCCAAAGACTATCCCCTGCATTGCTGTTTTATAAGCTCATTTATACTTTTGATCTCATGAGAATTGGCGTGAGACTCTATTAGTCTTTGGGCGCTGAAGTTGGTTCCCCACCTCTGTTCAGCTCACCCGCTCAGAGTGGGGCTGCCCAGAACTAGAGGAGGGTACTCAGCAGAGATGATAATCACCTGCCTCTGTTCCAAGTCACTCATGTGTCCAGTTGACCATGTCAATTTCCCATGAAACTCTCACTGCCCCTAGAAGAGGTTCAGACTACTATGCCCAGCCCCTTTAAAGCATCACCCCATCTCTAGGGGTTTATATGGTGTACCCCAAGCACTCAGAAGCTTTCACCACTCCCCACTTAGCTGTTCAAAATCCTGACTACATCCTCTAATTTCTCTCCTAACCTTCTATAGCTGATACCCAACTCTTCTTCAAGGCTCAACTTAGATTTCCCCTCTTCTATGCTGCAGAATGCTGGACTTCCACCTGGAGCAGGAGGATTCTGTTTGCACCTTAGCCAAGCCTCCCCCTGCATTGCAACAGCTGGTTGTGCATTTTGTCTTGTTTCCTTCCTAGGTTGGAATGAATTCTTCTGACTCCCTCTGCATTCCTGGTGCCTGGCATAGCTCAGACTCTGCCATCCAGCTGCCCACAGCTGGTTCAGTTCTCACAAACACACCTGACACTTGGCTATATCCTGTGCCGCTGCTCCAGGAAGATGCTAACCTAACTGAGCAGAGGTGGAGCAGGGGCAGCCAGCATGCTCGTGCAAATCAGCCCTGGGATGTCTGTGAGAGCGGAAGCAGTTGTTGGGCAGCACTGCAGGCCAGAAGGGTATCGCTAAAAGTTCAAGCGAACTTTCTGGAAAGACCTAAAGTGATTCTTCTGACTCTCGAGTGTCACTGTGTTCTCCTACCACATGCTGTAAGCAAGAGGTTTCGATACAGTGTGTTGCGGCTGAATGTGAAATGCCCCATAGGCTGGCGAGGCTGGATACTTGGTTCTCCGTGATGGGGCTATGTGGGGATGTTGCAGAACCTTTACGAGGTGAAGTCTCATTGGAGGAAGTGCGTCATCCAGGTCAGTCTTGATGTTTTATACTCCAGCCCCATTTTCTGCTCACCCTGCCCTCTGACCGCAGGTGTAATGTGACCCTGCCACTGTGCCTCCCCAGCCACGATGGACTCTATTCCTTTTTAACTTTGAGACAAAGAAACCTTTACTTCCTTGAGCGGCTTTTGTCAGGTATTCTGACACAGCAGTGAAGAGAAGGAACTGATACACACTGCCCTTTAGCATGCAGCCGGGCGCAGCTGGGATGCAGATCGCCTACCTGAGCTCCGAGTCCTGCGCTGCTCTCAGACGGGCCCTCTCAGCAAGGATCTCATCGCAGAGCACGTCGTAGGGCTTGTCTAGATGGTGTTCGCCCATCACCCAAACCCACACCTTCTTATCAGCTCCCAGCTTCCAATGGACAGACTTGCCATTCTCTGCAAATGAAACAAAATTTGGGTTGAACAAACTATTTATTGGATGCTATGTTATTATGTGTCCTGATCACTTTAGTATTTTCCAGTCTTGGGTTGGGAGTGGTAAAGCAAAACACTTCCAACCTGCTCAGGAGCAAACAGTGACGCTAGGGGCTGTGACAGCTGCTTCACAAATATGATGGGCCTGGCGCTTCCACCTGCCAGTGCTGAGAGAGAATGACCTCGTTCACGGCACTCATTATCCTATAGGGTAGGAGAGCGACGGGCATCAGGAGTCACGCAGAGCTGAGCATTTGCTCAAGTACTGTCACGACAAGTGTTTTAGAGTTAGAATGGTTCCATTCAAACATTAGCCTTGCTGTGTACCAGCTGTGTGATTTAGGAACATTCATATCTTTAAGACTCGATTTCCTCATCTGTAATATGGGAACACCAACATCCATTACAATGATGGCTGTGAATAGCAGGCATGCCAAGGATAATAGGAGTTCAGCAGAGGTTACCGGCTACCACCAGCCAGCCTATTACTTACTTACAGGGCTGCCTGGAGATTCACACCAGCATGTGAGAAGATAATACGACCTGGATAGTATGACACTTGGTGACTTAAATAACCCTCGTGTGCAATTGGTACCAGGGGTTGTATTACATCTAGTTTCTGAGCTCCAGAAATGTAGCCAGATGGGACCAGGGAAATGTAACATTTGATTAGGAGAGGCCAAGAAATACAGTCCTTAAACTAAAGGGATGGATATGGGGTCTGCTCAGGTCACTGTGGTCCACAGTTAGGTCTAGCCGATGCCTTCAGACCAGCCCCAGGTGCTGAGTGTATGAAGGGGATGCCGCAGATGTTGGCCAACGCTGAATCCCTTAGACGTCCACACTGGGCTTGCCTCAGGGCTTCTGCTAAGCAGAGGAAGCTTTCCGTTCAATCGTTCATGTGCTATTGGCCCACTTCCAAGTGCTGTCTCTGGTCGCATTACAAAAGCAGGCTGCCAAACGTGATCTGTGCTTCCTGCTCTTCTCCAGATAAATGATCTCATCCCGCGGCCTTGGGAGTGCTAAGAACGGTTGAAGAGAGTGGGGCAGATTTGTACAATCTTTACCACGGGACCTCAAGGCCAGAAGGAACTGCCTTGACCCTGCTTTCACAGGTAGAGACACAAGTGATGGGGGATCCCGGGTAGAAGAGGAGATGGCACCCTGAGTGTTCTCCTGGCAATAGGCCCAGGCGCCAACCCTCGCTGGTCTTGCAGTTTCAGGACATGCCAAATGTTAACTCCAGAAAGTTGTCATACCTCATAAAATTGTCTCTATTACACACTCCCGAGGCCAGCTGTAATATTTTACTATGCCCACCTCTCGGCCTTCACTTAGGTAACTCTCCGCTGTTATTAACAACAGGAGGCCGACAGCTAGAGCCCACGGTGGTTGGATACCACAAGAAGCAAAGACTGGGAGCCCAGAGAATCCTTGTTTAGCTGGGACACCATATGAACATCCCCAAAACGGTTTTCATAGAGTCTGCAGGTTGCGGGTGGCAATGGTGACTCTAGGGGACAACATCTTGCCCTAGGGTGGGACGGACAAAGCCTAGAACTGCAGGTGACCAGTGGAGAGTTTGCAGGCAAAGAGTGAACAAGAGCTCAAGAAGCTGAAAAGGGCCACAAAGAAACCACATCTCCAGAATTCCCTGAGCTGGTACAGAGAGAGAGAGAGAGAGAGAGAGAGAGAGAGAGAGAGAGAGAGAGAGAGAGAGAGAGAGAGCACGAATCAGGTTGAGACTGGCCAGGTGGGCTTGGAAATTACCGTACCCATATTATCTTCAAAATCACTGGACTAGCTGACTCACAGAGAGAAGGAAACCTTGGAGAGAACCTTGGAGAAGCATGAGCTTCATTCATGGGCAGAGGAAAAGAATCCAAAGTGTTTGTAAATTTATGCAAGTGAGGAATTCTGATTCCCGAAATAACTGAGTAAGGTAGAAGATGGCGGGGAAAGCACACAGGCCTGCAGATGAGAGGGAAGAGAAGGGCGGTACTAATGCCGGGAATCCAGGAGCAGGCAGGTGACTGGGAATGGTGAGAACCGGCTCAGGCAGCAGGAATGTGTTCTAGAGTCCGTTAGAGCAAAGAGGATTCAGCTGTTTGCTCAGCAAACATTGCCAGAATATCTGTACATCCTGGCACCACCCTAAGGACCTCGGGGACAGAGAGAGCAAAGCTGTATGGGAGAGCTCCTCAGACTGAGGAAACAGGCAGGGCTGTCCCTGGGCTGCTGACCAGGATGCCAGGATGAAGGTCAAAAGGGAAAGGCTGCAGAGGTGGGTTAAAGGAAAGCCTTGGCTGGGATGTGGCTCAGCTGGAAAGGTGCTAACCTACATGACTGAGACTCTGGGCTCAGTTTCAAGCACAGCCATAATCAGGTGTGGTGGTTCACACCTGTGCGCCCAGCGCTTGGGAGGTAGAGGCAGGAAGGTCGGTTCAGTGCTAACCTTGGCTACTTAGGAAGCTGAACTTCATTCAGTCTGGGATATGTGGGACCTTGTAACTGAAAGAGGAGGAAGAAAGAGAAAGGCAGGGACTAGGCATGCAGAGTCATGTGACTCCGAACACACCCCTTTACAGAAAAGGTATAAACTGAGGACTTGTGAATGCAGCATACGCAATATCTCTCTTACAGTCTAACACCACCCCGCCGTTCTGGATTTTCTGTCCACTTCGCCTGGAAATTATGTGCACACTTAAATCTGCGTGTGGAGGGAGGGAGTTTGTATAGCACTCCACATAATTACAAGGTCTTTTGTTTCTCCAGTCTTTGAACTGTGACTGTACAACCACAGGTCTCTTTATGATTGTTATCTCAGGGACTCTTACAAAATTATTCTAAAACCAGCTTTTCTAGAAAAGTGGGTCCATCTCGTTTGAGGACTACATCATAAGTCACTCCCAAGCAGAGACTTGTAGTCGCACCTCGCTCTTCAGGGAAGTGTTTTCTCTGGACAAAGAGGTTCTCCCTACTCGGAGCCATATGCAAACCCTCTAAGGAGGCAGTGCTAGACAATGCCGTATACAAATGGAGTGTCACGTCTCTTTCAGGGAACCGAAAGACTGGAGCCAGACTACTCCAGTCCTATGCCCTGATTACAGGATTGCACTGCTGTGTTTGCTGTTTCCTATGCAATGGGTCCAGCAGGATACAAGCTTCCTGTGATGAGCCAAGGACACGTTACAGTAAACCCTTCCTGGGTTATACCAGTCACTATATATATAACCCTAGGTTGTTCCTAACCCTTCTTTATCATGAGTCCATTGAGCTCCACAAAAGCATTTCGCCAAGATAATAAACTACAGCACATTGGAAGAAGTCAGTACTGGTGTGTGCGTGACTGCCAAAAGTAGGGCTCCTATAACAGTACTAAGATAGCCAACAATCCTAAGATTTTTCTGCACACTGCTGCCCCAGAGGCCTCTGGAATATCTTCCACCACTGGCCTCACCTAGTTCTCACAAGAATTAAATGCAACCGTTTCAATGAAAAGCACAAGCTTGCTACATTATAACAGACTAATACCCTGGGAGGGGAAATCGCCAAAGAACAGAAAAGGCAAAGTAAAATCTGTGAGATTTAGTGACTGAGGATAGGCAAGGCCAGATGGGAGCCACAATGTCTTTCTGCCATCTGGCTTTAGTGACAAGGAACAGAGCAGAGCCATCATGACAGACTAAGAGACAGGACCAGAGGTTATGAGGAACTTTAGGAAAAGTTGGGAAGAGTTTTCTTTGTGGTGAGCTTGCAGGGCCATCTGGACAGAAACTCTGGTGCGGTAATGACAAGCAGACCAAAGCTTGGTGAAAAGTCTTTTGGCCATATGGGTTTGAGCATGCTGTGTAGAGGAAAAGGAATCAGCTATTTGTCTAGCTAACATTTCCAGAGACCCCGCTGCATTCCAGCTCTGCTCTGTGGAACCCTTGCTTCCTGGAAACGGAGGACTAGCTAAAGGAACGTGCCCGTGCTAACAATAAGAGTCCAGCAGACGGAGATGGATCCAAGCCTTGCTCATTGTCCTATAACTGTAAAGAGACACCATGCCCAAGGCAACTCTTCCAAAAGAATCTATTTAATTGGGGCCTCGCTTACAGTTTCTGAATGATAGTCCATTGTCGTCATGGTGGGGATCATGGCAACAGGCGCGGTGCTGGAGCAGCAGCTGAGAGCTACATTGTGATCCACAGACAGATAAGGGGGGCGGGTGGCAATGCTGGAACTGGCTTGGGCCTTTGAAACCTCAAAGCCAATGTTAGTTATACATCTCGTCCAGGAAGGAAAGTGGGCAGTGGAGAAAGTGAGCGGAAGGGATTTAAAAAAGAGTGAAGAGGGGCCACAGGCCTTTTATGGCATAGCCTCAGAAGTAAGGCTCTGTACTGAGCAGAGGAATCCTTTCAAACAGTTATATATTCCCTGGTGACTAAACATTCAAATATACAATCCCATGTCAGTCATTCTCATTCAAACCACATGAGTATCTCAGGTACATTTATCTCAAGGGCAGATGGAGATACTGTCCCATCCACCAGATCCTCACCTGGGCTTTGGCCTCCTAGCCTCTGCTTCATTAAGAAGCAATGATAAGCAGTGCAGGGGAACCACATCTTCTGCTTGTGCCTCTATGACAAAGCACACAGGAAAAGCGCCACCTTCTGTTTTAGATGCTTGCGAGGCGTCTTTAGTAACTGCTCCGAAGTCCCCTGTTGAGCTTGTCACGTACCACGTTTGTTCACAGGACCCAATTGGGGGAGAAATTGAAGCCAGGGTCTATCCCAGCTGTTTGCCCAAGGCAAGTTAATTCATGACTGAGCTTCCCTTTTTTCGTCCATATAATGTAAAGAGTGCTTCGCGCTGCAGGCCTGGCTGCTAATGTTAAGTAAGATAATACACTGCAGCACTGGGCTGCGAGTCTGCCTGAGACAGTGCAGGAAGCACTGGCTGGGGTTCCTGTGTCCAAATGAGGGCCACATCCATAGTGACGACTGTTCTAACATTCTGACACCTAAAAACTGGTGAAATTAACTCAAATAATGCATCTAACCCAAGATAGCTCAAAGTCTTTCTTACTCCTCAAATCTGGTAATTTATACCCTTTCCCCCTAAGCACGCATGCAGCTTTCCATGCATAAGATCCCTAAGGGTTATATTTGCTTGTTTTGTCCTATAACACTGGGCAGTTAATACTAACAGTGCAAACATTTTGGGAGGAGAAGACACAAGGTACGTGCTTCACAGACCATCTAAATCACCAATAAGCTATTGCTATGCTCTCTTTTTAATGTTGTACCCAGGACTTTTTGGTTACTGGTGTGGTGCTGTTGGTACACTTGCCCATGCAAGCACCCTCACCCTGATCTATACCCCAGCCCTTAAACTGCATATGTTGTATCAGGTAATAATCAAAATACTCATATTTGTTTTTCTTATCAGCATATAGACCTCATAAAAAGAATTTCAGTTATAGTAGGGAGGCAAAGGCCACTAAACTGATTTCCACTTCCAATCTGTGTGTCTGGCAATCACGCCAGTGGGATTTTCTCCTGAGTGGTCTTATAAAATTTTACTTTTCCTGGCTTGATAAAAAAATGAAGAGAAATTAAACATGAATATCTCAGTGAATGACCTTGAAAACTGTGTGCCTGTGTGTGTGTGTGCACGTGTGTATGTGTTTAGTTAAGTACTGATCCATGGCAGACTCTGTGTGTGTGGGGGGGAATAATGTGCACTTTCTATATCTGTGCAAGTATACATTTAGGTCAAAATGAATGAAGAGTTTCTCCCCTGATGGTCTCAAAAGAACCCTTTCAAACTCCTAGGTATTCGTTCAGCCAGGAAGAAGATTATTTGAGTATTATTCCACACTAAACATATGCACGATTGCCATTTGCTTTCTTTAAGCAAGTTCCTTGCACTTTGACAGGGATTTCTTTAAAATGGTCACTTTAAAGTACCTGAGGTTGATGGCACATAGTCACACTAGCTGTATAATTGCTGCAAATGTACTTTGCATTGTGGTGGTAAAGTGCTAAGTGGGGGATAAAGGCCTTCCTCAAGGGACCACAAGTAGAGATTGAGGAGACTTCTTGTTTTTTGGAGGTGCTGGGATGGACACGTTAGGCAAGTGCTCTGTCACTGAGTTACACCCCCATTCCTCAGCACCGACTTCATGACACCTTAGTGGTAATCTGCTTTTAGAGAAAAGACTTAAACATATATACTGCATGGTAAGTTTTCTGTGTTTACGTGTGAGCCGATGCAGGCTTCCAGCTAACAATCTGATTTAAGGGGTTGAGCAGCACAGGATAGAGCCACGAAGTCGCAGCTCATGTGGCGAGCTAGTGAGAGATATGAGCCCTCACAGCAAGGCGGTCGCAGGGCCTTCTGCTACCACACTCACAGCATAGAGGCGGCTACATTTACCTTTCTTTGGCCTGGACTTCACTGGCAAGCACTCCTTTCTTTCCATGGCTGCTTCTCTTTCTTTCCATCGTCGGATCTGTTCCTCCCTCATCTTGTAAAACAAGATCTGCTTCTGCTCTTCGCTGAGCTCTGCCAGCAGGTCAGGGTCTATGAACATGTCTGACAGTATCTGTTTCAGCATGCTTGCTGATAGCAAGAACGTCTACACCTGCAGAAGAAGCTTCTGGAAATGACGTATGCCACCAGCAGGCTGTGACTTGGGCACCTCCACAGACCTTCCCAGAGCGTGGAACACCTGGCATTAGCGACCCACTGGGACAGGAACTCAGCAGAGAGGTTTCTTTCTTAAACGTTGTTCAGTAGACAAACCTGCAAAGAAAATAACGGCACAAATCAGGCAATAAAATGTACAGATTCTAGAAGGAAGCAGGCTAGTAACGAAAGCCAGGAGGAAACACAATATAGTTTATTATTTCAAAGAGAAAGAACAGAAAAGGCCAAGGTAATGTTTGGCTCAGAGTCTGTATAACCTGTATTCCATAATAGATACTTTATCAGGAAAACCCTAACTTTGAACACGCTGATCTCAGGAAAACAGAAATTTAACAGAGTTTGTCTGGCTTCCTCCCAAAACACATCAGGGACTCCCAACTGCCAACAGCATGGCTGAAAAGAACTAACAATAACAACAATAACCAAAGGTCACAAGAGGAAATAAAAATACCCTCCCCAAATTTCAAAAGAAAACATCACATTTGAGAAATTTTCAGAGGAACAGAGCTATTCTCAGCGGAGTCAAAAGAAGGAATAAAATGAAAGCCTGCTGTCCTCCTTCCCCATCTCTCCAGCACTGCACAGATACGACTGTGTGCTTTCTCTGCTGTCCTCCTCCCCCGTCTGTCCAGCACTGCACAGACACGACTGTGTGCTTTCTCTCCAGCACTGCACAGACACGACTGTGTGCTTTCTCTCCAGCACTGCACAGACACGACTGTGTGCTTTCTCTCCAGCACTGCACAGACACGACTGTGTGCTTTCTCTGCTGTCCTCCTTCCCCGCCTCTCCAGCACTGCACAGACACAATTGTGTGCTTTCTCTCCAGCACTGCACAGACACAACTGTGTGCTTTCTCTCCAGCACTGCACAGACACAACTGTGTGCTTTCTCTGCTGTTCTCCTCCCCCGTCTGTCCAGCACTGCACAGACACGACTGTGTGCTTTCTCTCCAGCACTGCATAGACACAACTGTGTGCTTTCTCTGCTGTTCTCCTCCCCCGTCTGTCCAGCACTGCACAGACACGACTGTGTGCTTTCTCTGCTGTTCTCCTTCCCCGTCTGTCCAGCACTGCACAGACACGACTGTGTGCTTTCTCTCCAGCACTGCACAGACACGACTGTGTGCTTTCTCTCCAGCACTGCATAGACACAACTGTGTGCTTTCTCTGCTGTCCTCCTCCCCTGTTTGTCCAGCACTGCACAGACACGACTGTGTGCTTTCTCTGTGTCCTGCTTCCGCATCTCTCCAGCACTGCATAGACACGACTGTGTGCTTTCTCTGCTGTCCTCCTTCCCCGTCTCTCCAGCACTGCACAGACATGAACTGTGTGCTTTCTCTGTGTCCTGCTTCCGCATCTCTCCAGCACTGCATAGACACGACTGTGTGCTTTCTCTGCTGTCCTCCTTTCCTGTCTTTCCAGCACCGCATAGACATGACTCTGTGTTTTCTCCTTCACAAAGGACATTTCCAGAAAGCCCCGCAGAGCCAGGAGAGCAGTGCAAGCACAAAAGAGAACACGCATGAACATTCTGGAAGATTACCAGTTCTTTCCAGGAACATAATTTAGCGACATAAAAGTTTCAGGCCGGATACTTGGGGGAAGCAGAGGTCACTGGCCTCTGCCTTTGATTTATAAGTTTATCAGGCAATTCCTTCAGAGAGAGGCTGAGGACCTGGGCAAGCCTGGTGTCACAAAAGCAGCACCTCTAGCTCTATTTTACTTAGTTTTATGTGATTTAATGTTTTCTGATGCCAAACCTTCAGACCGTCTGTCCATTATATGCGTGCATTATAAATGCACATATAGATACACATATGTATGCCAATCTCAGGCGCTCCACCTTGTCTGAGAAAAGATTTCTCTTTTTCTTGTTAAGCACTTTGTAGACCAACCATGCTAGGTGACTGGAAAGTTCTGAGGAGTCTCCTGATTCCACCCTTCATCCCAGCAGAGGAGCAATGGGATTTGATGCCACTGCATGTGGGATCCTAATCCATTCTCATGCTTTCTTTCCCCACCCATGTCCTGGCCCCAAACTCCTGCACTTTTATCATTAGAGAAAAATCCGCAGTCCTTTGAGACAAGCTTGCTCAGTGGTCAGGTGCTCAGTACCTCGACAGCATTTAGACTCACTAAGTAAGTATTCCTCGTACAACAGGGCCCTGAAGCTCCGCATGCTGTTCCTACCTGCTGCCTAGCCTCTCCCACAGCACTTAAACTCCTGGAATTCAATGGAACACGATACTAAAGGAAGGCTACACAGCACTAAAACAGACACCATGACTGTAACTCTGTCAGGCCTCCCCTGTCAGGGCCCCTAGGTAAGACTTCATACTGCTTTGCAATGGTTTCCCTGGGCTTATACAATGTAGAGTCGATGTCTTGTGATATTTTGGCTCCAGCACACCCTCACAGAATAGATCAAACCAAGACCATGCTAAAGGAAGAGTTTATAGCAGACATTCTTCTCCCACAGAAAGAATCTGGCTCTTTGGCACACGGGACTCCCAGGTCTTGACGTAAAGGAGTAAGTACATAAACTACTCTTTGACGTTCCGGGGGCATTCATAGACAGCTGTGTTCCGTGACCTCAGAGGCGGATGCCCACAGAACGGGACAGATGGGACAGAGGAGCTCTATAGCCTCTGCTCTAGCCCCAGTCTGTAATCACATGGACAGTATTAGAGGGTCAGAGAGAACTGAAAATCAAGTCTCCAAGAGCCAAGGGTGCATTCCTCTCATCCCTGGCCCAGAGTCCGCGGATCAGAGTCAGCACTTAACTCTCGCAGGCACTCACTTGAACACTTAGCAGCTGTCAGGCCACTCTTGGAGTCCAGTCCCATTTTACAGGTGAGGAAGACAAGGACAGCCAAGAGGCCTGGGCACGGCAGTTACTGAATCCACCACATTGACTGACTGCTACAAATTTATTCGCCCAGCCCAGAAGCAGGGTGTGGTTTCACTTTTAACATTTCAAAACAAAGACTAGAAAACCTCCCTGGTTTGAGAATTGCAAATGTGCAGATACCTTAACAAGTGCAAAAGCCCAACTCTAATCAACTATAGATAAGCTTAGAGGAGGCCAGAGAAGAAAACACCCCACCCAGGAAGGAGGCGGAGCTGACTGCCACACTGGCCTCCCTCTGGTTCTCTGCTTGCCTGTTAGATACTTTGTGTCCTCAGTGCCCATTCCATGGCACTCTGTGAAGAGGTTCGCTAACTCCTTTTGTTTTGCCTCGTGCAGCAAACAGGGACTTCAGGCACTGAGGTTGATTAATCAGTTTTGTTTTGTGGTTCTGGGGATTAAGCCCTGTCCCTTGCACATGCTAGGCAATTTCTCTGCTGCCGAGCTACAGCTCAGCCCTCGTTTTGTTTTAGACTTCGAGACAGACTCTAAGTTGCCCAGGCAGTTTTGAATATACTCTAGACTAGGCAAGTTTTGGCCTTCTGTATTGACTGCCTCTGTCTCCCATGTAACAGAGATTATAGACCCTGACACCAGGGCCAGCTTAATCATTCTTTAAAAGCAGACAAGGGGTTCCTGGTGTCCTGGAAGAGTACGAAGGAAACCCAGCTAACAAGTGTCTGTGGGTGTTGACTCTGGGCACCAGACTGGACTGATGACTCACTCCAGAGGACTCTCCTCAAGGCTTCCCTGCGGCAGACCCCCAACCCAGCGTGCTCATGGGATACCACAAAGGACACCAGCTCGGACTCCCAGCTTCGCCTCCAGTGATGTCGGGAGGTCAATTGACAT
Source organism: Microtus pennsylvanicus (assembly GCF_037038515.1). Taxonomy (NCBI): domain Eukaryota; kingdom Metazoa; phylum Chordata; class Mammalia; order Rodentia; family Cricetidae; genus Microtus; species Microtus pennsylvanicus. The sequence continues at coordinate 105,040,525 of NC_134587.1, read as the reverse complement.
CTTTGGACTCAGTTCCCCAATCCATAAAATTAGCCTGGGAATCTTTGTCACTCGTGGACCGTGTCATAAAAATCTACCTTGAAGTTACCGAGACAAGTACAGGAAATAAAAAGGAGGAAATGTACCAGTCGGGGGTTTCCTTACTTTCACTCCGACAGGACACTCACTGCTGACACCCAGAGACCCAATCATGTTTGGGTGTCATTCTGAGTGCAGTTGTTCGAGATGCAACACAAAGCCCAGCTCCGCCAACTTGTTGGTCTTCTGTGCGCCGTTCTTGAAAAGGAGAGATAAGCAGCAACAAGCCCACACCTGTCGCTTGCTCTGAAACTTTCTAAAGAGTTCTAAATTTGGTTAAGTTCCCAGGATGCCTGAAGATCTGGTCTGACTTTCACAAGTTCTGGTTTTTATATAACACAATTGTGTTTGTAATTAATATGGAGCCTAATAAATAATAATAATAATAGCCAAACGACAGCCCAATCTATCATAAAAATACTGTGGTGTGTATACCAAGTATATCCCTAAAGTTAAGAACTAGTTTAAATTCGATTAACTTTTAAACATCTACATCTTTCTTCAGGCTTTGGGTTTTGTTTTGTTTTTTTTTTTTCATTTTTTTTCTTATTCGCTTCTATGATGATTTTGAGAATAAAATCAATTGCAAGTGGGGAAAGCTGTTAGATGCTTTGTAAATGTTCTCAAGTACCTAGAAAGTCGCGCCACATCTTCACTTAAGTATGTATTAATAAAATTTTAAAATTATAAATAATTACACTTCTTGTTACAGAGGCAAAGAGAAGCTTGTTGGAGAGCTGAGGAAGGAGCAGTTACACTGCTCCTGTGGGACCACAGGGAAGAGCTTGAGAAAACCTACAAACACCTAAGACCCATGAAGCCCTGGGACAGGAGCGGCCCGGGATTGGCTCAGCTGTCTGGAGCTGGGTTCTGGATTGAGCCTTGATCCAGAACCGCAGGGAGGGGACACCACTCGCCCCTCCCTGTACCACGTGGGGGCGCCAGCGCTAGGGTGTCCCTGCACCGGAATGCGCTCGCTCGTGGAGTTATGCGTGGGCTGAAACCGGTTTCCAGGGCTCTCTGTCTGGAAGGTTTCCCAGTCAGGAGAGACCCCTGGATCGGTGCTGATTTGCCGGTACTGCGGCCGGGACCCAGCAACTGCAGCGGACCCAGACCCTCGGAGGTGGCTTCTGTCGGTTGCACCTGCCCCAGACCGGTGTAAACACTCACCGCGTGTGCACACACACTGCCCGGACGCCACAACTTCCCCCGAAAGGCGCCAAGTCGCCACCGATTCTCCTCCCACTGGAGGCACGCGGCACATCGATCACAAGCTTCCCCTATCCTCCGGCCACTACTCACCCGGCCGAGGCTGCAGACACAGGACACCGGACACCGGCCGCCGCCGCGATCGCCGGTTCCGCTGGGCACCTGAGCCCGCCCTGTGCACAGTGGAGGAGGGACCGGAGGGACAGACGCGGGGGCCAAGGTCTCACCACCCTTCTAGCCCTGACCCCTGTGCTATTCCCCTCGCGCTGGAGACCCACCTCCCGAGTCCTACTGCCCGCTCACCCGGGTCACCTACCTGCTTAGGACCCTGAGCAAGGTGGCCCAAGCACCTGCCACCTTCAGATTGCCTCCAGCAGCTGTCCGGGAAAAGAAGGGAGGGTAGGCTGGGCAAACACTAGGGCCCAGAAGGACCTCAGCGTCAAGCTCAGAGCCCTGGCCCGCCCCGCCGCGCCCACATGCCGGGGTGAGTGACTGGGCGCTCCCTCCGTGCCCCACCCGGGTGCTGGAGACACTCCAGGGCCACTAGGCTAGGCTTGACTGCCTCAGTTCAGCAACAGTGAGGCAATCAATCCTTGGTTAACCCAGAGCGCTGTCTGTATTCTGGGATGGTTTGTCCCACCATCTCAGAGGAGTTCAAGGGACTTACTAGAACAGCCTGGCCCTCTCCAAACTCCCACTTGCTAGGTGGAGGCCGCGGAGGCGGGCAGGCCCTTCTGGGAGCTTGGGTCCCGCAGGCCAAGTTGGCTCTCTCCACTTTTGCGCCTGCAATTCCACAGCTTGCTTTCCCCTTTCTCTTTTGTTGACATTAAGTAAATTATCAAACTCTGAGGCATGTGTTACTCCAGGTGTGGCACGATCAAGGAGGAAAGCTTAGTGGAGTGGAAAGGTGAACAGGCCTCTTCTGTAGGAGAGGAATGTAAGGGATGTGTGGAGGGAAACAGCACTGGCTGGAGGAGGGAAGACCTAGGACCACCATCTGTGGGTACTGAGAAGCGCTATAAACAAGAAGCATGTGTGACTTTATGCAGCCTATCCAGTCAGTTTAGAAGCCTGATGTGCTGGCCCGTGTTTGTCTTAGGCTTTCTGAGCTGCAGAAAACCTTAATGCAGGGCTTAGTCTCCTCCGCTGCATTGAATTGCATGTGAGGATCCATGGCCCAGGGCTTAGTTTATGCTAAATTAAATTGCATGTGAGGTGCTTTAGAATGGCCTGTCTGCCTCTGCATCATGGCTGCATCTGCTCAGCCAATGTCCTCACACTCCCTGGGTGGAAACTAAGGAACTGGCCCATCAGCCAGCTAAGTCTCATGGGACACTGATGTTATCAACGGTTTTTGTCTTCCACATTCATTCTGTCTCCCTGTCCTGACAACCCAGTCAAACAGCAGCGTTCTCGCTCCCCCATTAGCTTCGCAGTTTCCCACTCAGGGTAGGAGCCGGGTCTGGCTCACTCTGCTGTCCTGAGAGTTGAGACAATGCATGCAAAAAGTGCTCAGAGCACGGCTGGCTAGCAAGTTCGAATACATGCAAAGTGCTCAGAGCACAGCTGGCTAACATGTTGGAATGCTCACTGCATGCCAGAGACTAACCCTAACCCTAGCCTTTGCACAAAGTATTCAGAAGAGTTTCTGGCATGAAGTAATTATTCAAACACAGTAGCTCATATTATTCCATACCACATGCTATAATCTCATGTCCCCAACATTTCATACCAAGACTATGAATTATGTCTTCCAACTTACCTCAACTCTAGGCTGTCCCCAGCCATCCTAGTCAAAGCATGCACCAGCTGTACCAGCATTGGCCTGTGTGCCCAGTAGAACATAGCAGAAGTGATGATATACTATTTCCTAGGTCAGTTTCTGGTAGAGGCAAAGATTTGTTATTCCAGCACTCAGGATGCTGAAATAGAAAGATAGCAGTTCAAGGCCAGTGTAAGCTACTTAGTTGCAGTGTGAGCCTGGACTCAGAGAGAAAGCATATCTAAAAGCAACAATGAAAAAGAAAAGTCTGTAGTTCTGTCTTTGTCTGTCTGACTCTTCCCCCACCATCCAGTCTCCTTCACCCTCTGTGTCTCCCATACCCTTAAAACATTCATGCTGAGAGATAAGAATGTCCATATCAAGTGATCCATTGGAGAAATCCATCCACTGGAGAAATCCACCCGGAGAGACGCTAAGGAAAACCCACACAAGTTATCTTGGGAGATCCTTAGCTGCCCTCATGCTTTTCAGCAGCTACAACATAGGCCTGCAGCTTCACTGAAAAGTTGGGATATGGCTTACTTAAGCCACTCCCAAACTCCTGATCTGTATATACTTCAAGACAGGTCATTGTATTGTATTGTATTGTATTGTAGTAAGTCAGTAATTTGGAGGTAGTTTGTTACACAGAAGTGAATAACCAATGCACCCTCTCACTGGACTTCTTTCTAACCCATATTTAATAAGCATTTATGTACAGAAAATGCCCTGGATTGTTTATTTAAACACTGAGCCCACATCTCAGCCCAGAGCTATGAAATAGAACATTGCAGGGCCCCGGCATCTGCACGTCCAATAAGTACCTCAGGTGATCCAGTCTAAGGCAAGGCCTCGGACCTGTGTCCCAGGTCGTCCAGGCCGAGAGTGGAGCTGCCGAGTTACTTCTTTACATAAACAATTGATCCAGCTCTGACCCACCATTCAGTTGCTGAAGCAATTTCAATACCTGCCCTCTCTCCTGTCGGAGATTAAGGGCAAACTGCTGGCCACCATGTACAACCAGGACAGCCCAACACTGAGCTCTTCAGCCTCATGGCCTTGCTGCCGGATACCCTGCCTTTGTGTGATCTGCTTTGTTGCGAGCCTTAAGCCCCAGCCTCCGCAGCTGCATACTGGGTCCACTGTCTAAAACACCTTACTCTAGGGCACAGCTTCCCTAAGTGTCTCGCCTCCCCTGAAGTGTCAACCTTTCGGATATTTCTTCGCTTTCCCCTCTTCCTCCCACTCAGAAACAGTCCTTATTGAACTCATTAATTTCAAATGTAGCAACTAACACACCTGGGAGACATTTCATGAACACCAGGTAGGGGTTGGGCCGTGTGGTGACAGTTGAGAGACCGCAGAGTCCCTGGCTCAGATCCCTGATACCATGACACTGCCTACATACAGGACCTACATACAGACTTCAGATCTCCCTTAAAACCGTGAATGTCATCAGTGCCTTGATGGCCAGAACTAATACCTAGGGTAAGCACCGGTATCCAGAACCTGGGAGATGAGTGAATGCCAGGCCAAATGAACACAGACCGAACACAAATATGGTAACGATTTACTCAACGCGATTTCCATTGTCCCTCTTTATGCCTTGTGCCTCTTTCCTGTGCTTGTTACAATCTCTTCCTTCTGGCATTTGCATTTGGTTGAGGACCTCATGGGTGGCTCAGGACTGCCCAGGACAGCACAGAGTACAGCGTGAGGCCAGGCACAGAGATTAGGATATGTAAGGCGACCCCTGGAGTAGTGCAAAATGGAAACCCTGTTGTATCCAGGAAGATAAAAACATCACTTAGTCATTTTTCTAAATTAAACAGTTTATGTTTAAGTTGCCCAGAAAATGGAAGTTATCCTTTCTATATAAAACACAATAATAAACACCAATAATATTTCCCTCTCATAGTGTCTTCCCAGCACTAGACAACTTCCATGAACTCTTTAAAATATGAGGTCTATTTGTCTCACACTGAATGTGAGTTAGACAAGAAAAAGAAATACCAAATATTTTAAGTTTGCTGAAAACTGATTAAATCTTAAACTAAACCATAATCAATTCATCAGTCTGAAACAACAATATTGTAAACCAGCTGTTGCCAGCTTTCTGTCTGCAGTTAGATGGCATGTTGGGGCGGGGCTTTCCCCCACGGTCATAAAGAGCAAGATCAACTGCTGGCTTTTCGTCCCCTTATGAAGTCGGTTGTCTGCTTCCTTTTCCGTGTGCTTCCTTCACACGCTCGTCTTCTCAAGCACCTGGTCTAATTCGTCAGGATCCGCACATGGTGCCTTGTGTTTCTGTAATGCCATGGAAATGGCCTATGACCCAGAACTGCCGAGCTGAGGCTATGGCCTGGAATTAGACGATAACTCCCATGGGTCAGAAGCTTCCTCTAATAGCCTCTGGTCACGCCTGCTTTTGTGGAACTCAAAGCTGCAAGGAACGGCAGAAGCAAGTCATCCCTAGTCTCCTGCCTCACCCCTGGGACTTTTCAGGTCCGGCTGAGCTGAATGTCAATCATCTCCCAGAGTCACAGACACACGCTTGTGTACGTGCTGATCTTCTTTTACTGTTCTGGTGATGAAGCTTCAATGTTCCCTCTGATTCTGTCACTGAGGAGAGCATTTCCTGAGGCCGCACACCCATGTCCTCACTTACTTCCTGTCCCTCCTTAAGGTATCTGACAATCTGTCTGCCAGGACAACAGGGGCTCCCAAACAACCATTTCTTTAAGTGATGTTCATTTGCTCTCATTTCTACCTGCAAACTCTGCCTGTGAGCAAAGACGATTTGTCCCTGACTTCAAATGTGTGTTCAAGTAGAGAGAGCCGCCTATGGCCTCTGTGGTAAGAGTCATTGTTTAGTTAAGGCTGTGCCAGAGTTGAATTTTACTGGCATGCTGGTATTTCAATGACAAGGGTATTTTCACACCGCACACATAGGCTTCTGGTAAGAGGACCTAGCCAGTAACTATCAGATCATGCTCCAGAATGGGAGAAATATAGACACTTGAGCCCTTCGGAGAAATGAATCTATCCCCATATAGAATTTAAGCAGCCAAACTTCTCAACCCTAAATAAGGAAAAACACTTCCCATACCTTTCTGAGATATTCAAAGAGGAGATGTTTTACAAACTTTAGGGCAAGGAAGAATCTAGACATTGTCTAGACTTCTTTTACAGGTGGAAAAAAATACAAAGGAAAAAGGAGACTAAATACCATGAAGTTGGTTGGTAACTTATACATAAATGGCAGAATTTGGGCTTTAACAAAGTTGTCACTCTTTAGGCTGCTCATTCCCTCATTAAACCCAGGGGCAGACTGAAGACAACCACCCTCTCATCTCACTCCCACACAGAGCATCCCTGCACATGCTCTGTCCCCCTTTTCCTTCCTCCACCCCGTTTGAGACAGAATGGCCCAGTTTAGCCTAGGGTGCCCTCAAACTCATCATCTTCTTGCCTCATTCTCAGAGTGCTATGATACTAAAGGCATGTACCCAGTTCTACCTCACCTCTTGATAGGGCCATTGGGGATCACATCCTGAGCTTCCGGGATGGCTGATGGTGTGTAGGCTGAACTCTTTCTAGGCCCCCAGATGCAGACCTGCGGGTCAGATACCAAGCTTTGAAGATCTTTCTGGAAAAAGACAAGGCCCTGGCCATGGCTTCTCAGTATGATAAACAAGCAAAGCAGCCTATCAATCCCAAGCGTTTCCCAAGGCCAACTTTAAACAAGAGAAGAACTATGAGGAAAGCAGAAGAGAGGAGAAGACAATGAGAAACAGAAGAACCGACATCAGAAGGTTAAAGAGGGTGGAGGAGATTTCAAAGTACTTTGAAGTTTGAACTTTTGCTTTTAATTGATAAGAGAACATGTGGGTACAGAGGAACTCAAGAATTTGCCTGGCTTAGCACAATAATTCGGACCATGACAGGTCTCAAGACTTCTAACACCTGTTCAGGCTCATTCCCATGCCCAATACTGCCCACAGAACTCCCTCCTCCCTTCCGAGGGATACGAGACAGGATATGCACACCTGCAGTTTAAGTGCTGTGGTGATGGAAACAAGATGATGGCATCTGGAGGCCAGCCTGGGCTACACAGTGAGCGCCTGTCTCAAAGTAATGTTGGCTGGGTCCATAGTTCAGTAGCGAGTGTTTGCCTAGTGTACACAAGGCCCTGCGTTCAGGCCGTAGCAATGCAAACACACAGACGGGGGCAGAGGTTGGTCTCATAGGTTTGTGTCACCAGAGCCTAACCTAACTTCAAGCCAGTCACTTGCAAAGCTCTTAGTCGTGTTTGTTGATTTAATTAATTAACCTAACTTGGCCTAGTCCCAGAGAAACACTGCCTCCTGGAATGGTCTAGGCAGGCTCAACTTTTAAAAATTAAATCCTTGAGCCTGTAAAGATTATCAAAACCCTTTGTGGAATTCTCTTAAACGAAGGAATGTTTCTGCAGCTTTAATGTGCTGAAATGGGGTGCATTGTGTGGGAACAGCGAGGGACCCCTGGAAAGCAGACCAACAGCTCACCACAGCTTAACACTTCCAATTTTACCTTCTGCTGGTTTTTAAATTATACTTTATTATAAAATTATGAATAAATAAAATAAATGTATTTATTGACTGTCAAGTTTAAGGGCATATGCGTTCATGAAGCTGCAGAGTCTTTGAGTCCTGTTAATCCTGGTGTAGAGGGTTTCGTGTATTTGGACGTTTCACAACTTTTCAAATTGCCATCCATCCCGAGCACGACAAAAATCTTTTATCTGCATGATGTGAGTGTCACAATTTTAAGTAAAAGTACTGCTTTGAAATACAGCCTTTGTAGAACACCAGCATCGAACAGTTATCATTTCTATGGTTAGTGTTATGATTTTAATTATATAGCCTCCTAAGATGTTATTCCACAGTTTCACTCTTCAGGGCTGCCCAGCTGATTGTAAATTACACCCTTTGTGCACTGTGTTTGTTTTCTACCCTTCTCATGACCGTCGGAGGGCACCTGGAGAGAAGGTGAGTTCCAGCGTTTAACTCGGCAGAGAAGGCAGCGGCCTCTGGTGCTGCTCCCAGTGAGAGTCTGATCTGAGAACTTCCCTGACTCTCTCGTGATCCAGCAGCAGTATTGACTGCAGTTCTGTTTTATCTAACACCTCCTACTTCTTCTTAAGAGATTCAGTTCTTTCCTTGTAACTTGCATGTCTTTACTAGTAGGACAAAGAAAGCAGACAAAACTGAGATCGCTATTTCCAGTTTTCTCCTCCTACTTAACATACAACCTATGGGTGTGCAGCTTCCGTTGATAAAGTAAAAGGGAAATGAACATGGTGCCTGCCTGTATCTCTGGGTGGGAATAATGAGTCAGTCCCTGATGACCACGGCTAGACGACTCAAAAGGAGGAAGTGTCGCAAGTGAAAAACATTGCAATGATTTTTAATAAGAAGCGGGACGTGTGAATGGTGCATAGGCTACATGTCAAAGCTATGTGTATTACAGGGAATATTTCAGATTGTTCTTGAGAAAGAATGTGACTGGTTGGAGCAGAAATAGGAACGAAGGCAAAAAGACTGTTCTTTTTAGTTAGTTTGTTTGTTTTCTGAGACAGGGTTTCTCTGTGTAGCTCTGGCTGTCCTAGAACTCACTTGGTAGACCAGGAAGGCCTCAAACTCACAGAGATCTTCCTGCCTCCTCCTCCCAAGTGCTGAGATTAGAGGCATGCGCCACCACTGCTCAGCAGCAAAAAGATTCTAAACACAAGACTTGAAGTAAAAAAGACAGCTCTCTAGAGAATTTATGTTCAAGTGCAGTAAGGTTAGGGCAGATGTGGAGACTTTGGGACTAGACTGCCATGAACCAAGAATGGAAGACCCAAGGTAAGATTTTGCTTTGTTGTGTTGTGCTTTTTTAATCAACCTTTGGTGACGGTAAGCAGAGAGTGCTGAGTTTTGGCACAGTTAATATGCCAGTGTATGGGCACAGAGTGAAGCTGAAGGCAGGGTGAGCTTGCCACGTCAGTAGCGATGTGAGTGTGAATGAAGACAGCGGGAATGGAGAGGCAAACACATGTGTGAAAGATGCATGAAAGTGTGGGCTTCAATGAGAGTTACAAATTGGAAAGTGAGTCAGTCGGAAAAAGACTGCAGACATGCTTTAGCTCATGTCCTGAGTTAACACATTAGAACAGCATTCTACAGCTACCTTAGTTTCCAACCACTGGGCATCAAGGGAGCCATTGAAGGCACAATGCAAGAAGTGGCCAGTGACCAGCTGTGAGAATTTCTCCTTTTCCCTGCATGACGTTCTGACTTTGTTGGTTTGTAAAATCATTTCCTTCCACAGATTCATGCTCAGATGGATGACCTGGCTCAAATCTGCTGCGGAGTTTGTGAATCAGTATTGACTTTTCACTGTCATCTTGCTCAGTCATCTCAACAGCCCAATCATGAAGCAGCCTTGTAAATCCGAGAAAATCCCAGGTTCAGATGTTTCAAAGTACTCAAACCTTGCAGAGGCTGTTACGCTAGGAGACGAACAGCAAACATTCCAGACTCAGCAATTCTTGTCCTTCAGTTTGGCTATATGATGGACCTGTTTGAATTTACCTTAGAGTCTAGGAATAACCCACCCTGCTCACTAGCCTCCCAACAGAGTGTGTTCTGAATGGAAATCTGCCCTGAAAACCAATTAATGCTTGTCACATTTATTATATAAGGTAAATCTCAGTGGTTAATGCAGTTACTTTATAATTTTTATATCCTTTAAGTTCCCTTTGTCCTACATATTATTAGCTAGAGAATAGTTGGAACTTATGAAGCCAAGTCAAGGAGGTGTCTGGTGCTGTCCATGATGGAGGTGTCTGGTGTTGTCTGTGATGGAGGTGTCTGGTGTTGTGATGGAGGTGTCTGGTGTTGTGATGGAGGTGTCTGGTGTTGTCTGTGATGGAGGTGTCTGGTGTTGTCTGTGATGGAGGTGTCTGGTGTTGTGATGGAGGTGTCTGGTGTTGTCTGTGATGGAGGTGTCTGGTGTTGTCTGTGATGGAGGTGTCTGGTGTTGTCTGTGATGGAGGTGTCTGGTGTTGTCCGTGATGGAGGTGTCTGGTGTTGTGATGGAGGTGTCTGATGTTGTCTGTGATGGAGGTGTCTGGTGTTGTCTGTGATGGAGGTGTCTGGTGTTGTCTGTGATGGAGGTGTCTGATGTTGTGTTGTGATGGAGGTGTCTGGTGTTGTCTGTGATGGAGGTGTCTGATGTTGTGTGTGATGGAGGTGTCTGGTGTTGTCTGTGATGGAGGTGTCTGGTGTTGTGATGGAGGTGTCTGGTGTTGTCTGTGATGGAGGTGTCTGATGTTGTGTTGTGATGGAGGTGTCTGGTGTTGTCTGTGATGGAGGTGTCTGGTGTTGTGATGGAGGTGTCTGGTGTTGTCTGTGATGGAGGTGTCTGGTGTTGTCTGTGATGGAGGTGTCTGGTGTTGTGATGGAGGTGTCTGGTGTTGTCTGTGATGGAGGTGTCTGATGTTGTGATGGAGGTGTCTGGTGTTGTCTGTGATGGAGGTGTCTGGTGTTGTCTGTGATGGAGGTGTCTGGTGTTGTCTGTGATGGAGGTGTCTGGTGTTGTGATGGAGGTGTCTGGTGTTGTCTGTGATGGAGGTGTCTGGTGTTGTCTGTGATGGAGGTGTCTGGTGTTGTCTGTGATGGAGGTGTCTGGTGTTGTCCGTGATGGAGGTGTCTGGTGTTGTGATGGAGGTGTCTGATGTTGTCTGTGATGGAGGTGTCTGGTGTTGTCTGTGATGGAGGTGTCTGGTGTTGTGATGGAGGTGTCTGATGTTGTCTGTGATGGAGGTGTCTGGTGTTGTCTGTGATGGAGGTGTCTGATGTTGTGTGTGATGGAGGTGTCTGGTGTTGTCTGTGATGGAGGTGTCTGGTGTTGTGATGGAGGTGTCTGGTGTTGTCTGTGATGGAGGTGTCTGATGTTGTGTGTGATGGAGGTGTCTGGTGTTGTCTGTGATGAAGGTGTCTGGTGTTGTCTGTGATGGAGGTGTCTGGTGTTGTCCGTGACGGAGGTGTCTGGTGTTGTGATGGAGGTGTCTGATGTTGTCTGTGATGGAGGTGTCTGGTGTTGTCTGTGATGGAGGTGTCTGATGTTGTGATGGAGGTGTCTGGTGTTGTCTGTGATGGAGGTGTCTGGTGTTGTCTGTGATGGAGGTGTCTGATGTTGTGTGTGATGGAGGTGTCTGGTGTTGTCTGTGATGGAGGTGTCTGGTGTTGTGATGGAGGTGTCTGGTGTTGTGATGGAGGTGTCTGGTGTTGTCTGTGATGGAGGTGTCTGGTGTTGTGATGGAGGTGTCTGGTATTGTCCGTGATGGAGGTGTCTGGTGTTGTCTGTGATGGAGGTGTCTGGTGTTGTCCGTGATGGAGGTGTCTGGTGTTGTCTGTGATGGAGGTGTCAGGTGTTGTCTGTGATGGAGGTGTCAGGTGTTGTCTGTGATGGAGGTGTCTGATGTTGTGTGTGATGGAGGTGTCTGGTGTTGTCTGTGATGGAGGTGTCTGGTGTTGTATGTAATGGAGGTGTCTGGTGTTGTCCGTGACAAAGGTGTCTACTGTTGTGTGTGATGCTGAAGACATTACATTTTAAGGCTCTAGGGTTTTAGAAAATTTTATTTTTCAGGGCTGAGGAGACAGCTAGATGGGGAACCATCTTTGGTGTACAAGTATGAAGTCTTGAGTTTGGATCCCCAACATCTGCAATTAAACATCAGATTGTAATTCTTCTGGTTGTGTAAGTGTGGTGTAGTGCACATGTGTGCTTGTGCACTTACACTGTGTTTTTACAGAGCTGGTGCTGCATATCCTCCTCATTACTCTCCACCTTACGTTTTGACACAAGATTTGTCATTGAACCTGGTGCTCACTGATTGGTGAGACTCTGGCCAATAAGCTCCACGATCTTCACGTCTTCCTCTTCCTGGTAATTGGGGTTATAGACACACAGCACCAGGTCTGGCTTTTACATGGGTGTACTTGCTTCCCTATGCTTTCATGGCAAGGACTTTACAGTCTGATCCATCTCCCCAGTCATCTCAAAATATCCTTATGTTAAAGAGATTTTAATTCTCATTAAGCCAAATGGCATAATTTAATAAATAATAGAATGCAGGATTACAGGATACCGAGTGTTGTTGTTTTCGATGATTCAGAATCTCCTGGCATGCTGGCCCTCATGTGCAAACAACTCAGGCATCTCTGAAATCCACATTAACATTCTTAGCCTGGGCCACCTGACTTAAACAAGGAAGTAGTTTGGGCATTAGGATAATAGGTCATTAAGTCAGTCATTTAAGTCTCTGTTTTGTTTATAGGTTCGGGTTGGGCTAACAGTTGAAATAAAACTCAAGGAGATTTCTTACCTATTCATTTTGTAACTCAAGAAAGCCAGACTCTTGTCACCTAGAGTTTGCTCTGAGTTTTATCACTGTCTTAGTTGGGGTTTCTACTACATCAAAGAGACACCATGACCACATCAGCTCTTATAAAGGAAAACATTTAATTGGAGCTAGTTTACGTTTCAGAGGTTTAGTCCATTATCATCATGGTGGCACACAGGCAGACATGGTGCTGGTGAGGGAGCTGAGAGTTCTACCTCGGATGGTCAGGCCATAGGAACAGAGCTGACACTGGGCCTGGCTTTGGCATGTGAAGCTCAAAGCCACCACCAGTGACACACTTCTAGTTCCACTGCGTGGGTCAATGGGAACATTTTTCATTCAAATCGTCACAGTGCCATCATCATCACTGTCCATGCCGTTCTCCTTGTCGTCACAACCCACATTTTTATCTGTGCACAATACATAGTAAGGGAATGCAGACCAAGGAGGAACCTATAAAGAGAGTCAACAATTTCAGCTAGAACAATTCAGAATATAAGAAAGACAAGTTAGATATTCTACCTTATTTTCTTCTGCTATGTTTGTCTTTAGCCCTTGCATTTTATATTGAGGGCATGCTTTAAGATGATATTTGTAATGATCTGTCCTGTCCCTTTAAGAGACAAGCCATGCCCGCTCCCTATTCCCTTCCACAGAGGCAAGCTGATCTTCAGCTTCCAGTCTGAGTCCCTCCTTTTTCTGTCTCTGTCCCAGAGAGGTAGCTGCTGCTGTGGTTCCTCTCCTCCCACTCCCCCTCTATTTTTCTCTCTCTCCTCCCACCTCTCTCTCTGTTCTTCTCCCCTTCTCCCTTCCCCTCCATAACTCACTAAATAAATATCCAACCTCATTCTGCATAGTGTGCTATCCATGTCTCTGTCTCTCACCTTTGCATGTCTCCCTGCCCAGGACCAGCCACCTTCAGAGACCTGTGGTGTGGTCTCATGGCATGCCCATCTGTCTGTCTCTCCCAGATTGGCTGCTCCATTGAGGTCTCTCACCCACCATGCAGCTCCCTGCCTGGGACTCATGGCCCACTGTAACCACTCCTGGAACTATGCCATCCCCACCTGGGACTGGCTGCCTGCCTCCGCTCCGGGACCTGCAGTGTGGTCTCATGGCCCGAGACCCACTGCAGCCACTTGAGGATCTGCAGCATTTTTACTTAAACCATAACAATATTGATCATAGGAAGATAATTAATGAAGTAAACTGAACAAATCAAGGTTTGCAATCTGAAGGAGTCTCCCAGAGTTGTACTTTCAGTTTTAGAAATACCCTAGGCAAAGTAAGGGCATCAGAGATTCAGGACCAAGTCTGCTGTGGCAATTACCTTCCATCAAATAAAGACCAATAAGGATTCTTACTATTGCGCTCTTTGTCTCATTACCCTTAGTCCAGGTTGTCGGTAATGGATTAAATAAAAATGCTGCAGGTTCCTGAGTGGCTGCAGCAGGCAGCAGGCTATGAGATCACACCACAAGTCTCTGAAAGCAGCTGGTCCCAGGCCACGTGGATAGGTATGCCATGCAGAGTGAGGTTGGATATTTGTTTAGTGGGTTATGGAAGGGAAGGGGAGAAGAAGAGGGAGGGAGGGAAGGAGGGACGGAGGGAAAGAGAGAGAGGAGAGAGAGGGAGAGACAAAAGCTGCCTCTTTAAGAGGGAGATGAAAAAGGAAGGACTCTGGCTGGAAGCTGAAAATCAGCTTGCCTCTGCAGATGGGGGAGAGAGTGGGCATGGCTTGACTCTTAAAGGAACAGGACAGATCATTACAATGATACTCTTTGAATTATCAGACCTGCTCATTGGACCTGAGGATGAGGGCAAGGCAGTCTGTGTTGCCTTTTTGTCTTCTAGCCCTGTGGTTGTTTACAACAGCTCATCCCTGTGCTATTTTCACTGCTCCTTGTCCTATCATCCTTCTCATCCATGCCAGTTTTAAGGAGTCTTTGTCCACTCAGCTTGTGTTTATTTTAGCTAATAGCTCCAGTATTTTTTTTTAATTCTTCCTTCAACTTTGATGCTTTGGTTCAGAGTCTCAGTACCACATTTTGAATTTTTATTCCCTAGTCTCCTAATTGTTCTCTCTTATTTTCATCTTTGCTCCTTCAGTTTCATCTTCTTCTTTCGTACAAATAGGCACATTAGTAATGTCAAGTAACAGTACCATGGCATCTCAGAACCCATCGTGGCCAGGTACACATCTGTAATCCTAGCACCCAGGAAATCAAGACAAGAGGTTTCGAAGTTGGAGACTAGTTTGGGGTAAGTAATGAGATTCTGTCTGAGAATAATCAAACTGTGTGTGTGTGTTGTCTCAAGTCCATTGCTAAAAAACTGAATAAAGCCTATATTCCCAAGAGAAGCTACTGACCCTTTCATTTACTAGCTCCTACACCATTTCACACTCACAGTTTTGGTTCAAAAACACTAACTTATTTGATTTTTGTACTTCTGTGATGGTTTGGCTTCTCTTTATACACACCACCTCTTTTGCCTAGAATGTTCTTTCCTTTTTCTTTTCTGTAATTTTACCCCCCCACCCATCCACACAACTTAACAAAACAATAAGTAAATAACACTAACTAACGCCCCCTTTGATACTTAACTACTTAATTCAGGCTTGAAAACAAAACAAACAAACAAAAAAATCCTTTCTTGGTCTTTTTCTCCTTCTTAAAAAGTAGTGTTTAGTTCTTGTGTAGGCTTTGAAGGACTTCCTGTCTGGTGACGTATCTAACAGAAGACACATTGTTAATATCTGACTGACCAATAAAGCAGCAGCTCGTCATTTCCAAGCCTGGAATCAGGTCAGATGCTGACCTCATTGTCCTCCTCTCTCAGAGCTCTGACACTAGATTTGTAAGACCCCTAGAACCCATGTCTTCTGGCATGAAAGTTGCTTACAGAGCTTTGCTGTCAGCATCAGAAGCTGTTAGAGAAAGGAAAGACTACCTTTTGACTACAACTAAAAAGCAACTGTAACAAAGCCCAGGGGCTTCACTGTGTAAACAGAACAAGTCCAAGGTTGAAAAGCAAAAGAAGAAAGGGCTGCCAAGGCAAATATCCAATGTGTTGCAATCTTTGAAATTGGAGCTGCCGGGTGGTGCAAGTGTCAGTTGTTCAGTGGCAAGTCTGTGGGAAGGGGAAATGAGGCTGACAATACAGCCCAGAAAGTGTGTTTCCTTGGGTGTAAAAAGCGATAAGGACTCTCCACTGCCTGCAACCCCAAATGGACACCTTAAAAAGATTAGGGGGCGGAGTCCTGCATGTTCTGTCTTTGCATGGTCTAATGCTTAGTTGAGGGACTATTTTATGATCTTCTTCAAAGCAAGCAATCACCAAGCCGAGCTAAAGGCCACCACGTAAGTCACCAGAAGTCAGTTGACCAAGTGAGAGTCTCAAGGACACTCATGTTCCATTCCTCTCTACCACTAAACAAAATACCAACAGGATTCCTGAACACCGGGCCAGAAATTACAGAAAGTTATTTGCTTAATTAATTAATGCTGAACTTTTAACTCTCTGCTTAGACAAACACGTGGGTCCCAGGGGCAAATGCTTTCATTCACAGAATCTGAATTCTCAGAGCAAATGTCATGGGGTACAAAGACTTTTGTTTAGTTTGTATTGTTTTAAAATGGCTTTATTTGCTTTTGTTGTTTTTTTTTTCAAGACAGGGTTTCACTGTGTAACAAAATGTTTGGTTGTTTTTAAAGGTGAAATCAGAAGAAAATATCACAATGTGTAGAGAATGTTATAAAGATGCCAAAGTGGCTTCCTGGCTAGTAAGAGCTAATGCCATCTTAAGGAGGCTGGGTGGCTTTGGAAACAGCCTAAAGACTGATCTGATAAATATACTGTTCCCTTTTGCAAGCTGCAGAAAGAGAAATCTTTTGGATATAAATGCTAGCTATAAACTACATGCATGAAATTGGCCGTTATTGAGACATGAAAAATAGGCAGGTTCTTTTTCAGCCTATGAGCTGTATCTCCAAGCATGAACACTCTCAGTAAGAGTCATACCTGTATCTATCAGTCCTGACTGAGAGAAAGGCTGGTTCTCTTCTACTGCATTATAATGGTTTGGATGAGAAATGTTCCCCCGTGGACTCTTGTGTTTAAAATACTTAGTTCCCAGTAGGTGATGCTGTATTGGGGCCTGTGGAACCTTTACAGGGTGGAGCCTCACTGGAGAAGTGGCTCACTGGGTAAGGGAGTAGCCTTTCTGGATGCTGGTACTGGCCCTGCTTCACCCCTGCTTCATGAACGTAGCTGGACTGTCACCTGCTACCTCTTATTCCGCCAAGAGCTGTTCTTACTGTTATGCCTTTCCCGCAATGATGGATTGTATTTCCTTAAAGTGCGAGCCAAAGCAAATCCTTCTCTCTTAATGTGTTTCATTTCATAGCTTAGTAATAAGAAAAGTAACTAATACAAACATCCCATGTCACAATGTAACCCCAGTTCCTGCTTTTTTGTTAAACTGATTAGAAGCCTGCAGAACTTTGGTCCTTCCTTGCCTGAGACGTGGCTGAGACATGGCTGCGGCTATCTGAGCTCTATGCTCTCCTGTTTACACTGCCAGAATGCACTTCCCTATTGCCCAGTGCTGCAATGCTGCACTCATCTCGGCTAGGGAGCCCCTCTCCTCCCCCCAAGAGTGTCTCTGTGTGATGACAGCCGTCACAGAGACAGACAGCCCACTAGAGTACAAAAGAACTTTTTACAATTCCACTCTGGAAGAGACAAGTAAGTCATCAGCTACCATACACCTGTGGTTTTGGAAATGGGACCCTGGAAGCAGTTTTTTGAGTGATGTCTCACAATTGAAAGATTGAACATTATGATAACAGCTTGGGGCAAAATAAAGGCCAAGAGAAGACAAGACTGGGACTACTTGCATCAGACCAACAGAAAATCAAGTCAGTCACAAGTATCTCGGCCGTGATGGAGCCAGTGGTTATGAGGTCTCCCTCTTAGCTGAGAAGCTGTTGAAAACTGACAGAGTAAATTTTCTGTAGGGGTGTGCCCTGGTCCCACACCCATGCACACATAGGCACAAGAACAAACTCTGGAGATTTTTAAAGAGAGCACTTTTTTTTGATAGTCCATTTTTAAATTCATTAATTTTTTCCACATAATATATTTTGAGCCTATTATTTCTCCTTTTCTATATTGGTTTTAGATTATTGAGTGAGTGGTAACTGAGAAATGAGTCCTCTACTGAGAAAGAGAATCCACATTTCGTGGAGTTAATAGGAAGTGTTAGTGCGGGCGCCATGTCAAGAACTCTTTGAGTTAGATTAGGTATGTCCCCAGAACTAATCATTTGAGTCATATATGATTAGGAAAAACTAATATGCAGTAGCAAGTCAAAATTAATTAGTTAACTATTTTATTTATTTGTTTGTTCGTTTATTTAGTTCTTGCCAGGCTAAATTATGTAACCATTTAGACAGAAGACAGAGTGTGGCTACCTGGAGACTTTTTCAGATCATTACAGACAGGAACTCACTTCCTTCAGTGAGACTTCACTTCCTGAAGTCTTCACAGCCTTCCAGATAGCAACCCCTGGTGGAGTTCAAATGTTTTAAAGATCGGAGCCTTATGAGACACAGTCCACACTCAAACCATGTCTGTATATCTGTACACTGGAAAGACACCCAAGGATTCCCCCGGTTGTAAAGCTATGATGTGGTCATGGCTCTTTAGAGAGTCATCAGTTCTTCTTGCTGCATAAACTCATAGATTTAAAAATAACCCATTTCTCCCTGAGTTTCCTTATTTATACAATGAAAGACTTGTAAGAAAATGATCCAAAAGTCCCAAATTCTACAGTTCCTCAAAGCTTGAAAAATAGAAAAACATGCAAATAATTTCCTAAATTTCAACAGTCTGTTTATGCTTATAATAAACTGGGAAGATCTCAAAATGCCAACAGCCCAGTTCTCCTAGTCTGTAACAAGATTTTTTCAAGAGTCAGTCTGTTTCTTTATCAGGCACCTCACAGCTTAACATTTTAGTGTGGACCGAGTAAGACTTGAAATTCTGGTTGCATCAGTAGGGCTAGGGGTGTGCTTCTATAATCATTTAACTTTTTGTTTTTCCTTCCTTAAAGTTAACCTGAAATCACAAATCAGGCCAGTTGTATTTAGCTATTGCTACTGTTTAGATGTACTTAGCTGCCCTAAAATTCTGTGTGACGGAAGCTGCCTTCCCAGTGCAGCAATACTGAGGCACCTGCAGCTTTTAGAAGTAGAGCAACAGGCAATTAGGTCATGCGGGCTCTGCCCTCCATGATGGGCTGAAGCTATCTTTGATGGCTCAGGCCTTTCTGAAGAGGTTCTCTTAAAACTGAGCTGTTACAGAGGGAAGCCATTCTATACACTGAGCCCTCTCTGTGTGTATCCACTTCCCTTTGTGTTCCTCTGCCATGTTGAGACACAGCCCTGGATCACAGCCATTGTATCACCAGGAGCCAATGCCAACTTCTAGGATCTTCCGGCTACCAGAGGAGTGAGCCAAATAAACTTCTTTACTTCACAGGGTACCCAGCCTATGCATGAGTGCTTGTCAGAACACATGTGTGTGTGTGTGTGTGTGTGTGTGTGTGTGTAAGGAGGCAAAAGGCTGTCCTTAGGTGTTATATTTTATCCATTCATTTATTTATTATGTATGTATTGTGTGTGTGTGCGCGCGCACGCGCATGTGCGTGTTTGTGTGTGCGCAAGCTACAAAGCCTGTGTTGAAGTTAGAGGACAGCTTGGTAGAATCCATTCTTTACACCATTTGGGTCCTGGAATCAAATTCAGGTCACCAGGCTTGGCAGCAAGTACCTTCACCCACAGAACTGTCTCAGCAGCCTAGCCTCAGACTTCGTTCTTCCTTCCTGCTCCATTTACCTTGTTTTTGTATGGACCTGATGCTCCCTGATTAAGGTAGGCTGGCTGACCAGTGAGCTCCTGGAATTTGCCTACTTCATCTCCCAAGCTCTGGGATTACATGTGCAAGCAACTACACCTGTTTTGGTTTTTTTTTTTTTTTGGTTGGTTTTTTTTTAGCCTGGGTTCTGTGAATTGAACCCAGTTCCTCAAGCTTTTATGGCAATCAGTTTCTGAATCATCTTTTTGGTTTTCATGTTATTTTATCAAAATAACAGACTAAGACACAGTGATGGCATGTTTTGTAGGCACCTCACTTAAGCCTAAGGAGCCATTGGTGTTTCTCTTGGTGAACTGTGAAACTACTCTGCCATCTGCTGAAGGTGAAATCAAGTGAGGTCAGCCACACTTCCATTATACAGCATTGATCCGTGAGGCTTCGGGGACACAGGAGGTTTTGCAGGTGGGATGCCAACATCTGGAAGGTCTTCCCAAATACACTGTGCCCTTGCAGCTTGTCCCCCAGCACTTCTGTAGGTGGGAGAGATGCGTGGGCCCCATGTGGAGCTGAGCTATGGGAATATCCCAGTGATGGGTTCTCAGAACCCACCTCTGCAGTGTAAAATCAGCGAGGTGCTATTGTGTAAACACAGCGCTCAGCAGAGAGTAGCGAAAAGCCTACGGCTTGTAAGGTTGTGCTCTCTGGTTTTTACTCAACATGTAGATTTCCCCATATGACCCAACAAAAACTTTTAGTGGTTTTTGTCACAGAAGACAGGGTGATTTAGGAAAAACACTCAGCCAACGTTCAAAAGACAGTCCTCCTCCACCAACTGCCCCGGATGTGGTTGTCTGGGAATTCACAGGAGGTCAAAGGTCATGAACCATGAGACTGTTTCATGGCCAGTTTCTCTCCTCATCTTTGGGAAGCATGTCTCTGTTTTTTTTTCCTCTGGCCACTGTACACTTTATAAACAAGGACTGTTGACCACAGTTGATCACTTCTCTCCTGGAGGTTGTTTATGCTGAGTCTTGGTTGATTCTGCTTAGCCGAAAACAGACAGACAGAAGAACATAGGTTTACATGTGGGCTGAAATAATTCACACAGTGGATGTGCTACTCTGTCGTTCCTTGGCCATTCTTTTCTCTGGCTCGTTGAGACAACCGGGTGTGTTCATCCGAAGACCACTGCTTTGTGTAGACCTGTAGATCCTTTAAGAAATACTTCAGGGTTTAAGGACTTGTGGTAGCTCAGGGGTAGAGCACATGTCTAACAAGCAAAGGCCCCAAGTTTGGTCCTCAGCTCTTAAAAAAAAAGTAAACAATTCTAAGAGTTGTTTGAGAAATCAACTTACAGTGATTCCTTTCTATGTACCAGAGTCTTGGGGTCTTAGGAACTTATACTGACTTAGAAATCATATAATCTTTTGCCATATTTGTATTTTGGATAAGGAAACAGGCCGGCCGGGAAGTCCTTTGCCCGAGATCACACGGAGCCACCAATTCAGGTCATTGGAGCCACAAGTTTGCACCTGTCACCTTCTGCCTTATTGGCGTGAAAACTGATTGGAAGCCATCTCGGCCTCATTTCACATTCCCTAGAATTTGCCAATTGCAGAGCTGAGGTATGCTTGGCATGCACAGAATCTCCCCATCTGCACTGCTGGCTTGTCTCTCACTGAGCAATGAATCACTCCTGGCTTGAGAATCTGGCTGTAGCTGACTCCTTCTCAGCCAGGGTGCAGGTCTGGAAGGCAAGCTGTCTAACCGGCTTTTCTACTTCCATCAAATAGGAATGAAGGTTTTAGGCGTCCTTGTCTTTTTGTAACTGCTTTGACAATGCTGTTATTCCAGAGCTTATGAAATGCTTCCCGACAAATATTCTTTTATTTAAATATTTAGCTATCTAATTAATGAAGCATGTTGATTTTTAAAACATGCTGAATGTGGTGTTGCTTACATTAAGATTACTTTGTAATCCATGTTGTTGAATACAGTCAGTGTAGAGCTTATGCGAGGAGCACCATTCTCAGAACATCAGAAATATATCTCTAGGATAATCTCCCACCTCTTGACCTTCTTGATGGAAATCTATTCTGCTTTGATCTGTTGTTTGATTGCTTCATGGGGAAATTTGCATGCGAATGTCCCTCATAGGCTCAGGTCTTTGAACACTTGGTTTCCAGTGGGGTGTGCTGTTCAGGGAGATGTTGCAGGCTTGCTGGAGGAGGTCACTGGGAGCTGGCTTTGAGAGTTCATAACCCTGCCGCTTTACCAGTCTGTTCTGCTTCATGGTTTTGCCTGACAATGTGATCTCTCAGCTTCCTGCTTTGGCCATTATGCTAGTCACTTGTTGCCATACCTCCCTTCCATCATGGACTCTGAGTACCAACCACAACCAAAGTAAACTCTTCTTTCTAGAAGTTGCCCTGGTCATGGTGTTTTAACACAGCAATGGAAAGTTAATTTACTTACATGTTTAAATCTTGTGTTGACGTATTTTAAGACACTTAAAGACATATGCACAGCAAAGCCCAATAAATATGCTTGCTAAAGCGAGTGAAAACTGCACAGACAGTAAATTCTCACTGGGTGCTAAAATTCAGGTGTGAGGTGGTAACAAAACTTCATAACTTTGAATGAAAAAGAAAACCCTATTCTCCAAGGAAAGGAAAGTTTCTGTTTATGAGGTAAAATTACATTACATTAAATCTTTGTGATTACAATGGAGTTCTTACTTTTCAGGGTTGTCTGAAAACCACATCAAAACCTAAATAATATCATTTCCAAAAGGTAGAAAAGCCCACGAGCCAACGTCCTAACTTTTCTCACAGTGGGAATTAAAATGAAAACTCAAGGTTTCTATCTGTGCTAGCTTCAGTCCTGCCGCTGTGATGAAATACTCTCATCGAAATCAACTTGGGAAAAAATGGCTTCCAAAGCTAAAATTCCAGGTTATAGTCCATCATTACGGGGAAGTTGAGGCAGGAACTCATATCTACAGTCAAGAAGAAAGAGATGCATAGATTCTTTTTGTTTGTTTGTTTGTTTGTTTGCTACTCAGCTGACTTTCTCTGCGTTTATACCATTCAGGGCTCAGCCCATGAAATGGTGCCACCCACGGTAGGCTGTGTTTTCTTACATCAATTAACAGTCAAGACAAGTCCCCTCTGACACGCTCCTGGGCCAAGCCAATATAGACAGTTCTTCACTGAAATTCTCACCCCAGCTGACTGTAGGTCAACAATGAATGCTAGCCATCATCATATATTTTTATGCATTTATTATTCTTACGGGGAAGGTAGTTTCTACTCCAATCTACCTTATACTCTGTAGGCCTGTATTTCCTACCTGGTGTGACAGCCAAGATATCAGACTGTAGTTGGCTACCTAACAAAAGAGAAGGAGCTCAGGATGGACTGCTCCTTCTCTTTTGTTATTATGTAGATCGCCTGGGAAGAGGCGTGAATTCCAAGCTGGTGACAGAGTTGCAGATATGACTGCTGTCCAGCTTATCCCCCTTCCCTCCCCACCCCAGAAGGAGAATATTAATGAGCTTCCACCTTGGTTTAGCTTGGGGAATAAAAGGTGTTTGAATAATAAACCAGGGTGATCTTCAGGAATGAAGGAAGCCTGAGACTCCCTTCCGATATTTCTGTGTGAAGAGTGTCTCAATTTTTCCCATGCCTCCGCAGCAGTCCAGAGAGGGAAAAGTGGTTTATGTTGGGGCACAGACCCCGACAGTACTCTTCTCCGTAACCTTGGTAAAGTTAGAGGTTTTGACATTGCCCTTCGGGGTGGATTTGAAGATTTAAACACAGCCTTGTTCCTGTCCATAGCCTTATAAAGTAATGAAACTGCACACACCTATTATCCTAGTACTTGAGAAGCTGACACTGGAGGAAATACGTAGATTCAAGGATAGCCTGGGCTAAAGGATCTACTTGACCTCAAGAGCAGTATGGGGTCTATGCAGGCTCCAGCCCAGTAGTATGAGACCCTGATTAAAAAATAAGAATCTTTTAAAATTAGGCAACACTGACTCAAAGCGTCTAGAAAAAATTATTGATCCTCAGATTTTTATATTTGAAGCATAAGCTGACATGACATTACTATTAAATATTTCACTAAAGCACTGCTGAAAATTAGTCTTCCACGTTTACAACTTTCCAAGAGACACAATGAACTCATATAATGGGATTGCATTGTTTTCTTCCCAAGTCTTTCATGTGGGCACCTCAGAAATCCCGTCCTGTTATTCTTAAAACGATCCCCGGGCAGGCTGGTGGAGCCCACCATGAGACAAGAGGCTACAGTTTCCCACCAGCCAGAGGCTCTGGCTGGTTACCAGCGGTGCTGGGCACTGGCTCCAGAATCCCGCACCCTAGTGGTGGCAGAGTTCCTATCAGCGGAAAGTCACGTGGCGGAATTCCCAATGCAGCGGGCACATGTGAGCAGACCCATGGACACAGAAAGTGGCCATAAAAGCATTTATTAAAGGGAAAAGAGGGATAGAGGGAGAGAGAGAGAGAGAGAGAGAGAGAGAGAGAGAGAGAGAGAGAGAGAAGGAGAGAGGAGGCAAAGCCATGTGTACACCGGGAGAGAACACAGGGAGAGAGAGAGAGAGAGAGAGAGAGAGAGAGAGAGAGAGAGAGAGAGAGAGAAGGAGGAGAGAGGAGGCAAAGCCATGTGTACACCGGGAGAGAACACAGGGAGAGAGAGAGAGAGATGGCGGGCAGAGGTCAGAGGTAAAAAAGGAGTGGGCGTGGCTAGGGCAGGGACCGAAAGAATAACATTCCCACATCTTGCTTTTAATAAAAAGCAAATTAGACACTCCAGTTTGAAGGAATTGGGGCGGCGAATTCTCAAGACTGCTTCCAGCTGATTGGGGGCGTTGTCTTTTGTAGAAGGGAAACCCGACAGAAGGCTGGGTGCTGGTCACATCCTGGCATGGCTGGTCTACTTTTGACCAGTTTTTATGGCATGGGAATGTCTGGTGTCCTTAAGGTATTGGCAGAAAAAACAACAAAGTTAAATTAAGGAAAAAAAATTTAGGACCAGGGAATTGAGGGGGTATCTGACCTGTTTAAGATAGATTTCTTAATTCGGCTCCCTGGAACTCACGAGAACTCCTTGGGTTTGTGAAAACAGAAGTTTTAGACATATAATGACCGTGGCATAAGAGATAAATTTGATTTGAAATTTGTTTGGTGAGGTCACCTTGCAAAACCTCAACCTGGCAAAACCTCTCAGCTGTCAAACTGTCAGAGATCTTTGAGAAGGATAAGATTTTACTTGAGTTACTGATTAAAAAAATGACAGAGAACTTACTTGATTGGCACCAAGAGCTACTCTTTTTGGATCCCCCATGGTTGTTGAAGGTTGCACTTGACCTTTGCTGTTTAGCGCAGGCTCCAGAGGACCCTGTGGGCTAAGAAATCTGTAGGAAGACAGGCCTACCTTGACCTGAGCAACTAGGCTGTTGACTCCAGCGATTTTGTTCACATTTGAAGGTTTGGACGAAAGGCAGTTTTGGCCAATGGTCAGCGCTTTGCAGTCGAAGCGAAATGCAAAAGGATGTTGTTCTGCCCGTGACTGTCTTCTGTCTTCTTTGGAGGGAACAGAGAGCTGCTGCTAGGAGCCTACCTGTTTCTTTTGTTGTTGTGAAAAGTTTTCAATAATTAAATATTTAAATATCACATTCCCCATATCTCTGAGCAGTTGAGGGCAAAAAACTGCTTGTAATATAAGGTTAGTGGCGGAACAGACAATGGTAGAGAACAGCTTAAGAGATGTAAAAGTACATACCAGTTTAAAATATATGTATTATTATGTATAGAAAGAGTGAACAGGAATTGGGCAATGTGGACGACTCTGACGGGCCCTATCAGAGGCTTGACATTGTTCAAAACATGTAACAGAGTTAATAGGAGGATTTTAGTGAAAACCGGGTGAAGAGGCAGGGTAAAACTAGGAGTAAAACTGGGAGAGTGTGGTCATGTGGCCTGGCTCCCAGCCAAGATGGCGAAAAAAGTCACCTGACCCATCTGGCCCTCAGCCAAGATGGTGACCACCACGTGAAGTCTGCTCTGTTGGAGAGCCACCATGACATAACAGAAGCCGCAGCGGGGAGGGGCAAAAGGCTGGAACCAAAAAACGGCTGTCTATAGTTTTAATGGGGCCATTTATTTGGATAGAGACGGATAAGTGTAAGGCATTAAAGCATGAGGCCGGAGTGATAGGTCTGGATGGCTTGGCTCCCAAGGTCAAGACCGTGAAAACACCCGCAAAAACCGTGGCACCTCAAGCCTACAACGAGAACGGCTCCCTGTTAAGGTGAGATGCAGATGGCAAGAACACCCAGGCCCTATGAAAAGGCATCCAATTTCATAGGGGGGGCTATAACCTAGCTGAATCAAGTCAGGGGCAGGAGGGATTCAGCCTAGGTCAGGCTGCAACGTAGCGGCGTGCTGCATCGTAGCAGCAGTTATGACAAAAAGAAGGAAGAAAAGGAATGAAAAGAGAAAAAGAGGAAGAACTGGAGACCCCGGGGCCTCCAGGCGCGGGTGAGCTGAGGGGCTGGCTAAGGCGTGGCGTCCCAGGCATGGGCTTAGCACAGGAGACAAGCCGAATTGAATGCCAGTGAAGGGAACACCGAGGCCCTGAAGACCCTTGGTTGGAGGTGCCACCATCCCTAGAAACCGCAAAGGGTTAGTGGGAGCTCAACGGTCAATCTCTTGGGTTAAAAGAGATGGTTAAGCTGGCCGAAATGGGGACAGTCACGATTAGAAGCCGGTGTTGTTTGGAGAAGCCGCATCCAGGCAGATGGAACACGTGGGTCGTGTAGAGAAGGTCCTCGGGTCCTGATTCTGCCCCAGGAGGGAGCTCAGAGTCCCGGACGGCGCCTAAAGCCGGAACTCTGGCCCCCGGTGGAAATCTGGGGCGTGCGAATCATCTGAGTTGTGGCACCATTTGTTATTCTTAAAACGATCCCCAGGCAGGCTGGCAGAGCCCGCCATGAGACAAGCGGCTACAGTTTCCCACCAGAGGGAGGCTCTGGCCGGTTACCAGCGGTGCTGGGCGCCAGCTCCAGAGTCCAGGCACCCAAGCGGTGGCAGAGTTCCTATCAGCGGGAAGCTATGCGGCGGAATTCCTAATGCAGTGGGCACATGTGAGCAGACCCATGGACACAGAAAGTGGCCATAAAAGCATTTATTAAAGGGAAAAGGGAGAGAGAGAGAAAGAGAGAGAGAGAGAGAGAGAGAGAGAGAGAGAGAAGAAGAAGGAGGAGAGAGGAGGCAATGCTGTGTGTACACCGGGAGAGAACACACAGAGAGAGAGAGAGAGATGGCTGGCGGAGGTCAGAGGTAAAAAAGGAGTGGGCGTGGCTAGGGCAGGGACCGAAAGAATAACATGTCCTTTGATGGGACATTAGGTGACTCTCACCAAGTAGGGCGGCTGAGAATATGTTCGGCCACTGTGTACATGTTGGTTTAGCTAGGCACTGTGCATTATGCTAGTAGTTGAGCTGTAAGGATGAAATGTTCATATATTAAGCCTAATTTAAAATGATCCTGGAAATAAGGCCTCGTTTCCTTCCATGTGTGATTTTCAAAGAGAATATAACACATCATGGTAATATGTGTGGTCTCATATTACTCATAAAATGATAATAATTTTATTTACAATGTGTTCTGCATTTTCAAGTGTGTATACTTATTTTACTTATATAATTCTTTTGCTGATATTCATAAAAATTTGATGCAAGGAAAGACTATAAGAAGAATCTGCTTAATTTTGGCAGCATGTCTTGGAGATTACCTTCCTCGATGTTATTTCATTATTTAGAAGTTATACAGTGTTTATGAAAAATGTTACTGGTGACTAAGGAATAGCTTAATGGTAGAGAACTTTCCAGTATATGTAAAACCCTGGAACTAATCTTCAGAATTAAAAAAAGAAAATGAAGCAATTCTGTCAGTATTTTGTTTAAATACTCAGAGAATGGTCTTTTTAGTTATATATTGTAAGCCTTTGGTTCAACTATATGGTGATAAATTCAGTATTTTTTTTAAAAAAATAAAATTTTGTTTGTAAGGTATCTGTAATAATGTAAAACTGGATAGTTTACATATTCAATAAAAAGGTAATGTCTCAAAACTTAAGAAACACAAAGAAAGGAAGGCAAGAATGAAGGAAGGAGATAGAAAGGTGTAAGATGGTATCTTAAAGTTGTCTTGATTTGCATTTCCCTGATCGCTAGGGAAGTTGAGCATGACCTTAAGTGTCTTTTGGCCATTTGAAGTTCTTCTGTTGAGAATTCTCTGTTCAACTCAGTACCCCATTTTATAATTGGATTGATTAGCCTTTTACGGTCTAGTTTCTTGATTTCTTTATATATTTTGGAGATCAGACCTTTGTCAGTTGCGGGGTTGGTGAAAATCTTCTCCCAGTAAGTGGGTTGCCTTTTTGTCTTAGTGACAGTGTCCTTTGCTTTACAGAAGCTTCTCAGCCTCAGGAGGTCCCATTTATTCAATGATGCCCTTAGTGTCTGTGCTGCTGGGGTTATACACAGGAAGTGGTCTCCTGTGCCCATGTGTTGTAGAGTACTTCCCACTTCCTCTTCTATCAGGTTCAGTGTGTTCGGACTGATATTGAGGTCTTTAATCCATTTGGACTTGAGTTTTGTGCATGGTGATAGGTATGGATCTATTTTCATTCTTCTACAGATTGACATCCAGTTTTGCCAGCACAATTTGTTGAAAATGCTGTCTTTTTTCCATTGTATACTTTTAGCTCCTTTATCGAAAATCAGGTGCTCATAGGTTTGTGGGTTAAAGTCAGGGTCTTCTATTCGATTCCATTGGTCGACTTCTCTGTTTTTATGCCAATACCATGCTGTTTTCAATACTGTAGCTCTATAATAGAGTTTGAAGTCAGGGATGGTAATGCCTCCAGACAATCCTTTATTGTATAAGATTGTTCTGGCTATCCTGGGTTTTTTGTTCCTCCATATAAAGTTGATTATTGTCTTCTCCAGATCTGTGAAGAATTTTGATGGGATTTTGATGGGGATTGCATTGAATCTATAGATTGCTTTTGGTAGAATTGCCATTTTTACTATGTTGATCCTCCCAATCCAAGAGCAAGGGAGGTCCTTCCATTTTCTGGTGTCTTCTTCAATTTCTTTCTTCAAAGACTTATAGTTCTTGTCGAATAGGTCTTTCACTTCCTTGGTCAGGGTTACCCCTAGATATTTTATGCTATTTGTGGCTATCGTGAAAGGTGATGCTTCTCTGATTTCCCTCTCTGTTTCCTTATCCTTAGTGTAAAGGAAGGCAACTGATTTTTTGGAGTTGATCTTGTAACCTGACACATTACTAAAGGTGTTTATCAGCTGTAGGAGTTCTTTGGTAGAATTTTTGGGGTCACTTATGTATACTATCATATCATCTGCAAATAACGAAAGCTTAACTTCTTCCTTTCCAATACAAATCCCCTTGATCTCCTTATGTTGTCTTATTGCTATTGCTAGAACTTCAAGCACTATATTGAAGAGGTATGGAGAGAGTGGACATCCTTGTCGTGTTCCTGATTTTAGTGGGATGGCTTTGAGTTTTTCTCCGTTCAATTTAATGTTAGCTGTTGGCTTGCTGTAAATAGCTTTTATTATATTTAGGTAGGATCCTTGTATCCCTATTCTCTCCAAGACCTTTATCATGAAGGGGTGTTGAACTTTGTCGAATGCTTTTTCAGCATCTAATGAAATGATCATATGATTTTTTTCTTTCAGTTTATTTATATGGTGGATTACATTGATAGATTTTCGTATGTGAACCAGCCCTGCATCTCTGGGATGAAGCCTACTTGATCATAATGGATAATTTTTCTAATGTGTTCTTGGATTCAGTTTGCCAGTATTTTGTTGAGGATTTTTGCGTCGATGTTCATGAGTGAGATTGGCCTGTAATTCTCCTTCCTGGTTGAGTCTTTGTGTGGTTTTGGTATCAAAGTAACTGTAGCTTCATAGAAGGAGTTTGGTAATGACCCTTCTGTTTCTATATTGTGGAATACATTAAGGAGTATTAACTCTTCTTGGAAGTTCTGGTAGAATTCCGCATTGAAACCATCTGGTCCTGGGCTTTTTTTGGTAGGGAGGTTTTTGATAACCTCTTCTAATTCTTCGCGACTAACAGGTCTGTTTAGATTGTTCACCTGGTCCTGGTTTAACTTTGGTATATGGTATTTATCTAAAAAAGTGTCCATTTCTTTTATATTTTCCAGTTTTGTGTTATACAGGCTTTTGTAGTAAGATCTAATGATTCTCTGAATTTCCTCTGTGTCTGTGGTTATGTCCCCCTTTTCATTTCTGATCTTATTTATTTGTGTGTTCTCTCTCTGTCGTTTAATTAGTTTGGATAGGGGTTTGTCGATCTTGTTGACTTTTCCAAGAACCAGCTTTTTGTTTCATTGATTCTTTGGACTGTTTTCTGTGTTTCTATTTTGTTGATTTCGGCCCTCAGTTTTATTATTTCCAATCTTCTACTTCTCCTGGGCGCGTCTGCTTCTTTTTTTTCTAGAGCTTTCAGGTGTGTTGTTAAGTCCCCAATGTATGCATTTTCCGTTTTCTTTAAGTGGGCACTTAGTGCTATGAGCTTTCCTCTTAGCACTGCTTTCATTGTGTCCCATAGGTTTGAGTATGTTGTCTCTTTATTTTCATTAAATTCAAGGAAGACTTTAATTTCTTTCTTAATTTCTTCCTTGACCCAGGTGTGGTTCAGTAGTTGACAGTTCAGTTTCCATGAGTTTGTCGGCTTTCTGTGGGTAGCATTGTTGTTGCCTTCTAACTTTAATCCATGGTGATCAGATAGGACACAGGTGGACACTGATATTTTTTTGTATCTGTGGAGGTTTCCTTTGTTTCCAAGTATGTGGTCAATTTTTGAGAAGGTTCCATGAGCTGCAGAGAAGAAGGTATATTCTTTCCTATTTGGGTGGAATGTTCTATAGATGTCTGTTAAGTCCATTTGCTTCATTACCTCCAATAATTCTCTTAATTCTCTATTAGGTTTCTGTCTGATTGACCTGTCCCTTGTAGAGAGAGGTGTGTTGAAGTCTCCTACTACTAGTGTGTGTGGTTTGATGTCTGCTTTGAGTTCTAGTAATATTTCTTTTACATAAGTGGGTGCTTTTATATTGGGGGCGTAGATATTCAGGATTGAGACTTCATCCTGACAAATTGTTCCTGTTATGAGTATAAAGTGACCATCTCGGTCTCTTCTGATTGATTTTAGTTTGAAGTCAGTTTTGTTAGAAATTAATATGGCCACACCTGCTTTTTTCTTAGGACCATTTGCTTGAAACACCTTTTCCCAACCCTTTACTCTGAGTAGGTGCCTGTCTTTGTGGTTGAGATGTGTTTCTTGCAAACAGCAGAATGTTGGATCCTGTTTTCGTATCCAATCTTTTAGCCTGTGCCTTTTTATAGGTGAATTGAGCCCATTAATATTAAGTGATATTAATGACCAGTGGTTGTTTACTCCGGTTATTCTTATTGCTTTTGGTTGTAGAGATTGTGTGTCTCCCTTCTTTGAGATGTGCTGGTGAAGGGTCACTAGATGCCCGGGTTATTGTAGGCAGTGTTGGCAGTGTTGGATTCCTTGGGTTGTGATTTTCCTTCCATTACTTTCTGTAGGGCTGGATTTGTGGCTACGTATTGTTTAAATTTATTCTTATCCTGGAATGTCTTGATTTCTCCATTTATAGTGAACGAAAGCTTGGCTGGGTATAGTAGTCTGGGCTTGCATCCATGGTCTCTTAGCTTCTGCAGTACATCTATCCAGGACCTTCTGGCTTTCATAGTTTCCATAGAGAAGTCAGGTGTAAGTCTGATCGGTTTACCTTTATAAGTTACTTGCCCTTTTTCCTTTGCAGCTCTTAATATTCTTTCTTTAACCTGTATATTTTGTGTTTTGATTATTATATGGCGAGGAGATGTTTTTCTTTGATCCAGTCTGTTTGGTGTTCTGTATGCTTCTTGAATATTTAAGTGAATATCTTTCTTTAAGTTGGGAAAGTTTTCTTCCATAATTTTGTTGAATATATTTTCTGGGCCTTTGAGCTGTGACTCTTCTCCTTCATCTATACCTATTATTCTCAAGTTTGGTTTTTTTATTGTGTCCCATATTTCCTGAATGTTTTGTGTTGAGAATTTGTTGGTTTTGCTGTTTTCTTTGATCTGTTCGTTTATTTTCTCTATGGTGTCTTCAGCATCTGAGATTCTTTCTTCTATCTCTTGTATTCTATTGATTATGCTTGTTTCTGTAGACTCTGCTCGTTGACCTAGATTTTCCATATCCGGCTGGTCCTCAGTTTGTATTTTCTTCCTTGCCTTCATTTCAGTTTTCAATTCTTGAACTGTTTCCATTACCTGTTTGATCGTTTTATCTTGGTTTCCCAGGGTATCATGTACATATTTACTCATTTCTTCAAACTTTTTGTTATACTTCTCATCCATTTCTATAAGGGCATTTTTTACATGTTGTTTAAGGGACTCTATTGCGTTCATAAAGTCAATTTTTTCCATTTCTTCTGTGTTAGATTGTTCAAATACCTCTGTTGTAAGATCCTTGGGTTCTGGTGTTTTCATGTTGTTTTTCAGATTATTGGGTGAGTTCTTGCCTTGGCGTCTGCCCATCTCCTCCTATTAATCCTATCTAATAGGTCTTTTAAAAACCGGATCAGGTTTCCCTGCTGGCCCAGGGCTCCGCTTACAAAATGTCCTCGCTCTGTTTCCTGGTTTCTGCCGCAGGCCAAGAACCCTCTCACCCCTCCGAAGTGTCTTCCGGACAGGACCAGGCTCCCCGTTTGCCAGTGACCTGGCCAAACAAAGGCCTACCTCTTTGATTTGATTGTAGTAGGGCGATCTGTTCTCCTTATTGCCCGCCTGACTCTGCTGCTTGGTCTGCTGCCGCGCTGGTCTCCCAAAGCCTCGTCCTGAATGCGGTGTCGCTCCGCTGCGTCTGGCCGCCGGCGCTCCGCCTCTGTGCGTCTGGCCGCCGGCGCTCCGCCTCTGTGCCAGGAGATAGAAAGGAAGGAAGAAAGGGAGCTACAAATAAAATCTAAATCTTTCACCTGGAAGCTCCACAGATCACTTTCCAGTGTTGAAGCAGTGCATAAGTTTCAATCCTTCAGATCGTGTATGGTAAAACTCGTACAGACATCATTAGCACTGAATGACCAGAGATGGGCGGCTGAGAAGAGAACAAGATCAAAAGTCATAGGGCAACATGTACTCTATAAAACTCAGAACAGCCAAGAAGATGGCTTACCTTCTTTGTCAACATAGCTAGATTTAGAATCATTGAGGCAAATGGTGAAGCACATTATGAGTGTCCTGATTAGACAAGGTCAATTATGGGAGGAAGATTCATCCTAAATGCTGGTGGTACCCTCTTGTGGACCCACATGAAAGTGGACTGTAGAGAAAACTGGTTGTGCGTCAGCATTCATCTTTTTCCACTTCCCAAACATTGGGGGCCTCAGCCACTCACCTCCACCTTCGTAATGGTCTCCCCAAATGTACAGAGCCAACCAATCATTGGCTGAACCCTCTGAAACAGTAAGCCAAAATAATTTCTTTTACCTTAAATTTTTCATGTCAAGCAGTTGGGACAGAATGATGCAAAAGCAATGAAGACAAAGGGTGGATGGGACATGCAGAGCAGTTTCCCGATGAAGATAGCATTCTCCACAAAACTTAAACACAAGGATATGTGGACACAGGCAAGGAGAGAAACAGAGATATTATGAGTGGGGGAAAGAACAGACATGCCACCAGCTGCCTAAAGAAAGCTACTCTGAGCACAGCAGCTGGAGACCTCCTAGCTTCAAACGCACAGCTTGGAGTATGTCTTCATTTGAAAGCCAGCCACTGAGACTGACATTAGCTAGCGGTTAAAAAGGAGGAATGCACTAGAAGGAAGCTGGAGGGTTGTAGCTTCCAAAAAGAAAGCAAAAATTCAGAAGTGGGATGGGGATATTTGTAAGGTTAGGGCAAGGCTCACACCCACAATAGTCCCTGTGACTTTGTCAGTTGGGTCTCATAAACATAACCCTGCTGTGCCTGCCCTGTGCTGGGAGTGTAAGTGGAGCCAAAATGTGGTGGGTTCCAAAGAAGACAAACAGCAGAGGTGCCATGCCAGAAACCTTCAGTTTTACAGCAAATTTTACTTAAAATGGTACCATTCACAAGAATGTTTATGTAAACAGGTAAAATGCTACAGTTAAAGCTGAGTGACTTTGATAAAAGGGTTCCTACAGGCAAGAAATTTTGAATGGAGATTTAAAGGGCTTGGAGTGCAAGACACAACTGGTTCCAGAGGGTAGGAAGAATACGTACATTAAAAGGGTAGGGAAGTGGGAGGATCTGGGAGACACTGGGAGAAGGGGAAGCATGATCAAAGCACTTTGTTTGCAAAAATAGTAATTAAAATAAAAAGGTCAAAGCGAGGAAGTCCTATTTGAGAAAACACAACTATTTTGCACAGATAGCCCAGCAAATTTAGTTTGGAGATTAAAGAGCATTGGGTAAGCTGGACAAGAGGTGAGATATTTGTCACAGATGTAGACTTGTAAGGCAACCTGAGGAAAGTGACGAAGAGGGAATTTCTGTGTCTACCTCCTCAACAGAAATGGGAATCCCAGGGGAAAATCTCCCATGTAACACTCTCAAGCTTTCCCATGACTCCCAGAAGTCCACAGTTTCCTTCCTCGCTTCTCTCATGGCTACACTTTGAAAGTTAGACATATTTTGCTCATAAGAGATGAGACCCAGAAATGTATTCTGAAGTGAGCCATAACTACCAAACCCAGAATACTTAAGTGGCTAGATGTGTGTCATTCAATGTGATGGCTATGTAACCATTGAAACTTAAGCTAATTGAAATAAACTAAAATTTAATTTCCATCTTTCTAATCACATTTCATGAGCTTACTAGCATAATGGAACTGACGGCTACCAGATTGGAAATCCAAGACCTTTCCATCGCTACAAAAGGCTGACTGGGTAGCAGTGATTGCAACGTAATGGCTAGATGACTTGGCTGTGTCATTACACACAGAGAGGAGAGAGCCCTCAAGCCAAACTTTGACTGTGATGTTTATATTAGTTTGTGTCCTAGTAGAAATCAGACGGCACATGTAACTGAAAAGAGCTTAGCGGAGACTGTTTCCAAAGGTGCTGCAGGGCTAAGAAAATAGGCAGGATGCGTTGAAGCTTCCAGGGATCTCACACTGTGGGAAGCCTAGCTGTAGAGTGAGGACACACAACATGGGACCTCACAAGAGGTGGTTTGCAGAGAAAACTAGCCACTGGCAAACTGGTGGCCCTGAGGGAGGAGGCTTGGAGAAACAGCCAGACTTTCTCTTCTTATCTGCTTTAGTTACTTTTCTATTGCTGTGATGAAACACCATGACCATATTAAAGAAAGCATTTGATTTGACTTATGTTCTCAGAAGCTTAGAGTTCAAGACGGTGGAGTGAAGAAACAGAGTTCCTATCTTGATCCACAACCACAAGGTCAGAGAGAGAGCGTGGTTGCTGTAAAATGGGTGTTTTCTTTATGGAGGTAAAAATCTTGTTTCAGAGGGAGCCAACAGAGCTTCTAGAAAGACTAATCCCTTCCCATCAGAGATGCTGTATTAATGATTGAAAATGCTGTCTTTATCTCATTTATTCTTCTTCACTATTCCTTATCAGGCAGTCCAGTCCTGTGATGCCATGAACACTCAGGATTCTGTCCTCCAATGATACAACCCAAGGGGCTGGAGTGTAGGTGGGTGGCTTGACTTCACACACGGGGCAGTTGACCTGCCCTGCTCAATCAATAGTGGCTGTTTTGAGAGGCAATGCTTGCTGTCACATCATGATTGATTTCTAAAATGAACCTAGAATCTTTCTTTGCTCCATGTCTGTTATTAAGAAAAGGAGCTTCCAGTTCAACAGTGAAATCCAGCTCAGTTATGGCCTTTTAATTTTTTTTCTTTTCTAACCTGAGAATTGCAGACTATCAAGAAGGTGCGGGGCGGGGGGAAGTCATCCATTACCCTAGTTCATAAAGTAGAATTTTAAAAACATTTGCTTCTAAGCACTTTAAGAGTTGTAACAATAGAACTCATGTACTTTACTATCCAACATTATTCTCCCATCATTTTCTATGTGGTAATTTTAATATCTGTATAATATTTCTTTTACGATTTCCATAGCCATTCTCTATTAGTTAGCATTTAAATTGTTTCCATCCAGCTCTCGGCTCAGTGTGCACTGCAGTGAGCAGCTATGAGCACAGAGTCTTCCTTATATTTTCAATTATTTCTTTGGGATAAATTCCCAGAGCTACAATTACAGGTCAAATGGCTTTAATATTTTTATGATTCTTTGTGCATTTCTCAAACTTGCTTGCCAGAAAATCATACTGATGTATTAAGTCTGCAAAATAACACAATAACGAGGTTTTTTTTTTTGAGACAAGGTTTCTCTGTGTAGCCCTGGGTGTGCTGGAACTCACTCTTGAACTCATAGATGCATCTGTCTCTGCCTCCCAAGGGCTGGGATTAAGGCCTTGCACCACTTTCAAGAAAGGTATTTTTACTCAGAGTTGCGGTTAAGAAACATATCATTGCTCCAGTTGTTGTTGCTGCTGCTATTTTGAGTTATAGGATCAGACAGTGACACACACACACACACACACACACACACACACACACACACACACAAATAATGTAGACAGCAAGGCGGCATTTCCCTGTTCTCTTTCATGTTCTTCTGTCTTCCCAAAACCCCATACAAGCCACAGTCCACGCACAGAGCATCTGAGCACTTCGCAGCCCACACACAGTTGTTGACTGACAGAGGTTTACAGGTTCTTGAAACAAGACGAATCCTCTAGGGGAGAGGCCAGTAACTGGAGTCCCCTGTGTGCTAATTGGCTCATACCACCTTAGAAGTAGATGGACAATATGGTAGACTCTTATTCTAATAGGGGAGTTTTCTTTAAATTATTTAAAATCGGATCTCATTGTGTAGCTCAAGCTGGCTTCAACTATTCAATTCTCCTGCCTCAGCATCCTAGGCAGCGGGAGTTCAATACTGCTCTACTGCACTTAATGTGAGGAACTTGAAGAGGGTATTACTGAGTGTCCACAAAAGTGATATCTGCATGGGGCTGGCTCTTTGGCTTCACTCTGTTCCTGCGGGCATGCTGTGGAAAGTTTAGAGAATGGCACTTTGCTCCAGGGCCGAATGAGGAGCTCACAATGCTTCAATGCTGCCCTTTCCTACTTTCCCGCATCCAGTCCAGACTCACTTGCTCCCAGACCACTGGTGAGCACACACAATCCTGGAAGTAGATGGACAGTGCTGTAGATTCCTAGTCCCATAGTTCATGATGGAGACTGTGGGGCATCTTTTTATCTGAGTGTTTTATTTTACACGTTTTGTCTGCGTGTATCTCTGTGTACCACGGGCATGCCTGGTGCTCACAGAGATCAGAGAGGGTGTTGGAGTGCCAGGAACTAGAGATACGGACAGGTGTGAGCTGCCATGAGGGTGCCGAGAATTGAACCCAAGTCCTCCGAGAAGGCAGCAGGTGCCTTTAAAAACTGAGCCATGGGAGGGCCTGTTGCCTTCAGTGCTGTGTTTATTCTGAGAAAGTTCACTGCTTGAAGAGAAGGAGACCTGGATCCCTATGTATTTCTGGATGACCTCGGTCTTGCAAGACCTAAGATTGCTCATCTAAGGAAAAAGATGTGATGAACATTCCAGTCCTCATAAAAATTCGTAATGGTGTCTTGTGACAAAAACAAGCAAAAACTGAGACAGACCTTCAGTGAAGCTGAGCTGCCCAGATGGGGCTCAGATGGACCAAAGAGCCGGTATGAAGTAGAGACCAGCCAAGATGTCCAGAAGAAACAAGAGGTCAATCAGACCACCCGGAAGAAGCAAAAACAAGCAACTTGAAGAAATCAGAGACCTGTTCGGAAGAGACGCAGATCAACTGAGCTACCCAGAAAGGACCCCTGTAACTCGTTAAGCTGTCTGCCTGTTACAGAGTATGCTCTGGGTTTCCTGTGTTCAAGAATGGTCAGCCATGCTGAGGGAGAATTGGTGACACAGCTGCATTTGAGACATTTCTGCTCCCTTTTGAAAGGCAGGGGATCACGGGGCCTTCGAGCATCATTCCTGGATCCCTTCATAGCGGTACTTTAGTGTCGTCTCTTGTACTAGAGGAACCATCTGGCTCAGGTAGCGTTTTCTCTAAAGAAATTTCTCCCTGAGAAATTAAATCAAAACATAACAAAAAACCAACCGAGCCACCCCTCCCTCCCCCAGAACTCACCTTTTAAACATGTTTAAACAGAATTTCATTACGTAGCTCAAGCTGGTCTCAACCGCGGCAGGAGTCGGGAGTCAGGCACCACTGCATGAATGAATGAACGACTGTGACGGCACCTGGGTCCAGGACTGGTGCATGACAAATCCAGCCAATCCAATCCTTAGCTTTTGCATAGATACGACACAATAGTCAAGAAAAACACAGTAAAAAAAAATCTAGGTTACACTGCTGCAGAACCATCATGGAAACGAAGGGATCCAGAGAAAAACGGTTTGAGCTTCGGGAATATGGAACCGGGTGGCTGGATGTAGCTCCGCCCTCTGGAGATCTTTGGCTTTGGGTGAGCCTGTCACAAGGTATGCTCATTTACAGAGTGACTGTCTACATTGGTTTATCCAGAGAGTTGCCAGGATCCCATTAAATGACAGACCTGAGAAAGTGCTTTAGAAATCGCAGTGTATTTTGTTAAGACACCGAATTTAACCCAAGCATTTTCATAGTTGTCAAGACCGTCAAGGTCTTGACCCCTTTGCTCATATGATCGCTCTTCCCTCTCTTGGACTGGTCCCTGGAAGCTTATCCCAGTGCTTAGCTGTGGATCTCTGCATCTGCTTCCACCAGTTGCTGGATGAAGGTTCTATAATGACAATTAAGGTAGTCGTCAATCTGATTAATGGGGTAGGCCAATTCAGCCATCCTCTCCACTGTTGCTTAGCATCTTAGCTGGGGTCATCCTTGTGGATCCCTGGGAAATTCCTGGTGCCAGGTTTTACATTAGCCCCGTAATGGCTCTAACTATCAAGATGTCTTTTTCCTTGCTCTCCCTCTCTGTCCTTCCACATCTCGACCATCCTGTCTGTCGAGATGAGGTTCTCTTCCTATCCTTCTCCCCTCCCCCTCCTCTTTTTCCCTCCATTCCCTCCTCCCTCTATGCTCCCAATTTTATTGGGAGATCTTGTCTACCCCCTTCCCAGGGGCATCCATGTCTGTCTCTCTTCGGGTTCTTGTAACCTAGCTTCTCTGGGGTTGCAGGATATGGCTCATTATTCTTTGCTTTATATCTAATGTCCACTTATGAGTGAGTACAAAACGTATTTGTCCTTCTGGATCTGGGTTACCTCACTCGGGATGATTTTTTTTCTAGTTCTATCCATTTGCAAGCAATTTTCAAGGTATTGTTTTATGTTTTTTACTGCTGACTAGTACTCCATTGTGCAAATTACCATATTTTCTTTATCCATTCTTTGGTTGAGGGGCATCTACATTGTTGAAGCATGTCTTTAAAAATATTATTTACTTGAAATTCAAAGTTAACTAGTATCTGGGTTTTCTCTGACCTCCCTGACCCTTAACCATGAGGGCACATCTCTATGCCCCTGATCAGGGAGTTAATGTGTGAGTTGCTTAGTGTGGTTTCCATATACTGAAAGCACAGGTTTTTAATGTTCTCAACGCTGGTAGCAATAAACATTTGAATTTGGACTTAAAAATTGGATTTGAACTGGACAAGGCAGCACATAGCTGTCACCGTAGCAATAAGGAGGCTGAGATAGGAGCATGCTACAAAGTGAGTTCTAGCCCAGTAAGGAAGCATGGACTACAGAGTTGAGTTTCCTGAGTGGACTCTAGCCCAGCATGGACTATATAGTGAGAATATCTATAAATTAAATTAGTTATTTAAGTAACTTGAAATGAAGCTAAAACAGAGATTATAAACATAAAAAGTTAGTGAGTCCTTCAATTTCATAGTTCTCCAAGTAACCACTTAGAGTTCTTGAGTTTTTTGGTTTTGTGTGTGTGTGTGTGTGTGTGTTTATCTGAAAGTGAAATGGAGAAGATAGGGACTGGGAAGGTGCTTCAAGGTGAACACTCCCATGTCTACACCCACACAGTATAAGATTCTCACTGCTGTGTTGATGCTGGTGCCTAGTGGCCTGAGGTCTCAGAACCTGGAATCTGAACACTAAAACTCTTAGGATCTCTGTTTATGATTGGTGTAATGTTTCTAGTTTGTTTCGAGATTCAGATTCTCCCAATGGAAAACACCTGCGTTCTTCCCACCTTGAAGCTGTGCCTTTGTCCCCCTAAACCTGTCACAGCCCTTCCATTTTGCCTGCAGATAGAGTTGTTTGTGGGCATAAATAATTTCCTGGCAGTTATTTTAAGCAAGGATTACTGAGTCGAGAGCTGTTTCCATTGGTTTCCAGCCAGCTGTTGGTACATAATACAGTATTTATTCCTTGTGGGCCAAGCCCACAGGCTCTGATATTTTGCCTTTGCTGTTTTTGCTTAATGAACTTATGTTTTATATATAATATTGGTGCTCCTATTTTATGGAGTTCTTACAACAGCCTGGCTATTCTCTGGCTTTAGAAACAGTACATCCAGGACACAATTGTGATTACCAGACACCAATCTCTTTTTTCCTCATTTCTACTTCTTTATTTCCATCTCTGCATTCCATATCCCGCTTTTGAATAACTCATCTTAGAAGACCAGCCTCTACTTATCAACAGTATATTGGAACAAATCAAGAAGAGGATGGCTTTTTTTCTTTCTTTCTTTCTTTTTTTCTTTCTTTTCTTTTCTTTTCTTTTTTTTGAGTTTGCAAGTATTATGAAATAAAATTTTCTTCCAGCAGGCGGCGCTGTAGACTTCTGCAGGCGCTAGCTGAAAGAACAAATCTTTGCTTAACTGTACTGCTAAGATCTACAAGTAACTTCCCTGCTGTGCCCAGGCAGGGAAAGAGCTGGACACTTAGACCTTACCCCAGAGTCCAGCACTAGCCCTCTGAGCCTTTCTACAGACAAGATTATCAACTGATGATCAGGACATTGAGGATATTGTTTGAGTAGAACAATCTTGGAGACACAGCTAAGTGTTTGCATGATGTGCTGTGTTAATAGGCACAGGGCTCAGCTGGGATTGGAGAGTAAACCACTCAATTTAAATACAAATAGAATTTAGGATAATACAGCGACTTGGGGTTGCTTCTGCTATGCAAAGCATTGATCAGAACCGCCCTGAGAGCTTGTATTAGGAGAACAATCTCCTGATTCCCATTTGGAGCATTCTGATTGGTGAATCTGGGGAGACTCTGACAGTTGGCTTCCTAATTTCCATGGAGGATTCTATTGGATGCTCCTAGTATCTGATACCTTGCCACTAGGTTCTTCTAATTGCTCTTTGTCCTCTAATTTCTGTGATTTGACGAAAGGAGTGTGATGACAGAAGTTACAAAATAATCCCACACTAGTTCAGAATTATGTATAATAAAGAATTATTTATTTAGGGGAGACTCACAGCTCACTGTCCTAGATCACAGTCCTCTGCATGAACGGGGAACAGGAACCAAATCCAGCAACCGGAAGTGAGAACCAGAAGCAAGAGAGTGAGCGCATGCTTTACAGCTGCAGTTATTGTATGAGGCCACACCCAAGTACTCTGGTATCTTAAAGGCTATTGGCTGAAGGAACTCCCACAGTACCAACTCCTTTTGTTTACATAAAAGAGTTCCATACCCAATATAAAACTATGTACACCAGGAACACATATGAAGTATAAGATTAGAATTATAACCAGCATAAACAATATTAAGCAAGGAACATATGCTAAATGTTTTAATAAACATTCTATCCTAAGGAGTCTAAGTCTTATATTGGAAATGGCTTGGCTAGATAATAAGAGGACAGTAACTACGACTGTCTAATCTTCAACCTATTTGAAGGCCTGCAGCATTATGCTCATCTTCTCAATGGGTCCAGCCAGAGAGTCCACATTTCATCCTGATTAGACGTTCGCATTCCCTACCTCGATACATCTTTTTACCACAAGATTAGTGTAACTATGTTGCATGGAGAGCTGTCATTACCATCAAGACCCTGCCTTCATCATTAACCAGTTATAATAGAGTGATGTCCTTAACATGGCTGATTTGGTCCTCTCCCTAAGGCTTATCTATATTAGGAAACTGACGCTTTTCCATTTTATATTTTAAGAAGTAGCAAATGAGTCTCTGGTGGTTTGAATAGTTATGTACTCATAAACTAAACTGTTGGAATGCTTGGCCCATAAGGCGTGGCACTACTAGGAGGTGTGGCCTTGTTGGAGTAGGTGTGACCTTATTGAAGGCAGTGTGTCACTGTGGAGGTGGGCTTTGAGGTCTCCTATGCTCAAGCTACACCCTGTGTGGGACACAGCTGTTTCTGCTGTCTGTGGATCAAGATGTAGATTTATCAACTCTGTAGTACAGAGGCCGCTAGTTAGTTCCCAGCAGCTTAGCCCCAATAATCATACAGAAATTGTATTAATTAAATCACTGCTTGGCCCATTAGCTCTAGCTTCTTATTGGCTAACTCTTACTTATTAATTAAACCCATTTCTATTAATCTGTGTATCGCCATGTGGCTGTGACTTATCTGCTAAAGTTTTGTACCATGTCTGTCTCTGGCAGGTCTACATGGTTTCTCTCTGACTCTACCTTTTCCCCAGCATTCAGTTTAGTTTCCCTTACCTAACTCTGTTCCCCTATAGCTCTGCTAAAGGCCCAAAGCAGTTCCTTTATTTATCAGTGGTAATCACAGCATACAGAGGGAAATTCTATGTTGCAGCTCCTTCTCCAGTACCATGTCTACCTGCATGCCACTATGAAGATAATGAAGATAACGGATTATACCTCTGAAACCGTAAGCCCACCCCAATTGAATGTTTTCCTTTATAAGAGTTTCCATGGATATGGTATCTCTTCACAGCAACAGAAACCCTAACTCAGACAGAGTGTCCCAGTAAGTACTAAAAATAGTACTTACTCGAGCCACTAATAGTTTAATCATTTGGGTATCAGAGACACTACAAAGGACTAAATAATCAAATCTGCTCACTGTGGGAGGAAAGTAGTATATGAACATTAGTGACTGAGTTTATTTATATTAAGGGAGGAGATCAGAATAAAAACTTCCAACAGCCTGCACCAGTGTTCTCAAGACACCCTCTAGCTGACATGTATGAAAACTCAGTAGCCCGTCCTCAGTGACACTGTAACCACTAGCTTCTGGGATCTCCTCTGCCCTTCTGCCCTCTGCTGCTCCTACCTGACATCCTTCATACCCTTTCAGAGAGAGAAAAGCTCTCGTGATCTACAGATCTACATGTGAAATACTCTATAGTGGCATAATGAATGCCACTGTTCAGCCCTAGAGGCCACATTTTCCGGTATCAGAGCTTAGCCTAGTACCCAGCTGGCAACCCATCTGAATTCTCAATGACTGTTTTTATAAAATCAACGCGCTGCAGTTTTCACATCAGTTCTCTCTCTCTCTCTCTCTCTCTCTCTCTCTCTCTCTCTCTCTCTCTCTCTCTGTGTGTGTGTGTGTGTGTGTGTGTGTGTG
This sequence comes from Microtus pennsylvanicus, assembly GCF_037038515.1. Lineage (NCBI taxonomy): Eukaryota > Metazoa > Chordata > Mammalia > Rodentia > Cricetidae > Microtus > Microtus pennsylvanicus. The sequence goes on along the minus strand of NC_134587.1, from coordinate 104,997,379 downwards.
TGCACCCATGTGTGCATGTTCATATGTAAGTATTTAAACATTTAGGTACACATTCATAGGAGGCCAGAGGTTGCTAATAATTATTATTTTCATTCCTTCTCCGCATGACTTTTCAGGCAGTCTCTCACTAATTGGCTCGACTGGCTGGCCAAGCTCCATGAATTTTCTTGTCTCTGCCAGCGTCCACTCTATGCCATGATTCTTATGTGAGTATCCCAACTCAGGTCCTCATGCTTGTACAGGAGGCCCTTACCAGCAGAGCCATCTCCCTAGCCCCCAAATATGCACATTTAATAAACGCTCATAGGTGACACTGGTGTAGAGGTGGGCCTAGGTTACCTGTCTGGTTATTAGAATGGCCCATACAGATGAATGTGAAGGGACAGCAGGCACGTAGTAAGTCCTCTATTCTCTCTCCTTTTCAGCTACAGGGAAGTTGTGCATGAGTGACCAGTGTTTACTTTCTGAAACAAGCACGGAAACTATTGAAAAGGCATCAGAAAAGCTAAGCGTACTGATAGTACATCTCAGTGTCACCTTGATCCCTTCACGGGTTGACAAAGAAACAAGGCTTACAGGAACCTGGAGTACTTGTCAGTGTTATGGATGCCACATGGAATAAAGCTGGGAGCTCTGTCATGACAACCAGAGACATACAGCCTGCATGGACTTGGGAAAACAATTGGCTGGGGAAAGACCACACTGCTCAGGGTGACTACCACCCACCTAGGGGCAATAGGGACTGAGTCAACTGCCATAGAGAAGACATTGTTTCTTTTTATGCCCATTGTTATGGCTGGAATGTTCTGTCTCTATCAACATGCAGCCCTAGATTACCTTAATTTTTTCCTACTTCCAACATTTTCCTCATATTGTTTATATTTGATTAAAATATAATTACATTTTCTCTCTCCCTCCACGTGTCTTCCACTCACTTTCAAATTCATGGCCTCTTATTTTTTATTATTGTTACATACATGCCTGTAAATGAATAAATACATAAATGCAACTGGCTGAGTCCGATGACTGTCGATTGTATGTTATATTGTTTTAGGATGACCACATAGATTGGATAACCATTTAGGTACTCATCTCTAGAGGAGGATAGTTCTCCCTTTCTTAGTACTTTTTAGTTGTCTCTAGCTCTTCATCTAATGGTGGGGCCTCCTGTGATTAACCCCATCTACGTGGGCACATCAATTGGCATTGGCATTATTCAGGTCTTCCTTAGGCAGCCATATTGCTGAGATTTCATGAGTGCAGCTCTTGTCATGTCTAGAAGTTACCATCTTGCTGCAGACTTTCTGGTCGTCTCACTCTTACAATGTGTCCACCCCTCTTCTGTGATGTTCTCGAGCATTGCATGTAAGAGTTGTGCTATAGATGTGTCAACTGGGGCTTGGCACCACAGAGACGGTTGTTCTGGGCATTTTAACTGATTATAGATTTGGGGAATGACCTCTGCTGTGAAAAGAAGCCTTTTTGATGAAGGGAGAGAGTTACACAATCTGTGGGTATAAGGATGAGTATATAGAACACAGTTAGGAGCTACACTGGGTTAGGAGAGTGGTAGTAATAGCTCTCCTCTGAGACCTGTGACCTCACTAGCCTCACTAGTTTAATGTAACAGCTGTGATTTCTCTCCTTAAGCTTAAGCTTCATTAGAGAGCCGTTGCTTATCACTGTGCTGTAGCTATCACAATTACACCGTTAGGGACATCTCACCGTATTATTGGTCACTGTTGTGTTTCATAGGCATCACAGACGCTTCCCTCCCTTAGCACCTTCTGTTATTATAAAAGCTATCATCACCAGGGAGGAAACTAGCTCGATTCCTCAGAGTCCTATGGTAAAACTTTATGGTATCTTCAATAACTTGACCTATCTTCAAGTACTAGGAGGCAGCTCAGGGCAGCAGCAATAGTCGTACACTGTTTGGGGAGTTTCTCAGGCTCCCCTGATCAAGAACTAGAAAGGAAGGCTCTCATGCCTGGAACTGGGCTTTTTGTTAGCCTATGGATCTTGGGGGCACTTATTCCCCCAGGTGGGATAATTGTATCGCTTGCCACAAAATCCCCTCCCATGAAGAACTTAGCTTGCAGAAAAGGCAGGGAGCTCTAAGCTGAGATCACAAAGGATGAATTAAAAACCACAGACACTTGCAGGACACAGTAGCTAGAAAGGAGCTGCAAAGACACAACTTTTAAATTTTCTCTTTGTTTGGCAATTGTAATCTTTATAAGTGAGCCTTGGTTTTAGGAAGAACTAGAGTAAATCAATCAATGCTTATAATTAGGGAACAATGAAAACACTGCCTGTCAAAACATGTGGGATCACTAAAGGAGAAATGGTGGGAAATAAAATAGCCTTAAAAGTGTCTGCCAGGAAAATTTAAAATATCACGAATTATAAGCTGTCAGTTTTTATCTAACGATTAGTCTGTAGAGAAGAAAGCACAGATAGTGGCAGGTGGGAAAAATCTGACCCAGATAACGCGAGGCTGAGTCGCAGCAGTCAACCACGGTTAAGACAGATGTGTGCTATATCCACTCGGCCTCTTCGTGGCTCTCTTCCTTTCTCCTCATCACGGCCTTTTGTCCACGTAGACATATAACTTGCCCATATGGGTTTGGTGTGGGGAAAACCGAGGGACATTCTGAATGTCCCCATTTTTAAGCTGAACTGCTGCCCAACTTCACAGTCATAAATAAACCCAAATAAGAACACCCCCCCCCCGTACGTAATTTTATCTCTCAAATAATAAGGTCAAGACTATGGAAAAATAACAACTAAGGAAACACAAAGAAGCCCCATGAAAGCAAGAAAAGAAAAACAGAATTCACAAGATAGAGGATAGGAAACTGCCAAGGAAGATCAACAAAATCACCAGCTAGTTCAGGTAGATGTTAGGGAGAAGGATACCCAGAATGGAGAAATGGCACAAATATACTGATATATACTGAAAGGGGAGAATAATACAGACACAACACTGTAAATTTTAAGGTGATGAATAACTATATTTTAATTAACTTGAAAGCCTACACGAGTCAGATAACTTCCAAGAAATGTAAAAAATGTATAAAAACAGCAGGAAGAGATTTTTCTAAACTAAAGAGACCACTCAGTATGCAAGATTCTATAAAAGAAACATTGTTCCTCTCCAGTAAAATAAGGAGGTGTGAGTGTATGCATGCACACGCGAGCGCGCGCACACACACACACACACTTCTTTGTCTCTGGTTTTCAGGCCCTTGTGCAATCTCTTCTCCTTGGATGTGTGCTGGATCTTTTAATTTACTTCTTCTAAATGAAGCATGGCGAAGTGATTGAATGTCACTTCTGAGATTAGATATGGAGCCATGGCTTCCATCTTGCTGTTTCTCATCCATCTCTTAATGCCTTCATAGCCCAGCTTCTGGTAGAAGCACTGTGCTTCTGTGGAAGAGGCCCAGAGGCAAGAAACAGACATCTCTGGTCAACAGTCACCGAGAATTCAAACCTCATGATTGAAAATGGAGTCCTTCTGAGTCCTTCCAAACCTGAGGAATATCTTTCAATAGAGTTCCAAACTTTGATAACATCTTATAAGAGATCCCAAGTCTGAGGCACTTGAACAATGAGATCATTATAAGTATATGTTGTTTTAGGACACTCAGTTCTGGAGTCATTTGTTTCAAGGAAATACACACATACACGTGCATACAATGCATGTACATGCATACACATGTGTGCACATGCATACACATGCGGAGAGATAAAATACACAGCTTGTTTTACTTGTGGATTCAAATGACTTAAAATAAATACTTCCTGTCTTCCTTAGTTACTACTTTATTTCTCTGACAAAATGCCATGACCAAGTCAATTTATAAAAGAAAATATTTAATTTGGTAGGTCACAGGTCTAGATGGTTAGAGTCCATCACCACATGGCAGGGAACATGGCAACAGACAGGCAAACATAGTGCTTGAGCAATATCTGAGAGCTTATGTCTGATCCTCAGGCCCAAGGCAGAGATGAAGATGGAGATTAGAGCTGGGAATGGTATGGGCTTTTGAAACCTCAAAGCCCACTCCCAGTAACACACCTCCTCCAGCAAGGCCACACATTCTAATCTTTTCCAAACAGTTCCACCAACTGGAGACCAAATATTCAAACATAGGAGCCTATGGGGGCCATGCTAATTCAAGCCACCACACTATCTTCTAAAGGTAATTCTCAGAACTAGAGTAAAGATTCTTGTCTTAGGCAATCTTGAAGGAGAAAAGAAGTCCTGGAAGGTGTAAGACAGGCCCTTGGTCCATGTGACCATGGGTTTGAAGTCATGAGGCTGTGAACTGGACCCTCCTTTGAGAAGAAGACAGACCCTGGCTGCTGGTGATTACAAGTTTGCTGTCACATGAAGAAGACAGACCCTCGCTCCTTGTGACAGTCACACAGATGTGAATTGACCGCTCCTCTAGCACAAGCTGCTCTGCCCTGTGCATTATTGCCAAACCTGGGAGCAGGAATCTTGCTGTTTAGAGATTAGTAAATGGCACAGGCAGATGAGACAGAGGGCCATGGGTTCAACAGCCAGCATCCCAGCTCCACAGATTTCTCACCGCAGACCCCGACTCTCCAGAGAAATGAAGGACAACCTGACTGTCAAAGAGAAACAACCAGAGGGATAGAAGGAGGAAAAGTAAAGTTCATTATTATTGGCGGTGTCAATTTTCTTTTCTTTCCTTAACTTTTTATTGATTCTTTGCGGATTTCACATCATGCTTCCCTCTCCCATTTATCTCCCCATTCCTTCATATTAGAGCTCTGCCCTTGGAACCTCTCCCACAAATAAAATAAAATAGAATTTAAAAGGAAAACATCTCATCATGGAAGCTGCAGTGTGACCCAGTGAGTCACATGCATCTTTACTTGCAAGTGTTCATTGCAATGAGTCGTTGGTCTGGCTCAAGGCCTCTGGTTTCTGATACACTATCAATACTAGCCCTCATTGGGACTCCTCTTGGATAGTCTGTTGGTGCCCTGTGCCATGAATATCCTGCAGCTTTGTTTTATTAATATTTATTTATTTATTTATTTATTTTTTGATTTTCGAGACAGGGTTTCTCCGTAGCTTTTTTGGTTCCTGTCCTGGAACTAGCTCTTGTAGACCAGGCTGGCCTCGAACTCACAGAGATCCACCTGCCTCTGCCTCCTGAGTGCTGGGATTAAAGGCGTGCGCCACCACCACCTGGCTATCCTGCAGCTTTGTGTCTGCAGGAACAGCCCCTACATATGTCCCAGCAGTTCACAGATTGGGTGGATGTTGGAGTGAGCCAACTCATACACCTGGTTCTTGGCCTGAGTGGTAACTGGATTGGTCAACCCACTAGCTCCCTCTCTTTCTCACCACCAGGGCTCATTCAAACCAGCTCACCCAATGCCACAGGCAGCAAGGAACAAGGCTAGTTCTGTGTTCATGCCCTCAGGACTGGCTCACCTCCACCCCCACACACCACCAGGGCCAGCTCTCCTGTGCTTCTCTGGCAAGGTGCAGGACCTGCTCTTCCAAGTGTCACAGCCAGGGAGGGACAGGACCATCTCTCCCACTCTCATGCCCCACGTCAGGTATCCTATCCGCTGCAGGTGGTTAAGGGCAAGGGAGCATCTCTCCCCCATCCATGCCACAAAAAAACTGTTTCATTTTCTTAGACACATTTGCGGGACCATTATCTGTCTTTATTTGTACAGGTAAATATGTGATGGCCATAACTTCTAATAAATGCATGATTATTGAATAAATCTTTTTTGAGCTCAAGTAGTTGCCCATTGGAACCTGGATAAGTGTCAGGTGATTTTAATTTTCCAAATTCTGTAAAGTGGGACACATCGATATACTAGGTTTCATTCCTTTGAGTGCCCTTTGGGTTACTTTCTGCAGGTAATAGTATTTGGTTATAGAAAGATCAAGTAGGACATGCCTTTATAATCTCCTTAGCATGTAATAGAAAACTTTCTTTAAACCTTTGCTACTGACATGATTTTTAAATGAAATTCCGAGTCCTTCAGCACAGTTCCAATCAATATTCGATCAATTTCTGCATTACCTTATGCTAGAGAACCTGGCAAACCCTTATGGGAACGAATATGTGTTAAGTATATGGGGCAATGCCTACTCCTGATTATATCTTGATCTTAAATGAATAAAGAAGTCAATCTTCTATCATCTTGTATAAATGCAGAGGTTTCAATATGCAAGACAACTCTTTCTGCATATTGTGAATCAGTAAGTATATTGAGAGGCTCTTTAAAAATCACTCAGTACCATGAAAATAGCATAAAATTCTGACTTTTGGACAGAATTATAATGGCTTTGTTCCACCTTAGTTAAATCTTCTTATTTGTAACCTGCCTTTCCTGCTTTATTTGCATCAGTGTAAAATATACAGGCTCCAGTTATTGGTGTGTCATATACAATTCAGGGCAAGAATCTAAGTAGTTCTCTTTATAAGGTTAAATTTATCGCTTTTGGGGTAATTGCTATTAATCACTCCTAAAAAATTAGCACAAGCTCTTTGCCAGGGTTCATTGTCTTCCCATATTTTTTTTAATTTCATCAGTTATAAAAAGCACTATAATCTCACTCCCAAGTAAATTGGGAGCATGGGGACCATGGGGGAGAGTTTAAGGGGAGGAGATAGGAAGGGAGAGGAGCAGCGAAAAATGTGTAGCTCAATAAAATAAAAAAAAAATTGGGACAATAATCTCTGCTGGGGCTATTCCTACTAGTTAAAAAGTTTCAATTTTCCTTTTATAATTAATTCAGAGACTTTTCCACTTATAATTTTGATTTTTTATTTGATTTATGTAGTAAAAAATCCATTCTAAGATATATTCGCTCTGCTTTAAAATTGCTTTAGGAGAAATTCTGAAAGGCAATATGACTAGAATGCAATTAAGATTTGATCCCCCCATCCATATGTGCCTCCTTTAATTTCTCTTCAACGACGGTTATTTGTTTCTCAGCTTCACCTGTTAATTTCCTAGAACTATTTAAGTCTTTGTCATCATTTCAGGTTTTGTTTAAATGAATTATTAAAACAGATGTTATCCCAACAGCCAGTTATAGACTGAAAATATTGCCTAACAATCTTTGAAAGTCATTAAGAGTCCACAATCAGTCTCTTTTAATTTTTGTCATTTCTGTTTTCATTTTTATAAGCCTATTTTATAACCTGAGTAATTAACAGAATCTCCTCTCTGTATTTTTTTCAGGAGCAATCTGTAATACCCATTTTGGCAAAGCTTTCTTTACTTCTCCAAACATTCTTTATAGAGTATCTACATTTGAATCAGATAGCAAAATGTCATCCATATAATGGTAAATTATAGATTTAGGAAATATTTTACCTATCATTTCTAATAGCTGATTTAGAAAGTATCGAGGCAGGGTGGGGCTATTGAGCATTCCTCTTGGAAGGATGGTCCATTGGCATGTCCTTGGAGGCTGAGAATTATTATAAGTAGGCACTGTGAAGACAAAATTTTTCTGTCCCTTTCTTGTAAAGGTATAGTGAAGAAATAATCTTTTAAATCAATAACTATAAGAAGACATCATGTTGGTAATAGAGAAAGGAAATGAATTCCAAATTATAGAGGGTATATAAGTTGAATTTCTTTGTTGACAGCTCTTTGAAATGTCACTATTGACTATTTTCCAGATTTCTTTTTAACGACAAATACAGGAGAGTCCCAAGGGCTGGTTGATTCTTCAATATGTTGAGCATCTAGTTGCTTCTGTACCAGATGTTCTCAAGCCTGCAGGTTGGCTTTTGTTAAAGGCCATTGTTTAACCCATATTGGTTTCTCAGTTAAGCATTATAAAGGTAGGGCCATTAGTACCTCTGAAGGCTTGCTAGTTGCTTTATGCTATAGTACAATCTAAATGGCTGGTGACTTTTGTTTATATAGTATCTTATAATAACCTTCCCAGAAACATGAGGTTTTGGGACTTCAAGAATGGTAATATGTGTATCCCATTGCTACAAGTCATGACCCCATAAATTCACAGCAATACTAGCTACATATGGCCACAGCCTTCCTTTCTGTACTTCTAGTCCTATGCAATCAACCCATCTCATAACTTGTTTCACTTGAGATAGGGTTCCAATTCCTAGGAATTGAAATCTGCCTCTTGAAGAGGCCAATTCCTTGCACAGATTCTGGAGTCATGATAGTCATATGAGCACTTGTGTCCAGTAATCTCTCAATGACAATGTTATTTATACACACTCTTAACTTTGGTATTTAATCATTTATAGAAGTCTGCCAAAATATACATTTTCTATTTCCTACTTGAGTTTATGATTCATCTTCCATCATAGGGAACAGTATTTTTTTTACAGTAGTCATTTGATGTTTTAATTTTCCTGGTGAGACATGTTCTCTACAGTGACTGGGAATGATAGGATCATGCTTGACATGGTGGTCTGTGAGAGGCCCTGCCAAGGACTTTCCTGATGGTATCAGGTTGTCTTGTATGTCTTTTGTTGATCTACATTCATTGGTCTAGTGCCGGCCTTTGCCATGTCTCCTACATATTCCAGAAGATTGAGATTGTCTATTTTTGCCATTCCCAGAGGAGATATTATTTCCAGGAATTCCTTGCCTACATTCCCTTCTCAGATGTCTTATTCTACCATAATTAAAACATTTGGCACTTTGGTGTCTCCTAATACCATTGAAATTCTCATCCTACCCAAGTCTCAGTATTATATTCAAATGTCTCATCATTTATTGTACTCAGGATCCATTCATCCACTGGTGCTGATATGACCTTTAAAGGTCCAAGTATCTTTTAGCATTCTATGTTGGCATTTGCAAAAACCATAGATTCAATAAGTACTCATCTAGCTTCTGGGTCTGTTACTCCTATCTGTACAGCCTTAGTTAATATTTGTAAAAAGTCACTAAAGTGTTCTCTCTGGCCCTGTTTAACTCTGCCATATGATTCAATTCTTTTTCCTAGTTCTCAAAACTTGCTCCAAGCATTTAAGGTTGCTGTGTGGAATAGGGACATGGTGTTTACATCATAGAATGCCTGGTCCTGTTGGTATGTGGAATATCCCTCTCAAATAATTTGATCTTGAGTAGTTTCAAATATTTTTATTTTTCCCATGTTGTTCTAAAATTTTTGCCTCTTATAGCTAGTAGCACTTCCATAACAACTGTGGTCCATCTTTGAGAACTGGTGAAACTAACTGAAGCCAGTTGTGTGGGATGGCCTTATTTCTTGAAGCCCATGCTTTCACCATTTCCCTAACAAATGGTATATGCAAGCCATAAGATACTATTGCTTGCTTAATTTCCTTTAGATAGCTCATACCTATAGGTTTGCATTTACATTTTTGAATACTTTATGGTACTTAGTACCAGATGGCTTCTCAGAGAATATTACCGGAAACTAAAACCCCAGGTAAGACATCCTGAACGCTGTCGTATACTGCCAAGGCAAAATCCTTCTCTCCTTGCTCATCAGTTCTGATAATTTCCGCAATTATTTCAAATCTTTTTACCACTGTGTTTTGTAAAGTCTAAATCTCCTGTTCCATGTAGTGTTCTCTTCTAGGGCCCTCATTGATTCATTTAGCTGCTGGTCCTTATTGTGCACATATGATTCCAAGGGATAAAATTTGTCCAGTAAAGATAACTTCTCATCCTTGGACATTATTTCGATGGTGTGCATATTGCCTTCCTGGAGAGATACCCTATCCATTAATCTATCATAACTTTTTAACAGATTATGATTTTAAATTCAACAGTATGAATTCTTTCAGATAATTTCTCAGCACCCTTTACATTGATTGAATTTTTCTGTCAAGTTAATGTTATCCCTTTCAATGGTATTAATTTTTCAGCTAGCTGTTCATTATTAGGCTGTAAAAGTACCTCATTCTTGGCTCTGTTATCAAACCATTTTTTTTTGTAGGACATGTTTCTGATCTGGGCACTAACAAGGACACTGAAGACTGCTACCAGTAGATCAAGACCAGCAGATTCTCTGACAACCCTAGCACACCAGGACAACCACCATGTCGGAATGTGACTATAGTCTCGGCTCAAACCATTTTTTTTAAAAATACAAATTAAAGTATTTTGAGAGTTCATCTTATACCAGTCAAAATGCTCAAGATTAACAAAACAAATGACAGGTCATTCTGGCTTGGATACGGAATAAGATGAACAATTATCCATTGCATCTGGGAGTGCAAACTTGTTTATACACTATGGAGATTAGTGTGTCAGTTCCTCCAGAAAGTGGAAATTATTCTACTTCAAAATCTGGCAATATCAAATCATTTTTTAAGGATATAATTTAAAAGTTAATTCCCTAAACCAAGTAAATGAATGTATAAAGAAAATCACATACGCCTTGCAGAATGATATCCATAGTGTAAGCCAAATGGTTATTAAATCCCTGAATGGCGATATTGTCAGCCATCATAGAATTTTCAGATTTTATTAATTCACATACCATCCTTAGGCAATTTCATTGAATTGGTGTAGGTACAATATTGTTTCTTGGTTACAGTATCATGGCCGCAGCCATGTGGTGGAAAGATGCAGCAGAGAGAAGCATACGGCACCGAACAGTCCCACTCTGGTTCTGCATACTCCTGCCTACTTAAATACTGACACTCTTCAGCATCATGTCTGCCTTCACGCTGCCAGGCTTCCCACCATGAGGGTAGTGGACTGAACCTCTGAAATTACAACAAACAACATGGTGATGAGGATAATGTTAGCAATAACAATAACAGTGATTCTTACCTCATTCCATCAGCCAGCTTCAAGATGGGTAAAGTCCTAAACACACATGGTTTCTAGTATGCCAACTGCCCAATGATCAAATACCTTGATAACAACAGCATACACTTAAAGGGAATAGGGGATACATGGTTGACCTGGGGAAACCAGGAATAATGGATAGACAGTATATGCCCCTTTTATGAACTACTGATAACAGTAGATAAAACTACCAGGAGATGGACTGCACTGGTAACAGGAGATAGTGATCAGTACATAGACCAGAACTGGATAATATGAGGACAGAAAGTGGAGCACCTCAAATACATCATTTTTTTTATCTAAGAAAAGGGAGGCAATATGGTACCTTTGAATAATCTGGGATTTTTGATCAGAGGTCAAGAACAAAACCCTGAAAATTACCATTTAGTAGTTGTTTACCCTTTCAACTTTTTAAAATTAAATTTATGTGCATAGGTTTTTCATGTACATGTGCATTTATTAATCATTATTAATCATATACATTTCTAGATTCTGTGGAGGCAAGAAAATGGCATTGGATCCCACAGAATTTGAGGCACAGTTGGTTGTGAGCTGCTGTTTGGGTGCTGGGACTCAACCTCAGTTACTTGAAAAATTAGCCAGTGCTTTTCACAGCTGAGAAAGGAGACCCAATTATTAGAATTGTGAGAGAATTATAAGTTAAAAATAACAGAATATGTAAAAATTAAATATCTACCTTGTCCTCGTTCGATTTTCTGTAGCTGTGATAAAAATAATGACCCAAGCTAGCTTGTAGATGAGAGGGTGTATTGAAATTAGAATCTTCTAGTTTCTGATTGAGCTTCTGCCCTGCCTTCCCTCAATGATGAGCATTAGTGTATAAGCTTATATTTAAAAAGAGGCATTCTAGAAAGAAAAACCTAAAAGATTATGGAATAAATGTACAAGGATGAATAAAAGGTTTGACTTTGAAAGACCTAAAAAAGGGCATTTAGTTGGGTATTTAGTGTTACATGAGAAAGAAAACTGAAATTGTGTGGGATTAAGTTGTGATTGTGAAGTCTCTGACTGAGTGCTTTACATGACTGTTGCTTTGAGTTTTCAATATCAACATTTATTCACTGCCATCTTAATAAAACATGATCCAGATCTCTCAAATATTATATCCTACAGATATCAATTATTATCATCTGAAATATGACATAAGTAGTTGCTAGACTTCTAGATTCTGTCTCCATCCCTCTACTGATTTTGACATTGCAAACATAAGGACATTCTGAATGGACCAAGGACATTGGAGAATGAAACTTTTTCTAGACATAAAATAATCTTTGTTTTCTTGTCAATTCACGGGCAAAAATGATTTCATATCCCTTCTTCTTCATCTTCCTACACTACTGTAAAAGTGGGGTACAACATGCTTTTGTGTAATGAATGGATTCTTCTGAGATTGGAACATTCCATCTTGCAGGGAGCTCCTTAAACAGGATGTTGAACAATTCAAAAGTACTTTAGGAAGTCCCTGAAACTGACAAAATTCACTAGGCCCCTCCCTTCTCCAGTAAGTTCTCCTCAGAAGAGGAGCTCCAAGACGCAAAGAAAACTTTCAAAGAAGCAACACTGCAAAGAAGTCTGAGACTAGACCATTGGCCTGGAAGAAGCAGAAACCAGCTGAGCTGCCTAGGAGAGGTTGAGAACAACGGAGGCACCTGAAAATGATACTCCCCAACCTGTTGTGCCACCTATAGGCTGTGCAGTGTGCCCCAAGTTCCCAGCTTTTTTAGATTCTACCCATGTAGGGGTAGGTTTTAGTTATGCATCTGACTTGGAGACATTTCTGCTCCTGTTAATAACCATATACCCATATTTCTATAAGTAACCCCAATAGTACTCAGGGGTTCATGAAGCTGGACTGGTATCCATATTTTTGGTCAGTTGTTGGTTTTGAGTGAGGTAACACAGACCCAGACCCAGAAAGACAATTATCACATGTACTCACTCATAAGTGGTTTTAAACATAAAACAAAGAAAAGCAGCTCACAAATCACAATCTCAGAGAACCTAGACAACAATGAGGACCCTAAGAGAGACATACATAGATCTAATCTACCTGGGAAGTTGAAAAAGACAAGATCTCCTGAGTAAATTGGGAACATAGGGACCTTGGGTGAGTCTTGAAGGGGAAAAGGGAGAGGCACAAAGGGTAGCAGAGAAAAATGTAGAGCTCAATAAAAATCAATTTAAAAAAAGGTAAAATGTACAGACATCAACAGAAAAATAAGATATCTTGAGAGGATTGAGTTAGAAAAGAGCTGAACTAATCAATGACAATGATAAGAACTGGATTACTGGTATATCTGAGTTTTCTGTCCATGAACATGGTACACCTTTTCACTGATATGTTTGAATAAGTATAATATTCTTGCCATATCTGTGCATAGACATAGGTATATATAATGGCATGTGTATAGTAGAATTATACTCAAATATTTTATTTTTAGTAGCTGCTAATATTAATAGTAATACACATTTTTCAATTACAGGTTCTATTTTTTAAGTGCCAGTGGATAGGGAAGAAACTTACTCTTAAAGTATTAACTTTTGTCCTGCAGTCTTGCTTATAATCATTTATTAGTTTAGAATGGATTTTGCTGATAGTTTCATTTTCTACATATAATCTCTATAAAGATGATTTAATTCCTTCTTGTCAACATAAAAAACAAATTAAAAAAAGGAATTCAAAACAAATAAATCTAAAATAAAAACTTTTCAAATTTTAAAACTTGCCTGCCACCTTTCTGCCAAAACCTAACCTGGAGGATCCTAGACAACATTGCCTTGATTGACCTTGATCTGATGGGTTTTGTTTTATCTTATATTTTATTTTGTAAAAAAATAAACCATCAGATAAATCCCACATCCACATCACTCACAAAATTATAACTTGCATCAACCTTGTTCAGTCCTCTGAGATGTATCCTTGCTCTGTGCACACTCTTGTGAGATTCAAAGGCTCGTTCCATGCTCTCAGTGCTGTACCACTGGGACAGACCATCAAGTGCATCACTGACTGCCAGGCCAATTCCCACCTCAGCCTTTGGGCTCATCTCCTTTTATTAATCCAGGAGACCAAGTCTATCTGAAAACCTTCCCATAGAATAAAAGACACTTTGCTTTATAAAATCAAACAGAGGACAGCTTCAAGTGCAATCAAGCTGCAAGGCCCACCTCCATGGGTCACCGGCACCCACAGAAGCTCCTGTGAGGTACTTGAAAATGTCTGCCTCTTTTCTTTCTCATGCATCCTTGACCCCAAATAATTACAAATGGTGATTTGAAACAAAGGAACTGAAAATGCATCACATGAGCACAGATGGTAGGAAGTTAACGCCAGCATCATGTGTAACATCAAGGCAACCAGGAAGAGGATGTGCTCACCAATATTGACAAACAAAATGTACACAACTCAATTATACTTCTATATACCCACAATATAATACTTGAGAATGCAATTATGAAAACAAATCCATTTATCTCCCAAAATTAAACACATGAAACTAAATTATACAAAAGTAGGGTAAGTTATAGCTGAAAACAACAAAGGCTTGTTTAAAAGAGCCTGATTATCTATCTATCTATCTATCTATCTATCTATCTATCTATCTATCATCTATCTATCTACCTATCATCTATCTATCTATCTATCTATCTATCTATCTATCTATCTATCTATCTATCTATCTATCATCTATCTATCTATCATCTATCTATCTATCTATCCATCTATTTTTTCTTATTTCTTTTTTTTATTGATAAAAGGAGAGTAAAAAAAACAAATTTCCACCTCCTCCCAGCCTCCCATTTCCCTCCCCCTCCTCCCACTCTTCTCCCCCTTCTCCCACTCTTCTCCCCCTCCTCCCACCTTTCTCCCCCTCCCCCCACTCCTCTCCCTCTCCCTCTCCAGTCCAAAGAGCAGTCAGCGTTCCTTGCCCTGTGGTAAGTCCTAGGTCCTTCCCCCTCCGTCCATATCTAGGAAGGTGAACATCCAAACTGGCTAGGCTCCCACCAAGCCAGCACATTAAATAGGATCAAAACCCCGTGCCATTGTCCTTGGCGTCTCATCAGCCCTCATTGTTCACCATGTTCAGAGAGTCCAGTTTTATCCCATGCTTTTACGGTAACAGTCCAGCTGGCCTTGGTGAGCTCCCAGTAGATCAGCTCCACTGTCTCAGTGGGTGGGTGGACCCCTCGAGGTCCCGGCTTCTTTGCTCATGTTCTCCCTCCTTCTGCTCCTCATTGGGACCTTGGGAGCTCAGTCCAGTGCTCCAGTGTGGGTCTCTGTCTCTATCTCCATCCATCACCAGATGAAGGTTCTATGATGATATGCAAGATATTCGTCAGTATTGCTATAGGATAGGGTCATTTCAGGTTCCCTATCCTCAGCTGCCCAAGGAACTAACTGGGGACCTCAGCTTGGGCACCTGGGAGCCCCTCTAGGGTCAAGTCTCTTGCCCACCCTAAAGTGGCTCCCTTAACTAAGAATTGTGGTTCCGTGCTCCCCTATCCAACCTTCCTTTATCCCAATCCTCCTGTTTCCCCAAGTCCCCCCTTCTTCCCTTCTACCTTTTCTCTCCCCATCTCCCCTTACCCCCATCCCACCCCACCCCCAAGATCCCAATTTTCTCCCCGGCAATTTTGTCTACTTCCCTTATCCAAGAGGATAACTATATGTTTTTCCTTGGGTTCACCTTCTTACTTAGCTTCTTTAGGTTCACCTATTGTAGACTCCGTGACCCCTATTTATGGCTAGAAACCAATTATGAGTGAGTACATCCCATGTTCATCTTTTTGGGTCTGGGATACCTCACTCAGGATAGTGTTTTCTATTTCCATCCATTTGCATGCAAAATTCGAGAAGTCATTGTTTTTTACCGCAGCGTAGTACTCTAGTGTGTATATATTCCATACTTTCTTCATCCATTCTTCCATTGAAGGGCATCTAGGTTGTTTCCAGGTTCTGGCTATTACAAATAATACTGCTATGAACATAGTTGAACAAATGCTTTTGTCATATGATAGGGCATCTCTTGGGTATATTCCCAAGAGTGGTATTGCTGAGTCCAGGGGTAGATTGATCCCGAATTTCCTGAGAAACCGAAACACTGACTTCCATCCACAGTGGTTGCACAAGATTGCATTCTGTGTCCATACCAGTGCCGTGGTCACGAATAGCAATCAAAAGACGGGAGAACAAAAACAAACTTATGAAGCTCGTTTCTCTCCTTCCACCACCTGGATTTCAAGGGCTCACATCTAGGTCTCCATGACTGGCAGAAAGCACCCCCACCAACTGAGGTATCTTGCAGGACAAAAACCTAAAGTTTTAAGTAAAATAAAAATCACCTCGTGTCAATGGGTTACAAACCTATTAGTAAACTGATAATAAATTTATATGATCTATACGTATACTCAAGGTCATATTTAAGGAACCCCAGTGGCCAACCTTATCAGATTTGAAAATTGCTTCAGAAATCAATGGAATTGCAAGGCCGTTAGAATACAGGAACAGCCATGGGAAAGAGCAAAGCAGACTAAAGGGATTCACGGTTCACAGTTCAATAACTAACTTTAAAGCAACTATCATTAGGGTAGGATAGAGCTGCAGATGGGCCTAAGGAGTGCACATTTATCCAGCATGCTCAAGCTCCTGCATTGAATGTCTAGCTTCGGTGGGGACAGGAAATTATTTATTTATTTATTTTTTTTTGGGGGGGGGTGTAAACAGCATCGTTATTTCTTTTTTTTTTAATTTATTTATTTATTAAGGATTTCTGCCTCCTCCCCGCAACGGCCTCCCATTTCCCTCCCCCTCCCCCGATCAAGTCACCCTCCCTCATCTGCTCGAAGAGCAATCAGGGTTCCCTGGCCTGTGGGAAGCCCAAGGACCGCCCACCTCTATCCAGGTCTAGTAAGGTGAGCATCCAAACTGCCTAGGCTCCCCCAAAGCCAGTACGTGCAGTAGGATCAAAAACCCACTGCGATTGTTCTTGAGTTCTCAGTATTCCTCATTGTCCTCTATGTTCAGCTAGTCCGGATTTATCCCATGCTTTTTCAGACCCAGGCCAGCTGGCCTTGGTGAGTTCCCGATAGAACATCCCCATTGTCTCAGTGTGTGGGTGCACCCCTCGCGGTCCTGAGTTCCTTGCTCGTGCTCCGTCTCCTTCTATCCTGAGTGAGGTAAGCCAGACCCAAAAAGAGGAACATGGGATGTACTCACTCATATTTGGTTTCTAGCCATAAATAAAGGACATTGAGCTTATAATGCATGTTCCTAGAGAAGCTAAATAAGAAGGTGAACACAAAGACAAACACATAGGCATCCTCATGAATATTAACCTTCATCAGGCGATGAAAGGAGACAGAGACAGAGGAGCACGGGACAGGAAATTATTTAAAAGAGAAGAAAAGGAAAGGGGAGGAGGAGAAGCTGTCGAAGAAAAGAAAAGCTTACTAACTGCGACATGCCTCAGCTGGTACATAGGAGCCCTTGCAACACAAGCCAGACAATCTGAGGTCTGTCTGTGAACCACGGAAAGAGAGCAATCATTTCATAAAGTTGTCCCATGACCTCACATCTGTCTCATCACAGGGATCCTCCACTCTGCCGCCCTTGACTGTGGCTGCACGTTTCTCTTCCTTTTCGACCTTGGCTCCATCCAGGGCAGCCCCTCTCCTAGAACAGCCGCTGGCTGCATGCAGTGCAGCCATTGGGGACATAAGATGCAAGCTGTCACAGTCCATGCACAGAAGAGCGTGCTAGGAAGTGGGGTCCGCAGACGTCCTCAAGGCGTCAGCGAACCAGCCCGGACTGGCATTCTCAGTTCCCCGGCGTGCAGCCCTACAGTCACTGGCTCAGTGCAGCTCTCCTACCGCTGCCTGCCCTCCATCACCTGCCTGGTGCTTGGGACTTTGCTCTTTAACTCTAATTTTCGCACAAAGCTGAATAGTCCAGGACTCCGGCGCCATCTTTCCCCCAGCGCGGGAAGGACCCAGCACAAAGGCTCCCATGGCTCAGCCAATTGCTCCCCCTTTCTGGGGACCGAGGTCCCATGCTCTCCAAGGAGAAGCTGCCAAGCTGGCCGCACAGCAAGGGGCAGCGGTGACCCACTTTGGCCTTCAACATCTCCCCGAGGCCCACAGCAGGGCAGCTGGGAAGAGCCTGCCTCTTACTCCCATCAGAACTTCTGATTGAGGTCCTGATTGGTTGGAAAGTCCTGAATGAGACCTACAACTAGTCCCATGCCTAACTCCGCCAGGTGCAGACCTATGCATGAGAATTTTGCTTTTAAGCAGAATTTGCTCCTGCCTGCCTGACAGGGTTGGCAATGCTGTCTTTTTGTAATCCAGTAGGCACTTCCTGTGCTTCCTCCTGGCCCAGAGCCTTTAGTGTGCACAGTCCTCCGTGCACTCATGCCCAAAGGAGAGATGGCCTCGCCTCAGAACTCAAGGAGCACCCAGCCCACCCCAAGTCCAATGGTACACTTCATTGTCTTACAAAGGACATTATAGGATTTGGAAGGGCAATGGGGCTGTTATTTCTACAGAAGTGCTAAGGACTTAATAGGTCACAGGGAGTCCTGAGGGCACTCTGGAGGATTATAGTTGATAAGATAATAATTATCAATTGCTAGAGATGCAAGAACCTAGATATCTTTAGCCCACAGCTGGTCACGTTAGATGAGGCCTATAGCCCAACATTCTCCAGGGATCTAGAATTTCCCCTATGGCACACCAAAGACAGCTCTCCCTCTATCTCTGTCTCTAAGGTTGCACAGTTTGAACCATGAATAAAAACATAACAGGGGTTGGTGTGAAGCACAGTGTAGAGACACCTGTGGCCAGCCTTCACTTCCTGGATCTGTTGCCAGACTTTACACCTTGGACAGCAAGAACTGACTCCTGCAAATTGTCCTCTACCTCTCTATGGCACAGACATGTCCATACACACAGACACACATACCTGTCCCTGTGCACACACACTAAATAGGAATGTAAAGACACACATACCTGTCCCTGTGCACACACACTGAATAGGAATGCAATTAAAAACTAGATGAGTGTGGTGGTGCACACCTTTAATCCCAGCACTTGGCAGACAGATGCAGAGTAATCTCTGTGAGTTTGAGGTCAACCTGGTTTACACAGCAAGATTCAGGACAGCCAATGCCACCCTACCTCAAAAAAAACCAAAACCAATTCCTCACCTCCAAAACAAGCCAAGCCAAACCAAACCAAACAGAAACCCCACAAAACAAAAAAGTAATTAGAAATCTAAAGAAAAATCTAAAATAAAAACAACACATGCTGGGCAGGAGAAATGGCTCAGAGGTTAAGAGCACACTGACTGTTCTTCCAGAGGTCCTGAGTTCAATTCCCAGCAACCACATGGTGGCTCACAACCATCTATAATGAGATCTGGTGCCCTCTTCTGGCATGCAAGCATACATGGAAGGACTGTTGTATATATAATAATTAAATAAAAAACAACACATGCCAAGCTAGCTTTGTGTGTGATTACACACTTATAACCCAAAATTCTGGAGAAAGAGGCAAGAGTTGAAGCTTTCCTGCCAGCTTCACAGGGAATTGGTACTACCCTGGGATAAATGAACCCATCTTTCAAGAAAGTGAAATGAATATCCAAGTAATATGCCAAAGGGGGACACAATTATCATGCATATTAAGTTTAGTTTATATACAGAGAGATCATATCACTGACCCATGAAATGCAGCAAAAAAGAAGACACCCCTGTCAGCAAAAATCATTTGTAACTCTCAAGCTCCACAGTGACTTAACATGTCACTGAAAGATCATCTTCGCTCTTTAACTCTAATCTTCGCAAGAAGCTGAATAGTCCAGGGCTCTGGTGCCACCCCTCCCCCAGTGCGGGAAGGACCCAGCACACAGGCTCCCATGGCTCAGCCAATCACTGAGCATCATTAGAAAAACTTTAGTGGATGTTCACCTTCCTAGACCAGGATGGAGGGGGGAGGACTTTGGTCTTTCCACAGGGCAGGGAACTCTGACTGCTCTTCAGACTGGAGAGGGAGGGGGAGAGGAGTGGGTGGAGGGGGAGAGGAATGGGAGGAGGGGGAGGGAAATGGGAGGCTGGGAGAAGGCAGAATTTTTTTTTCAATAAAAAAAAATAAAAATAAAAAAAGAAAAACCTTAGCTATACTGACTTGATAACAAGCAGACTTTGGGCAGACATTATTAATATTGGGGTCAGGGCAGCTCTCACAGGCTTTGCCCCTCACCCATCCTCAACAAGGTAAAAATCATATTAGTCAGGCTGTTGATCATGGTTCTGATGCTTAAAGACACAGCTATTTAAAGATAGCAGATGTGGTGTCTATTAGATGCCGCCTTGCTTCCCTGCAGCCCAGGTCTCTGCAGCTGGGAAGAGCAGAGTGCTGACTAGGCTGCCTCCATCCCTCTCCCCAGCACGCACAGACCTGCTGGCCAGGTCTAGGGGACTTGAGTTGTGGCCTCACCCCTTATCTACTCTGTCCCCACCTCAGGGTCTCAAACCACCTATCCCTCACAGAACATCTATCTATTACCTTAGAGCACCTATCCTCTGAGAAACCCCTAAAAATAAGAACAACCCCCTTGTTTAATGGAAAGTTTTTTTTCAAAGTTAGATGCAGAACATCTATGTCCCCAAGCCCCACTCTTGTGGGACAGAGTTAAAGAAAGATGTTTGATCTTCTGCTCATAGTGAGGTAGATATCTGTGAATGGGAGCTTAGAGGAGCATTGTAGGAATTTCAGGCCATTCAGGGCTATTTCTCTTTACAAGTAAGGATAATTCCATTGTGTGTATGTACCACATTTTCATTGTCTACTCATCAGCGGATGGACATCTATACTGCTTCTGTTTCCTAGTGATTATGACTAGAACAGCAATCAACATTACTGAGCAAACACACCTGTAGTTTTTGGTCTATCCCAAGGACTGCTATAGCTTGGTCACAGAGCAGATTTATTTTTGGCTTTTCTTTTTAGACTGGGTCTAACTGTTTAGCTCTGACTATCCTGGAACTCATCATGTAAAGCTGGCCTGAAACTCACAGAGATCCCCTGCCTCAGATTCCTGAGTACTGGGATTTAAGAATTTTGCCAACGTACGTAACACACTTCTTGTAATTGAGGAACATTTGTGTCATACCTGGAAGACATTATCTTACTGCAAACCTCTTCTGGTTTTTTGAAGCAGCTAAATGTTCCAGTCATTCAGACTAAAGCTTTTTTGACCTTCCAATGTGAGCTCTAAAGTTAGTGCTTGAATGAGACAGACAGATTAGGAGCTGGCTTGCAGATGTTTCTGTTTGCCAGGCACACAACACTCAGAATTGGACAGCTGCCACTTTACAGTCTTATTCTAAGACAACTCGGACACAATCTGATGGGCAGAAAATGTCACAGCAGGGAGAGCTATGACAAGTACATATAGTCACATGTTTTTCTTGGGAGGTCCAATGGCCACTTTTGTTTTCATGTACTGGCTGTGTATGGATTTCTGTAATTGCTAAAATGGCCCATAAAGAAAATTATTCTGGTATCAGACATTGATGTTATGCATGGGCTCAGTAACATGAACTTTTTTTGTGCATGGCTATGCTCTAAGCCAAAGATGCCATCTTTGTGAGTTCATCTGTGTTTGCCTGCAAAAGATCATCCCAGTTGAACTAATTAACTGTTGACCTTTCCTCATGAAAGGACGGGGGAAGAATCATTGGACCCTCATCTGAATATTCAGTGACTTCTCTCAATCAGTTAAATGCAGTTCTTCCCCAATTGTACATTGCCTCAGGGTCCAGAGGAAAGGAATGAAGGAAGGGTGCTTCATGTTTGCATCCATGAAAAAGCCAATATGCTTTTTCATGCTGGGTGCAGACCCTCCAGTGTGCTTAGAGTCACTCACTCTGGAACAGTTCACCCACACTGTGCAATTAACCCTAGTAACCTCATTGGTTCCCTGGAGTGAACTTTGTGGGGAATTCACCTTTAGTTGGTTTGGGGGGCTGTGGAAGAGCGAGAGGGGCATTGCTCAGCCTTCTGTCATCAGGGAAAAATTTTCTCAATAACTTCTACCAGGAGACATCTACTGATGAGTGCTGAATGGTATCCTATTCGTGCATAGTAACATCATAATAATGGCCACTGATATGAAATAAATAATATTCTTTCTAACTGGGGCTTGCTTTCAGTTCAGAAGTTTAATCCTTTGTTATCATGGCAGCATGCAGGAAGACATGGTGCTGGAGAAGTAGCTGAGACTTCTATATTCAGATCTGCAGGCAGCAGAAACAGAGAGAAAAGGAGAGAGAGAGAGAGACAGAGAGAGAGAGAGAGAGAGAGACAGAGAGAGAGAGAGAGAGAGAGAGAGAGAGAGAGAGAGAGAGAGAGAGAGAGAGAGAGAGAGAGAGAGAGAAACACATTGGGCCTGGCTAAGGCTTTTGAAACAAACTCTGTCCCTGGTGACACACCTCCTCCAACAATGCCACACAATTTTTGTTTTGAAACTATTCTTTCTTATTTTACAAACCAATCCCAGTTCCCATTCCATCTCCTCTTCCCACTCCCCTCCCCATACCCCACCTCATCCCCTGCAACCACTCCTCAGAGAGGATATGACTTCCCATGGGGAGTCAACAAAGTCAAGTTTATCACTTTGAGGCAGGACCAAGGTCCTCCCTCCTCTATTGAGCAAGGTATCCCTCCAAAGAGAATGGGCTTCAAAATCCAGTTCAGGCATTAGAGAGAAGTCCTGTTTCCACTACCAGTGGAACCACAGACTGCCCCAGACACACAACCATCACTCACATTCACAGGGCCTAGTTTCATCCTTGCTGTCAGGCCAGAGTTTGTGAGCTTCCACTAGCTTAGGTCAGCTGTTTCATGGCCTTGACCCCATGGCTTATATTATCACCCCTCATGCTCTTTGATTGGATTCTGGGGGCTTGGCTTAATGCTTAGATGTGAATCTCTGTATCTGCTTCCATCAGTTTCTGGGTGAAGGTTTTATGATGTCAATTAAGGTAGTCTTCAATCTGATTACAGGGTAAGGCCAGTTCAGGCACCTTCTTCACTACTACTTAGGGTCTTAGCTATAGTTATCCTTGCAGATTTCTGGGAATTTCCCTAGTACCAGGTTTCTTGTTAGCCCCACAATGGCTCCCTCAACCAAGAAATCTCTTTTCTTTTTCTCCCTCTCTGTCCTTCCCTCATCTTGGCAATTCCATTCCCTCATTTTCTTCTCCCCCTCCCCCACCTGTCCCCTCCTCTTATGCCTTTCTTTCTTCACCTCCCCCACTCTTCTAATTTTCTCAGGATATCTTGTCTATTTTCTCTTCCCAAAGGGATTAATATATGTCTCTCCTTGTTACATAGCTTTTCTGGGGTCATGAACTATAGGCTGGTTGTCTTTTGCTTTATGTTTAATATCCAATTTCTAGTGAGTACATACCATGTTTGTCTTTCTGGGTCTCATTCAAGATTTTTTTTCTAGTTCCATCTATTTACCTGCAAATTTCAAGATACCATTTTTTTTTTTTTGTTGTTGTTGGTGGTGTTTTTAACCACTGAGTAGTACTCTATTGTGTAAATGGTCCACATTTTTAAAATTCATTTTTCAGTTGAGGAGCATCTAGGTTGTTTCCAAGGCCTAACTATTACAAAAGATGCTGCTATAAACACAGTTGAGCAAATGTCCTTGTGGTATGAGTGTATATCCTTTGGGTATATGCTCAAAGGTGATATCGCTGGGTCTTGAGGCAGATTGATTCCCAATTTTTTTAAATTTATTTATTTATTTAAGGATTTCTGCCTCCTCCCCGCCACCGCCTCCCATTTCCCTCCCCCTCCCCCGATCAAGTCACCCTCCCTCATCTGCTCAAAGAGCAATCAGGGTTCCCTGACCTGTGGGAAGCCCAAGGACCGCCCACCTCTATCCAGGTCTAGTAAGGTGAGCATCCAAACTGCCTAGGCTCCCCCAAAGCCAGTACGTGCAGTAGGATCAAAAACCCACTGCGATTGTTCTTGAGTTCTCAGTATTCCTCATTGTCCTCTATGTTCAGCTAGTCCGGATTTATCCCATGCTTTTTCAGACCCAGGCCAGCTGGCCTTGGTGAGTTCCCGATAGAACATCCCCATTGTCTCAGTGTGTGGGTGCACCCCTCGCGGTCCTGAGTTCCTTGCTCGTGCTCCGTCTCCTTCTGCTCCTGATTTGGACCTTGAGATTTCTGTCCGGTGCTCCAATGTGGGTCTCTGTCTCTGTCTCCTTTCATCGCCTGATGAAGGTTAATATTCATGAGGATGCCTATGTGTTTGTCTTTGGATTCACCTTCTTATTTAGCTTCTCTAGGAACATGAATTATAAGCTCAATGTCCTTTATTTATGGCTAGAAACCAAATATAAGTGAGTACATCCCATGTTCCTCTTTTTGGGTCTGGCTTACCTCACTCAGGATAGTATTTTCTATTTCCATCCATTTGTATGCAAAATTCAAGAAGTCCTTGTTTTTTACTGCTGAGTAATACTCTAATATGTATATATTTCATACTTTCTTCATCCATTCTTCCGTTGAAGGGCATCTAGGTTGTTTCCAGGTTCTGGCTATTACAAACAATGCTGCCATGAACATAGTTGAGCATAAAATTTTGTTGTATGATAGGGCCTCTCTTGGGTATATTCCCAAGAGTGGTATTGCTGGATCCAGGGGTAGGTTGATCCCGATTTCCTGAGAAACCGAAACACTGCTTTCCAGAGTGGTTGCACAAGTTTGCATTCCCACCAGCAATGGGTGAGTGTACCCCTTTCTCCACAACCTCTCCAGCAAAGGCTATCATTGGTGTTTTTTATTTTAGCCATTCTGACAGGTGTAAGATGGTATCTTAAAGTTGTCTTGATTTGCATTTCCCTGATCGCTAGGGAAGTTGAGCATGACCTTAAGTGTCTTTTGGCCATTTGAAGTTCTTTTGTTGAGAATTCTCTGTTCAGCTCAATGCCCCATTTTATAATTGGGTTGATTAGCCTTTTACGGTCTAGTTTCTTGATTTCTTTATATATTTTGGAGATCAGACCTTTGTCACTTGCAGGGTTGGTGAAAATCTTCTACCAGTAAGTGGGTGGCCTTTTTGTCCTAGTGACAGTGTCCTTTGCTTTACAGAAGCTTCTCAGCCTCAGGAGGTCCCATTTATTCAATGATGCCCTTAGTGTTTGTACTGCTGGGGTTATACGTAGGAAGTGGTCTCCTGTGCCCATGTGCTGTAGAGTACTTCCCACTTTCTCTTCTATCAGGTTCAGTGCGTTCGGACTGATATTGAGGTCTTTAATCCATTTGGACTTGAGTTTTGTGCATGGTGATAGATATGGATCTATTTTCATTCTTCTACAGATTGACATCCAGTTTTGCCAGCACAGTTTGTTAAAGATGCTCTCTTTTTTCCATTGTATACTTTTAGCTCCTTTATTGAAAATCAGGTGTTCATAGGTTTGTGGGTTAAAGTTAAAATACTGGCAAACCGAATCCAAGAACACATAAGAAAAATTATCCATTATGATCAAGTAGGCTTCATCCCAGAGATTCAGGGCTGGTTCAACATATGCAAATCTATCAATGTAATCCACCTTATAAATAAACTGAAAGAAAAAAACCATATGATCATTTCATTAGATGCTGAAAAAGCATTCGACAAAATTCAACACCCCTTTATGATAAAGGTCTTGGAAAGAATAGGGATACAAGGGTCATACCTAAATATAATAAAAGCTATTTACAGCAAGCCAACAGCTAACATTAAATTAAACGGAGAAAAACTCAAAGCCATCCCACTAAAATCAGGAACACGACAAGGATGCCCACTTTCTCCATACCTCTTCAATATAGTGCTTGAAGTTCTAGCAATAGCAATAAGACAACATAAGGAGATCAAGGGGATTCGTATTGGAAAGGAAGAAGTTAAGCTTTCGTTATTTGCAGATGATATGATAGTATACATAAGTGACCCCAAAAATTCTACCAAAGAACTCCTACAGCTGATAAACACCTTTAGTAATGTGGCAGGATACAAGATCAACTCCAAAAAATCAGTTGCCTTCCTATACACTAAGGATAAGGAAGCAGAGAGGGAAATCAGAGAAGCATCACCTTTCATGATAGCCACAAATAGCATAAAATATCTTGGGGTAACTCTGACCAAGGAAGTGAAAGATCTATTTGACAAGAACTATAAGTCTTTGAAGAAAGAAATTGAAGAAGACACCAGAAAATGGAAGGACCTCCCTTGCTCTTGGATGGGGAGGATCAACATAGTAAAAATGGCAATTCTACCAAAAGCAATCTATAGATTCAATGCAATCCTCATCAAAATACCATCAAAATTTTTCACAGATCTGGAGAAGACAATAATCAACTTTATATGGAAAAACAAAAAACCTAGGATAGCCAAAACAATCCTATACAATAAAGGATTGTCTGGAGGCATTACCATCCCTGACTTCAAACTCTATTACAGAGCTACAGTATTGAAAACAGCTTGGTATTGGCATAAAAACAGAGAAGTTGACCAATGGAATCAAATAGTAGACCCTGACTTTAACCCAATTTTTTAAAAATATTTATTTATTTATTATGTATACAATATTCTGTCTGTGTGTATGCCTGCAGGCCAGCAGAGGGCACCAGACCCCATTACAGATGGTTGTGAGCCACCATGTGGTTGCTGGGAATTGAACTCAGGACCTTTGGAAGGGCAGGTAATGCTCTTAACCTCTGAGCCATCTCTCCAGCCCAATTTTTTTTTGGACAAACCACCATACTGATTTTCAAAGGTGCCTTACAAGTTTGAGCTCCCACCAGCAATGGAGGAGTGTTCCCCTTACTCCACATCCGTTCCAGAATAAGCTATCATCAGTGTTTCTAATCTTGACCATTATGGCAGGTGTAATATGGTACCTCACAGTCATTTTGATTTGCATTTCCCTGATGATTAAGGATGTTGAGCAATTCCTTTAGTGTCTTTTGGCAATTTGAGATAATTCTGTTGATAAGTCTCTGTTAAGATCTGTACTTCATTTTTAAAAATTGGATTATTTGGTATTTTGATGTTTAGTTTCTTGAGCTCTTTAGGTATTTTGGAGATCAGTTCTCCGTCTGATGTGGGGTTGGTGAAAATCTTTTCCCATTCAGTTTGCTTATGTTTTGTCTTATTGAATGTGTCATTTTCTTTACAGAAGCTTATCAGTTTCTGCAAGTCCCATTTATTTATTGTTACTCTCAGTGTCTGTGCTACTAGTGTTATATTTAGATAATGGTCTCCTATGCCCATGTGTTCAAGAGTACTTTCCACTTTTTCTTCTAAGAGATTCCATATGACTGGATTTATGTTTGAGGTCTTTGATCCATTTGGACTTGAATTTTGTGCATGGTTTTAGATATGGATATATTTGCATTATTCTATATGCTTATATCCATTTATGCCATCACCATTTATTGAAGATGCTTTCTTTTTCCATTGTATAATTTTGGCTTCTTTTTCAAAAATCAAGTCTTAATAGCTGTGTGGATTATTATCAGGGTTTTTAATTGATTCCATTGATCCACCTGTCTGTTTTTATGCCAATACCAAGCTGTTTTCACTACTGTAGCTCTTTAACAGGGCTTGATGTCATGATGGTGATGCCTCCAGAAGTTCCTTTATTGTATAGTTTTGTTTTGGTTATGCTGTTTTTTTTCATATGAAGTTGAGTGTTGCTCTTTCAAGGTCTGATAATAATTATGATGGGATTTTGATAGGGATTGCATTGAATCAGTGATTGCTTTTGGCAGGACTTTCATTTTTATTATGTTGATCCTATCGATCTAAGAGCTTGGAAGATCTTTCTATTTTCTGATATATTCTTCAATTTATTTCTTCAAACACTTGAAGTTCTTGTCATACAGATCTTTTACTTCTTTGGTTAGTGTTACACCAAGATATTTTATGTTATTTCCAGTTATTATAAATGGTGATGCTTTTCTGATTTCTTTCTCAGCCCATTTATCATTTGTATATTGGAAGGCTACTGATTTTTTGAGTTGATCTTGTATCTTGTCACATTACTGAAGGTGTTTATCAGCTGTAGGAGTTACCTGGTTGAATTTTTGAGACCACTTATATATATTATCATATCATCTGCAAATAGCAAAGATTTGACTTCTTATTTTCCAGTTCATATCTCTTAGATCATTTGTTGTCTTTTTGCTCCAGTTAGATCTTTTAGTACTATATTAAATAAGGTTATAGTGGACAGCCTTGTCTTTTTCCTGATGTTAGGGGAGTAACTTTGAGTTTCTCTCCATTTAGTGTGATGTTAGCTCTGCTTGCTGGATATTGCTTTTATTATGTTTAGATACATGCCTTGTATCCCTGATCTCTCCTATACCTTTATCATGAAGGGATGTCATATTTTGTCAAAGGCATTTTTCAACATCTAATGAGATGATAATATGTTTTTTCTTAAGTTTTTTGTATGGTTTATTGCATTGGCAGATTTTCATATGTTGAACCATCTCAGCATCTATGAGATGGAGCCAACTTTATCATGGAGCATAATATTTTGATGGGTTCTTTGATTCTGTCTGCCTGTATTTTATTGAGTATTTTTGCATCAATGGTCATGAACAACTGGTCTCTGTAATTGCAGACTGTGTATTGCTATCCCAGCCTCTCAGATCCAAATAATCACACAAAAATTATATTAATTACAACACTATTTGGCCGATGACTTAAGATTATTCCTAGCTACCTCTTACATCTTAAATTAACCCATTTCTATTAATCTTTGTATCCCAACGAGGCTGTGGCTCACCAGTAAGGTTCTGGCATCTTTCTCCTTTGGCAGCTAAATGACATCTGTGTGACTCCAACTTCTTTCTTGCTCTATCTCTTCGTGGACTTCTTGCCTGGATTTATTCTTCCTTTCCATAGGTCAAAGAAGTTTCTTTATTAGCCAATGGTAATAGAACATATTCACAGCATATTGAGGGAAATCCCACATCAGCTTGTATTCTCTCTCTTCCCACTCCTCAACTAGACTTTGGGAGCTCAGACCAGTATTCCACTGTGGATCTCTGCCTCTGCTTCCATCAGTTGCTGGATAAAGTTTGTATGATGACTTTTAAGATAGTCATCTATCTGACTACAGGGCAGGACTTGTTGAGGCCCCCTTGCCATTATTACTTAGGGTCTTAGCTAGGGTCATCCTTGTGGATTACTAGGAATTTCTCTGGTGTCAGGTTTCTTGCTAGCCCCATAATGGCTCCCTCAATCAAGATATTTCTTTCCTTGCTCTCTGTCTCTGTTCTTCCTCCATCTAGATCATCCCTTTCCCTCAAGTTCTCCTGCCCCTTCCTTCTCCCATCCTTCTCCCATTCTACTCTCCCATTTCCCTCCAACCCCATGATCCCAATTTTCTTAGGAGATCTTGTCTATTTCTCTTCCCAAGTGTATCTATATATGTTTTTCTTAATGTTCACCTTGTTATTTATGTTCTCTGGGATAGTGGACTATAGGCTCATTATCCTTTGCTTTAGAGCTAGTGTTCACTTATGAGTGAGTACATACCATGCTCATCTTTCTGGGTCTGGGTTACCTCACGCAGGATGTTTTTTCTAGTTCCAACCATTTGCATGCAAATTTCAAGATCTCATTGTTTTTTACTACTAAGTAGTATTCCATTGAGTAGATATACCACATTTTCTTTATCCATTATTCATTCGAGGGGCAATCTGAATTATTTCTAGATTCTGGCTATTACAAATAATGCCACCATGAACATAGTTGAACAAATGTCCTTATAGTATGATTCATCATCCTTTGAGTACATATATGCCCAAGAGTGGTATTGCTGGTCTTGAGGTAGATTGATTCCTAGTTTTCTGAGAAACTGCCATATTCTTTCCAAAGTGGTTGTATGAGTTTACATTCCCAATACCAATGGAGGAGTGTTCCCCTTGTTCTGCATCCTCTCCAGCATAAGCTATAATTGGTGTTTTTGATCTTAGTCATTCTGACTAGTGTAAGATAGTATCTTGAAGTGCTTTTGATTTGCATTTTCCTGATGGCTTAGGATGCTGAACATTTCCTTAAGTGTCTTTTGGCTATTTGAGAGTCTTCTTTTGGGAGTTCTCTGTTTAGATCTGTTCCACATTTTTAATTGGATTATTTAGAACTTTGACATTTAATTTCTTGAGTTCTTTATATATTTTGTATATCAGTCCTCTTTCCAATGTGGGGTTGGTGAAGATTTTTTCCCATTCAGTAAGCTGCCTTAATCTTTTGCTATTTGCAGATGATATAATAGTATTTATAAATGATGCCAAAAACCCTATCAGGGACTTCCTATAGCTGATAAATACCTTTAGTAATGTGGCATGATACAAAATCTAATAAAAAAAATCAATAGCCCTCCTATATACAAATGTTAAAGAAGCTGAGAAACAAATCAGAGACACATCTCCATTCATAGTAAACACAAATAACATAAAATATCCTGGGGTAACACTAACCAAAGAAGTGAAAGACCTGTTTGACAAGAACTTTAAGACTTTGAAGAAAGAAGATGAAGAGGCTATCAGAAAATGGAAAGCTCTTTCATACTCTTGGATAGGTAGGATCAATATAGTAAAAATGGCAATCCTACCAAAAATAATCTACAGAGTCAAAAAAATCCGCACCAAAATCCCAATGCTAATATTTTCTTGAATCAACAAAATGTAAAAAGGAAAATTTTATCAAAATTTATATCAGAAAATAAACATCTGTGACAATGACTCTGATCCCTACTGAGTAGTGACTGACAGATTGTGGTATTTACTGGAATAAACTGACAGTATCAGCAATAGTTATTTTGTTATTGTTATTGCTTTTGTGTTGGTGTTGGAGGTAGTGTTGGAGGTGGTAGTAGAGGGTGTGGTGAAGGTGGTAGAGTTGGTGGTGGATGTTTTGAAGGTGGAAGTGGTGTAGTTGTTGTTGGTGGTGATGGTGGTTGCGATGGTGGTGGTTGTGGAGGTGGTGGTGGTATTGCTGAAGTGGTGGTGGTGCTCAGGTGGTGGTTGTGGTAGAGGTAGTGGTAGAGGGGATGGTGGAGATGTTAGTGGAGGTAGTAGAAGAGGTGGTGGTGAAGGTGTAGAGTTGGTGGTGGTTGTTTTTAAGGTGGAAGTGGTATAGTTGTTGGTGAGGTGTTGGTAGAGATGTTGGTGGTCATGATGTGGTGGTCATGGAGGTGGTGGTGGTGTTGCTGGTGATGTTTCTAAAAGTATTGGTAGTTGTGTTGGTAAAGGTGATGGTGGTTGTGAGTATACTGGTGGTGGTGGAGGTAGTGGTAGAATTGGTGGTGAAGGTGATGGAGTTGTTGGTGGAGGTTTTGAAGGTGGAAGTGGTGTAGTTGTTGGTGGTAAGGTGGTAGTGGAGATGTTGGTGGTCGTGATGGTGGTGATGGTATTGGAGATGGTGGCAGTTGTGGTTATAGCGGTGGTAAAGATTGTGTTGGTCTTAAGTTGGTGGTGGAATTGGTGGAGGTGGTGGTGAGGTGGTGGTGGTAGAGATGGTGGTGGTAGTGATTGAGGTAGTAATAGTTGAGGTTGTAATGGTGGTAAAGGTGGTGTTGGTCGTGAGTTGGTGGTGGAACTGGTGGAGTTGGTGGTGAGGTGGTGGTGGTGGTGATTGAGGTGGTAATAGTTGTGGTTGTAGTTGTGGTAAAGGTGGTGTTGGTTGTGAGTTGGAGGTGAAATTGGTGAAGTTAGTGATGGAGGTGGTACTGGTCGTAAAGGTGGTAGTGGTGGTGTAGGTGTTGTTGTTGTTGATGGTGGTGGTGGTAGAGCAATTAAGTTTTCATTGTCTGTTTTTTTTTTCCTGATAACTACATGGAATCTGCCTACTATCTTTTTATTTGTCTTCCAGCCTGGCTATATTCTGTTAAGGTGTTGACCAAAAGAAGTTTCTCTCTTAACCAATGGCAAAAAACAAAACAAAACAAAACAACAACAAAAAAAAACCGTATTCACAGTATAGAGAGTGAAATCCCACATCATCTCCCTTTTTGGTCTAAATTAAAATGGAAGTTTTTTAACTTTAATATTGTAAAACTACAAATAACAAAACAGGTACTAATCAAGAATTACAGTTACAATATTTAATATATTTGTATTTAGCAAAATTAAAGAAAATATTCGATCATCTGTTTTATTTTAATTAGTCTAAAGTTTTATATCTAATTTATCTTATATTATAACTAAGGAAAGCTATAACTATAATTATCTGTCTTCAACTCTATCAAAGATCCTAGAAAGATATAATATTACCTAAGTAAACAAGAAGTGCATTGTAAGCAACTTCCAAAATTCTAGAAATGACTGACAGGGACATATTGCTCCCTGGACAGTCATCCAAAGTTTTTTTGTAATGTTGGGGCATCCATTGTCAACCTACAGACCCATAATATCTGGTGAACTTTTCAGTGACTCAGGAAATTTGAAGATCTGTTCTGCCTTGTACTAGTAAAGTTCATCAGTTGCTTTCTTCTGCATCCTGCAGAATGTCTGGCTGTTTTGTGTGTGTGTATGTGTGTGTGTGTGTGTGTGTGTGTGTGTGTGTGTGTGTGTGTGTGTGAAGCAGGAACCCTGAAGGACTATCCCATCTTTTGGAAAGTTCAGCAATTATTTGTATGGGGCCCCTGCATGTCCAGTTCATACAGCTACCATCAAGCAGTCCAGGCAAGAGCAGTTTCTTGCCCAAATGGCTAGGCTTGCCACATTGAAGGCAAATTCCATAACAAGTTTCTTCAATGCCTATCAACCTCTCTGAACTAATTGTTGCTGCCAGAAGCAGACATGTCTCACTGTTGAGAAAAGTCTAAGTTCTTAAGACATTTTAAATGGCATATTCTCATTTGTTTTCATCTAGACTCCAGAGTATTCTTTGCCTCTTCTGCTTGTCGGTGGCAAGGTCTGTATGAAAGACACTGTGATGAGAACTGTTTACAGTGTGAACTCTCGAGAGTGTTGTTTCCATTGTTACAGAACCTACTGGGATTCAGTGGACCAGGATGGTAGGGTCAGTTCTATGTACACCAGAAAGTTATTATTTTCTCAACCATCTTCCTGGGTTACATATTGCTCTGAAAATCACTTCTGTAGGATGTAAACAATGTATCATCATATCCCATGCTAATTAAAAAATAAAATTAAAATTGGTGTGGAGATACAACTAATAGGGAGAGAACGATTATCTAGATTGCTCAAAAAGCTCTGTGTTTTGTTCCTAGAAACACTGAAAGAAAGAGGATTCATTATTTAGAAAATATTGGGTGAGTGTAGCATAAAATTTTGTGGCATATAATAGGCAACTTAACCTAGGAGATGATTAAGGAGAGAGGTGACTGACAGTGAAAATACAGTCTGCTTGGACAAAATGTAGGAAGGTGTTGATTGATAATTAAGAAAAAAAATAAAAACTGAAAGTGAATGGTAATATATCACTTTAGTGACACAACACACATTAGTTGCATTTTACTATATGATATTTACATGCAAAATGTGTTGCATTGTTATAAAATTGAAAGAGAAATCCATTCTATAGCAAGTGCCATTTGTAATGACAGAGGACACACATCAGAAGGGAGACAAAGATTTTTATCTATTTTTTACAGATGCATCACATATACCTAGGGCCAAAATTAAATAAGCCCAAGTGTTTTCAGACCATGTAGTTCCAGATTTGAAGTGTGTTAAGTCTGTATTGCAGATATATTAATAAACTAATTAAGAAAGAATATAGCCATAATTTACTATTGATCTGGCTAATAGGTATTTTGATATAAAGCAACATCTTACTTTTCTTGGGTTACTTAGATGGGAACCCCTGAAGTGCACACCCATCCACATCTCACCTGCAGTGCACACCTGTCCACTTCTCACCTGCAGTGCACACCTGTCCACTTCTCACCTGCAGTGCACACCAGTCTACATCTCACCTGCAGTGCACACCTGTCCACATCTCACCTGCAGTGTCCAACAGTCCATATCTCACCTGCAGTGCACACCTATCCAGTTCTCACCTATTGTACACACCCATCCAGTTCTCACCTGTTGTACACACCTGTCTATTTCTCTCCTGTTGTACACACCCACCCAGTTCTCACCTGTTGTACACACCCATCCAGTTCTCACCTGTTGTACACACCCATCTATTTCTCTCCTGTTGTACACACCCATCCAGTTCTCACCTGTTGTACACACCCATCCATTTCTCACCTGTTGTACACACCCATCCATTTCTCTCCTGTTGTACACACCCATCCAGTTCTCACCTGTTGTACTCATCCATCCACTTCTCACTGCAATGCCCTGTACAGACTCTTAGCTGTCAGTGTTGGCTTTTTAAAGATACTGCGTCACTGTGAAATATGAAATCATTCTAACATTCATGTGAAAACCCATTTGCTAAATATTCTGAGTTCTCATTCTGGCTTTCTAATGTATCCTGCATAGAAAATTTCAGAAAGATTGATGTAGAAGGGTCTTTATCTATCTATTGTTTCATTGGTTGATTAATAAAGAAAACTGCTTGGTCTGATAGGTCAGAACATGGGTAGGTGGGGAAGACAGAACAGAATGCTGGGAAGAAGGTAAGACGCCTCAGACAGATGTGATGGAGCCAGCTGCCAGGTCAGACATGCTGAATCTTTCCCAGTAAGCCACCACCTCATGGTGCTACACAGATTATTAGAAATGGGTTAATCAAGATATGAGAATTAGCCAAGAAAAAGATAGAACTAACAATACAGGCAGTGTTTAAAAGAATACAGTTTCTGTGTTATTATTTCCAGGGCTAAGCTAGTCGTGTGGGAGCCAGGTGGGATGAAAAGCAGGCCTGCTAGCCTCATTCTACAAAAGATGAAATCTGTGTTTCATGAGTTATGATCAACACCTGCTTTCCTTACAGTTTTTCTTATGTTGAAGACACAGGGAGAGTTTAGGCCTGATTTAAACAGCAGCAACCCCATGTCCATATACAAATACATACAGGGAGATAGCACATGGTAGACCTTCCACATGCTTTGTTTTGATGGTTGTAGTGACTGACTGATGGTTTCCTAGTTCACGTTCATGAGACTAGGATTCCTGTTTCAATCGTCCTCCATGACACCCAACCTTGTCTCTGTCAAGACAGTTTGCTGGCATTTTGTTGAGACTGATATTCTCTGCCAAGTGGATGGTTTGGTAGATAATTAATTTGTCCCTGCCTCTAAGTGTCCACCTCAGTACTCTCAGAAGCCACCACAGTTTTCAACTTTTCAAGCTGATTTTTAAATAATTCATTTGTGAATAAATGCTGAAACCACCACCTGGGTGGTTTTGTGCTCAACAAACATTTCATGTAATGCTGAGTCCTTAGAACTATGAGCCAAAACTCTCAGAGGACAATCTTTCCATCACTGATGTGCCTTCCGGACTACAGCTAAGAGCTGCAGTTTCCAGGAGTTGTGCTAAGTAAATTCCAAGAAAACAGGATCACTTCCTTCTCTTCCACTTTGGGTCACCCCTGCAGAGGATCTGGAAGATTAGATTTTGAACCTGCTCTTAAGAACCTTATTCAGCAGTATTGTAGGATACAAAATCAAGGCAGATATATCAATTGTGTTTCTGTACACTGTCTAGTCCTTATTGATTTTTTTTTTGAGCTATACATTTTGCTCTGCTCTCCTTCCTGCCTCTCCCCTACCCTTCAACCCTCACACATGGTCCCCATGCTCCCAATTTACTCAGAAGATCTTGTCTTTTTCTACTTCCCAGGTAGATAATATCTATGTATGTCTCTCTTAGGGTACTCATTGTTGTCTCGGTTCTCTGGGATTGTGAAGTGTAGGCTGGTTTTCTTTATTTTGAGTGAGGTAACCTAGACCCAGAAAGACAAACATCATACGTACTCACTCATAAGTCACTTTTTAGACACTATTTAATTTTAAAACATCATTCTAAATATCATCTCCAAAGAAAGATAACATTAAGTGCGAATCTTAGGGCAGAAGTGTCACAGCCTTCATATATGGTCTGTGCTTGCAGAATTTTAAAAATTGTGGGTACAGCCAAGAGATAAGGAAAAGGAATTTTTAACTAAGCACTAGAAAAGATTACAAAGAGTAAAAACATGTTCTTGTTTCCTCCTTTGTCTTTCTATGAATCCAAGCAAATACAATAAAAAAAGTGGCCCTGATGCATTTTAGCTTTAGGGTATGAGCGGAATGAAATGAAAGACTGGGGAGCAATGCCTACAAAATGCTAAAAAGATTCCAAGAATAGAAAGCAAGTGATCTGAATAGTGGGTCAGCCTCCATCAGGACCTCTCACAGGTTCCAGGCACAGGGCCTGAGGAGAGGGAATCACTAGGCCTACTGAGCTCACGAGCACAGCAGGGCTGGGAAGGATCTGAACCATCACACAGTTCCCCTCAGTGTTTGGCCTCTGCAGGTCAGACAGGTAGGTCAGTTTCAGAGCTGCAATTGGCAGGGGTTTGCCGGTGAGCTGTGCACGGCAGGCCAGGTTCCTGTTTCTGGAGTCTGATCCAGACACGTGCCTTCCATTCCGTTGTGAGTGTCTGCGCTCGCTAGCATGCATGCATCCTCGTTGCTAGGAGACAACGAGGGATTCCATTCAAACTGAACCACGGACCTGCCCTGGCAGGACGCTCCTGTGGCGCGGTTGCGATAACTTGTCTGTGTTTCTAAGTTTCGGTGTGGGGTTTGGAGGGAAGTGGGTGGCAAAGGTAGGGGGATAGGGAGGGCAGGGAGGGCCTTGACGGCCCTGGGTCTGAACCGTGCAGGAAGACACTGATTGTGATTCCCAGACGCAAACACCGAGTGCCTCAGGGCAGGCACCGGTAAGCCCGCCTGTGGGCCTTCTGCCTGGGCTCTGGGTGCCTTGAGTACCAAACCGAGCAGTGTCCTAGATCTTTCATCTCGTTTGTACCTGAGGAACAGTTCCAAAGGGCGGCCGCCACGGGTGAAATGTCTAGAGTGGAGCGCTCGATCACCTCCCTTATAAACCGCATGGATTATCAAGACAGGAGGAGGTGAGAGAGCCTGTGCTGGGAGATGGGCAGGAGGGGCGGGGCCAGGCAGGCCAGTCAGGGAGAAGCACCACCTTCCAGGGTTCCTTCCTAAGGGAGGGGAGAAGAAAGGCTTTGCTTCTGCTTTCACTGAGTCTATTGGGTTTTCTGCCGGCCTTAGGTCCTTAAGCATCTGGAGTCCGCACACCTTGGAAGGGTCTTGCTTTTGGCCTTTCTCTATGGGAAGCAAAACAGTTGGGTCTTGAAACCTTTTACATTGCCTCTTTTAGAGCATTTTATCGGACATTTTAAAAGTGATTTAGCTAGTAAGACCATATACATTTAATTTAATTTATTAAGTATATAAAGACTTTTTAGACTTCTGTATATGAGTGTTGTGCTTGTGTGCATTTTTTTTTTTTTGCACCACGTGTGTCAGAAAGGGGCGTTGGATCGGCAGGAGTTATGAACGGATGGGGACTGCCAAGTGGGTGGTAAGAATCAAACCCAAGTCCTCTGTAAAAAAGTTAAAGCTCTTACCATCAAGCCATCTCTAGCCCTTACTATACATGTTTTTAGGACTAAATTATATATTGCAGAAAATTGTATCATGAGATAGATTTTACCATCCGACATCAACATTAAGGCTAAAAAATGGTTCTGTAGATAACTGTTAAGCCCATTTGAGTGATAACATCTGTTATTTCCCTCAATCTTCCGTTAAGTTGTGTCTGGCAGATCTGTCCACTGGTGAGAGTGGGGTGCTCAAGTCTGCCCCATCAATGTTTATGGTTTGATGTGTGACTTAAACGTCATTAATATTCTTTTACAATTGTGGGTACACTTGTATTTGGGGCATAAATGTTCAGAATTGTGACTTCATCTTGATAGATTTTCTTGCTGTGATGAATATGAAATGTCCTTCTCCATCTTTTTTGACTAATTTTACTTTGAACTTTGTTTTGTTAGATATTAGGATAGCTACACCAACTTGCTTCATAGATCAATTTGGTTAAAATATCTTTCCCCCAGGGACTTGAAGAAAGTTCCTGTTTGCTAAAAAGGGGGAGTATATCTATCAGGAGAACTTGGGGCCCTCTCTTTAACATATGACTGGTGCTATCATCAAGGTCAATGTTTTCTCAACCCCAGCTCATGTTGTGTCCATGGGTGTCATGCAAAGATGAGGGACATGCCACCAAAGACTATTAAAACAGAAGCAAACTTTATTCTCAGAAAGAATTTTAAATTTTAAATTTTCCCAGAATAGAATTCTGGGGGGGGGAGTTGAAAAAAATAAATCTTCATGGGGTAAAAAGCTTATCATCTTCATTAAAAGAAAGCATCTTTAACAAATGGTGCTGGCATAACCTGATCTCAACCTGGAAAAGAATGAAAATAAATCCGTATCTATCACCATGCACAAAACTCAAGTCCAAATGGATTAAAGACATCAATATAAATCCGACCACTCTGAACCTGATAGAAGAGAAAGTGGGAAGTAGTCTGCAACACATGGGCACAGGAGACCACTTCCTACGTATAACCCCAGTAGCACAGACAATGAGAGCAACAATGAATAAATGGGACCTTCTGAAACTGAGAAGCTAAGCTTCTTTCAGCAAAGGACACGGACATTAAGACAAAAAGGCATTCTAACGAATGGGAGAAGATCTTCGCCAACCTTGCATCAGACAAAGGCATGATCTCCAAATATATAAAGAACTCAAGAAACTAGACATTAAAATTCTAAATAACCCAATTAAAGAATGGGGTATTGAACTGAACGGAGAATTCTCAACAGAAGTTCAAATGGCCAAAAGATACTTAAAGTTATGTTCAACTTCTTTAGCGATAAGGGAAATGCAAATCAAAACAACTTTGAGATACCATCTTATATCTGTCAGAATAGCTAAAGTCATGCTGGAGAGGTTGTAGAGTAAGGGGAACACTCATCCATTTTTGGTGGGAATGCAAACTTGTGCAACCACTTTGGAAATCAGTGTGGCAGTTTCTCAGGAAATTAGGAATTAACCTACCTCAGGATCCAGCAATAGCACTCTTGGGAATATACCCAAGAGATGCCCAATCATACTACAAAAGCATTTGTACAACTATGTTCATAGCAGCATTATTTGTAATAGCCAGAACCTGGAAACAACCTAGATACCTCTCAATGGAAGAATGAATAAAGAAATTGTGGAATATATACGCATTAGAGTACTACTCAGTGATAAAAAACAATGTCATCTTGAATTTTGCATGCAAATGGATGGAAATAGAAAACATTATCCTGATTGAGATAACCCAGACCCAAAAAGTGAATATGGTATGTACTCACTCATTAATGGACTCTAGCCATAAACAAAGGACATTGAGACTATAGTTCACAAGTGCAGAGAAGCCAAATAACAAGGTGAACCCAAAGGGGAAAAAAATATAAATACTCCTGGAAATTGGAAGGAGACAAGAATGCTAGGCAAAAGTTGGGAGCATGGGGGTAGTGATAGATGTGGGAGTGGGGTTATGGGAAGGGCAGAGTAGGAGAGAGAAGGCAGAAGAGAAGGATTGGGGAGAGCTTGTGGGACTGGGAGGGCTGAGATGGAGGAAGGGGGGATACATGGAAGAAGATATCTACATTAAGGGAGCCATTTTAAAGTTGCCATAGATTTGGCTCTAGAGGGGATCCCAGATGTCCACAGGGATGTCCCCGGCTAGGTCTTTGGCAGCAGAGGAGAGGGTGTCTGAACTGGCCTTGCCCCACTATCACACTGATGATTATTTCAAATATCACCATAGAATCTTCATCCGGTGATGGATGGAGATCGAGATAGAGCACTGGTGTGAGCTCTCAAGGTCCAGTTGAAGAGCAGAAGGAGGAAGAAGAAAATGAACAAAGAAGTCAGGACCATGAGGGGTTGGTCCACCCTCTGAGACAGTGTGCCTGATGTAATGGGAACTCACCAAATCCAGCTAGACTGGGACTGAACGAGCATGTGATCACACCGGACTCTCTGAATGTGGCTGACAATGGGGGCTGACTGAGAAGCCATTGATAAAGGCACTGGGACTTGTTTCTACTGCATGTACTGGCTTTTTGGGACCCTAGTCTATTTGGATTCACAGTTTCCTAGGCCTGGATGTAGGGAGGAGGGCCTTGGACTTCCCACTGGGCAAGGTTCCCTGTCATCTCTTAAGACTGGAGGGTGAGGGAAGAGGATGAGTGGGGGAGCGAGAGGGGAATGGGAGGAGGGGGGGAAGTGGAAATTTTTGAATGGAAAAATAAAAATAAATAAATGAATAAATATTTTTTTCAAAAGCTTATCATCTAGCAGAGACTATAGCCAAAGTTGGACTTGTAAGGCTGTGGTCAAGGACAGTTTCTGAACTCCACCCATTTTTATTGAATTTTATAGAGCTCTACATTTTCCTCTGCTCCCCTCCCTGCCTCTCCCCACCCCTTCAACCCTCACACATGGTCCCCATGCTCCCAATTTACTCAGAAGGTCTTGTCTTTTTCTACTTCCCAGGTAGATAATATCTATGTATGTCTCTCTTAGGGTCCTCATTGTTGTCTAGGTTCTCTGAGATTGTGATTTGTGAGCTGCTTCTCTTTGTTTTATGTTTAAAACTACTTATGAGTGAGTATATATGATAAATGTCTATCTGGGTCTGGGTCTGTATTACCTCACTGAAAATGATGTTTTCTAGATCCATCCATTTTCCTGAAAAATTCAAGATGTCATTATTTTTTCTTGTCCTGTAGTACTCCATTGTGTAAATGTACCGCATTTTACTTATCCTTTCTTTGCTTGAGGGGCATTTAGGTTGTTTCCAGGTTATAGCTATGACAAACAATGTGCATAGTTGAGCCCATGCCCTTGTGACCTGATTAAGCATCCTTTGATATATACCCAAACGTGGTATTACTGGGTCTTGAGGAAAGTAGTTTCCTAATTTTCTGAGAAATCGCTACACTGACATCCAAAGGGGCTTTACCAGCCTGCATTCCCACCAGCAATGCAGGAAATACCCCTTTTTATAGCAAGAAGCAACAACCATTAGAAATAACTAAGGAATGTTTACATTCTCAAGGTAAAACTCAGATAAAAATTAGTTTGGGGTTTTTATTTATTTATTTATTTATCGATTGATTTTCGAGACAGTGTTTCTCCGTAGCTTTTTTGGTTCCTGTCCTGGAACTAGCTCTTGTAGACAGGCTGGCCTCGAACTCACAGAGATCTGCCTGCCTGCCTCTGCCTCCTGAGTGCTGGGATTGTTTGTTTTTTACAATTTCTATTAACAGAGTTTTTCAGTTACACTAATGTTTGTAATCAGTCCATTGTTTTTTCCCTTGTTCTCCCTGATGGTTTTTACGAAAGTGCCAGTTTTATGTAGTAGGAAAGGGTATGAAAAAATTCACAATCAAAGTGTCAGATATACCCCATCATTTAAAGGTTAACTCAGTTCACATCAGTTGCTGCTCATGAGTGGCCTAGGGGTGATGGAGGAGGGTCATCTGTCTATATGGTACTCTCATTGGTTAATAAAGAAACTGCTTTAGCTTTTTGATGGGGCAGGATTTAGATAGGTGGAGTAGACAGAACAGAATGCTGGGAGAAAAAAAGCATAGTTATTCATATGCCATGGAGCCAGTTGCCAGGTCAGACATGCTGAATATTTCCTGGTAAGCCACCACCTTGTGGTGCTACACAGATTATTAGAAATGGGTTAATCAAGATGTGAGAGTTAGCCAGTAAGAGGCTAGCGATATTGGGCCAGGTAGTGTTTAAATGAATACAATTTGTGTGTTCTTATTTCGGGTATAAAGCTAGCTGTGCGGGAGCTGGGTGGGATGAAAAGCAGGCCTGCTTGCCTCCTCATTACATAGGGGTTTATCAAAAAGCTGACCTTCAGCCTTGCAGACAGAGCTATTGGTTGTAAAGCAAAGTAACCCCACTGTTAATCTGTAAGCTGCTCAGAAAGCTGCTGACAGTTTGCTCTCATTCTCCTAGGCTTACAACTTTGTGTTTCTTTATTTCTACATTCTTATTTCTGGAATCTACATTTCTATATTCTTATTCTTGGACTCTTCACTCACGTGCCTCCTTTCTCCCATTTAATCCTGTGTGTAACTATAGAGTTTAAACGGTGTATTCTTTTTCAGTAAGCTCACTGGCAGCTATTCAAATGCCACCTCAGAGCTTGTCTGTCTCCCTCCACGTCATACCTAACACTGACTCGTTTCCTCTATGGAACCTGAACTCCCAGTGAAGTAGCTCTCCAGCGTACGATATCATGAGTTGTAGTGACATCCCCAGGTCAGAGATGCTGAAATGCGAATAAAGTAACACTGGCCTGCAGCACTACTTACAGTGAGGATAAATTGGGGAATTACAAAATTCAAGGCTAGCGTGGGCAATATAATTCTTAAAATGTAAGCTGATTTCAATGAAAATTTGCACGTGTGCAGTAGGTAGAATTCTGCTCTTTCTCCTCACTGAAGTTCTGTCTTTGATTGCCGTAGAAAGAGTAATCATCATCATTATCCATGGACCACTGGATAATGGGTTAGGAACACTTGCACATGCTTTGTGCAGACTAAAGCCTCACAGTAGCACTGTGTAAGACACCTGCTGTTCAATCCTTCTCACAGGGATGAGAAAATCGAGTTATGGAGCTCATAGAAAGCCCAAGAATTAGCTATTAGGGTAGGATGTGAATCCAAGCTGAGCTAAACCTACTGACTGTTGTCTTCTTGCTCGGACAGGCTGCTCTGATGAAGCATGTAGCTCCTGATAGAGCACTTGCTTGAATGGAGCAACCATGCACTATTTCCCTAGTCCTGCAAATGAACACTAGAGTAGAGAAAAAAAGGAATAAGGAAATCCCAGGTGCTGCTCTTACTTTGGAAGAAAATGAATTACATACTATCTAGTTTTTACAATATAATGTACTCTGGCATAGTATTCTGTGATTTCCTAAAATATCCTTTCAATTTATAGGACTTCATTGCAGTTGGCAGAGTTTTTAAAAGAGAGGAGAGCAAATTCGGATGCAGAGGCTGAGCCCAACAGGTACAGTTCTTTCTACCTACAATTTCAGTGCTGTTCTGAGGGCAACAACTGCTGAAGTCAGGAATATGGAATGATAGGAAGGTTGGCTTAAGCTGGAAGGCACATGGTGAGATGGCCCAGCGCATGTGAAAGGTTGGCTGGAAATAGGTCCGTTCAGACCACAACAGAAGAACAGTATGCTGTACCAGGACTGAATTTGTTAATAAGCTGATTTTACTAGTTGTTGTATGTTAATATAGGCAACTTCACATTAATGTTTACTATTTTGAAAACTATTGACTTGGTTTAATTTTTATTATCAATGAAATTTCTAATCACTTTTAGTACTTCTACTCTCTTATTTATTTTCTATTAAAATGCTTTATTTAATATAAATATGTTTAAGCAGTCATCTTATCTCTTTGATCACACATTGTTGCAAAGTGGCTTTTGAATAGTCAAATACGTTAGATTATCTATCATAACACTATG
Source organism: Microtus pennsylvanicus (assembly GCF_037038515.1). Taxonomy (NCBI): domain Eukaryota; kingdom Metazoa; phylum Chordata; class Mammalia; order Rodentia; family Cricetidae; genus Microtus; species Microtus pennsylvanicus. The sequence goes on along the minus strand of NC_134587.1, from coordinate 104,953,886 downwards.
ATATAAATGCTATAATCACATTGGATACTTTTGTTCCAATCCTATCTGAATTGTTTGATGTTGTGTTAGTGAACTGTGTACTCAAACTCCTGGAACAGCTGATATGGTTAGGAACAATTATCCAGGGTGAGAACAAAGAACTAATGCTCAAGTTCCACGGCTTTGCTGGGATCCGTCAGCAGTGGCCATTGGACATGGTTCTGTAGAACAGGTCCACACAACAGGGGTGAAGTCCAACATGGAAGCAGGGAAAACCTGGAGATTACACTTCAGGAATCTTGAGCTCGGCCACAGCGGCAAAAGAATGAGCATGGAGCAACTGCATTCCCCTCCTGTGAGTTTTGGAACGGGCCGTGACTCAATGTCACAGAGCAACATTTGCTGATGGTTTGGCATCTGCTAGCAAACAGGTAAGTTACAAAATCAGTAACGCATGTGTGGTGTCAAAAATATGGTGGCTTTGTGGGAGTGCTGGCACTGTGATGGATACTTAAAGGCATGGTTGGTTCCTGTCCCACAAATTGCATCTCTTGGGAGGGAGCATCGAACTCATAGTTAAGTGTTGAAACACAGTTTAAAGTTATTCTTAAATAAATGTCTAATATAAGTTATAATAGGAATGCAAGAATAGGGAACTCAGAGAATATTTGCAAATGTTTTTATATGAATATTAAAATAATTATCACTTTCTAACTACCTCGCAGAAAAGTTTCACTTGAGGAAGAGTCAAAATCAGTGCTTCAAACATCTGCACAGATTACTCCAGGTAAGACTTTTGATACTACATTCCTCTAAGTCACTGGTTCTCAAACTGTGGGTTGTGACCTTTTTGGAGGTCAAATGCCCCTTTCATGGTCACCGAAGACCATCCTGCATATTGAAATTTACCTTACAATTCATATCAGTAGTAAAATTACAGTTATAAAGTAGCAGCAAAAGAACGTCATTGCTGGGGTCAGTGAAACATGAAGAACTATATTAAAAGGTGGCAGCACCAGGAGGGCCGAGAACCGTCGCTGTAAGTGGTTTACCCTAAGTAAATACATTGTAAAGAAGAGTAAAGAGTTTAACTCCCCCAGAATGAAGTATGTAAATACAGTGTAAATGCAGAGATCATTTCTAAGAAATTTAAGATGCCAGACATATTGTCTGAAAGCTATGGGTTTATTTATTTTGGGGCACTGACATATGGGCTATCAATGCACAAGAAGAAGGGTTCTAAGATAGTGCATTGTGTGTATCCTCTATACATTACAGCAAATTTGGCTTGTAATGAAATCTTTCCAGCCCATTCTCTTACAGTCTATATAACAAACACTTTATATTTTGAGTCTACATATTAATGCATAGTTCACTAAAATTTGCATACATCCCAAGATAATATATAATGTTCAATCATTTTCATTAATTTTTTGCCTAATATCTAACTAGATCATCTTTCTACAATGTCTATTTAGATAGTTTTCCATACCTTCTCATGGATATCTTTATGCATCCCTCATTTAAAGGCGATTGTGTTGTCATAATATATCACAATAGATTCTCTAAAGATGGTTGAAGACAATCTTTGCATTTTCTTTTTCTCTCTTTTTGTGTTTGGCAGTCCTAAGGGTTGAACATGGGGCTTTGTGAGCATTCTAGTCAAGCAGTCCCCATTATAACCATACTTCTAGCCCCTCATTTCATGTTGTTTATGAATATCATAGGACATGCTTACCCATGATTTTCATGTTCCAAAACATGATTTCCACAGCAATTCCTTATAGCAAGAGGAAAAGGTACAAATGGCCCTGCTCTGGGTCACACAGCACTGACTGCCCTGTCCTCCCCCACTGGACAACACTGCTCTGTGACACACAGCACCAACTGCCCTGTCTTCCTCTACTGACCCTGCTCTGTGACACCCAGCTCCAAAGGTCCTCTCCTCCCCCACTGAGTCTCTGTTGCTTCTGTTAACAATGCAACTATGAGCTGTGCTTCAAGCAGTTGTCGTCACAGCCTGATCTTGGAAACTACTCCAGGGAGCAAAATCTGTAAATGAATCCAAATGGCCCTCTTCCCACAGTGATGAGATGAGCCGAGTCAGAATTGCGACAACATGGGGGAGTTTCTTTTGCATGAATTTTGTATGAAAATTGTTGGATTTTATTTGCGTGCACAAGGATTGAATCAAGAAGTCCCACATGCCCGGCATGTGCTTTGTCAGTAAACCACAATCCCAGTACATTCGTTTGAAGGGTTCAAATATTTTTATCTTGGTAATGGGATATGTTGAAAAGTTCTCACTTGGTTTTCACACACCTTAAATGAGGTGAAATAAAGAATTCTTTTGTATCCTCTATGGAGAGTCAATGGACGTATTTAGTGACAACTTGAATAAATGAATAGTTTTAAGCACATAAAGATACTTTTGTACCACACAGTAGTCATCTGGGAGCTTGCTGCTCTGTCCCCAGAGTTGTTGCTTTTCTTCTCTCTCACTGTACATTAGCACAGGGAACACAGCTGGGAACTAAGATGTCTTTCCAATACTTCTGGTCATGGGAAGTGGTGGAAGCTGATCCTAAACTTCCTTACACTATGCAGAACAGAAAGAGCAGAATTAGAGCTCAGGAGCCTCTTAGCATCTTTCCCAGATGTGTGTGTGGCTAGGGGTGTATGAGAACCCTGAGCTTTGCTGTGGTCACAAATGGGAATCTTTTGCAAAGGTCTTTGTCCCTGATCTCTTTCTGTACCATGCATTATACCATGCTGCGAAGGAGAGTCACCATAAATACATCTATCTTGTAGACAGACTCTCTGTCTTAAAAGAACAATTTCAGTTGACCAAGAAGGAAAATTATTGGAATATTAAAAAATAAATATCTTTTAAAACTCTTCCTAGCACCGCTTGTCAATAACACCTCCACCATCACCACCACCACCATCACTACCACCTCCACCATCTCCACATCCATCACCACCACCACCATCACCACCACCTCCACCTCCACCATCTCCACATCCATTACCACCACCACCTCCACCTCCACCTCCACCATCTCCACATCCATCACCACCACCACCACATCCACCACCTCCACCATCTCCACATCCATCACCACCACCACCACATCCACCACCACCTCCACCATCTCCACATCCATCACCACCACCTCCACCTTCACCATCTCCACATCCACCACCACCACCATCACCACCACCTCCACCTTCACCATCTCCACATCCATCACCACCACCTCCACCATCTCCACATCCATCACCACCACCTCCACCTCCACCTCCACCATCTCCACATCCATCACCACCACCTCCACCTCCACCTCCACCATCTCCACATCCATCACCACCACCATCACCACCACCTCCACCATCTCCACATCCATCACCACCACCATCACCACCACATCCACCTCCACCTCCACCATCTCCACATCCATCACCACCACCACCATCACCACCACCTCCACCTCCACCATCTCCACATCCATCACCATCACCACCACCTCCACCACCTCCACCTCCACCATCTCCACATCCATCACCACCACCATCACCACCACCTCCACCATCTCCACATCCATCACCACCACCATCACCACCACCTCCACCTCCACCATCTCCACATCCATCACCACCACCTCCACCTCCACCATCTCCACATCCACCACCACCACCATCACCACCACCTCCACCTCCACCATCTCCACATCCATCACCACCACCTCCACCTCCACCATCTCCACATCCACGACCACCACCATCACCACCACCTCCACCATCTCCACATCCACCACCACCACCTCCACCTCCACCTCCACCATCTCCACATCCATCACCACCACCATCACCACCACCTCCACCATCTCCACATCCACCACCACCACCATCACCACCACCTCCACCATCTCCACATCCATCACCACCACCTCCACCTCCACCATCTCCACATACATCACCACCACCTCCACCTCCACCATCTCCACATCCATCACCACCACCATCACCTCCACCTCCACCATCTCCACATCCATCACCACCACCACCACATCCACCACCACCTCCACCACCACCTCCACCTCCACCATCTCCACATCCACCACCACCACCACCTCCACCATCTCCACATCCATCACCACCACCACCATCACCACCACCTCCACCTCCACCATCTCCACATCCATCACCACCACCACCATCACCACCACCTCCACCTCTACCATCTCCACATCCATCACCACCACCACCACATCCACCACCACCTCCACCATCTCCACATCCATCACCACCACCACCACATCCACCACCACCTCCACCTCCACCATCTCCACATCCATCACCATCACCACCACCTCCACCACCTCCACCACCACAATAACTATGACAAAATACCTATTGTTGACACTGTCAGTTTATACCAGTAGATACCACTTTCTGCCAATCACTAATCAGTTGGGATCAGATATCACATGTTTATTTTTAGCTATAAATTTTGATAGAATTTTCTTCTCTTGCATTTTATTGATTCAACAAAATATTAACAAGAGTTCTCAATGTATTGGTTACCAATAAAGCAATGTCTACTATAGAATATTCTCTTTACCACAAATTTTGCCCAAGTAAAATGTATAACAAATGTAATTTTTGCCATTATGAAGGTATATTTTTCTACAGTTGTTATTAAATACATTTCCTTTTTTCTTTAGAAGTGGATGGCAGTGCTGATTGCACATCACCATCTAGGTAAGATTTCATATTTTAAAATACATGAAATGTTTGGGGAATGCAGAGATAAGTTAGCTTATACTTCTGAGATAGATTTTATTTGAGCAACATCAGTCAAATTCTGTCCAGGAGTTTCTACAGTAGGTGAAGAATAGTTGCTAGCATCTACTCAGAGGACATTTTTCGTTGACTTCTCTACTTCCTATGATTCTCCAGGGTTTTTGTCCTTTCTCACTTGCTCTCTCATTTAACAATTCTATTCTGTTTAGAATTTTACCTTTTTCTTGTTTATCTTTTTCCTGTGATTTTTTTTCCATTTCTGAGAGCAAAGTGTTCATTTTCTTCTGAAGACAATTAAAAGAATCTTGAATTTCAGGATTTTAAGACCCTTAGAGTCTTAGATGTTTTTGTGTGCATATATGTGTGTATGTTATAGTGAAGAGGTAAAGATTCAAATTTTTGTCGTTTCTTCTACATGAAGAAATATAGTATGGACAGCAGTTATCAATCATAATCATCTGCTGAAGAATGAATTCAAAGTTGTTTGTGCCAGGTGTTTGCACATGACTTTAGTCCCAGAACTCAGGAGGAAAAGATTTACATGGTCAACATACTAGGTTTCAGGATAGTTGAGCTAAACAGTGAGATCCTGTATCAGATAGGGATTCAAAAACAGAGGATTTAGAAGACTTAACAAATGTTTTCCATATGAATAGTAAATCAGTGATAACTTTTGTCACAGCATAAGAACATCTTTCCAAGAACTAAAACAGAGAAGTAAGAAGCGTGTCATGTTTAAGGAAGGTAAGATTTTTATAGTGAACTACTCTATCTGTTCCTTTCTACCCTAAATAAAATAAATAAGGATAAAAATTTTAGCACTTCTAAAGAGTCAAGGAAATCAAGTATAAATCTGGCTACTTTGTTTTAAAATTTGTTTCTTAATATTCAGGAAAGTCAGAATTAATAAGATTATTTTAAGCACTTTCAACTATGAAAATACACTGTCAAATATGTTGCATATTTGATTTTGACACTGATATATATATATTGTGTTTATGTAAATGAGACTATGTGGACCTACAGAATCACACTGTAGCAAATTGGAATGCTAGAAAAATTGATTTTTCTTTCAATTTTTATAACAAATGCTTTGTCCTTTCTAATGTCAATGATTACAAATTTGGGTGTTACTAGAATGTAATTATGTCACAAACAAAACTTAATAACCAGTTCCTTTCATTAATTTCTTACCTAATGAGGTAATGCAAAACATCTTGGCAATTTCTCACTTGAGACAGTTTCACTAGCTCTGTAAAGTTTATCTTTATTGACAATGTCCTTAACTTTACAGAAGCTTCCCATTTCAGGAGGTTCCACTTATCTATTGTTTCTCTTACTGTCTGTGCTAATGGTATTATATTTAGGAAGTGGTCTCTTGGGCCCGTGCTTTGAAGACTACTTCCCACTTTGTCTTCTCTCAGGTTCAGTGTGATCAGATTTATATTGGTATCTTTAAAACATTTGGACTTGAGTTTTGTGCATGGGGATAGATATGAATTTATTTGCATTCTTCTGCATGATGGCATCCAGTTATGCCAGCACCATTTATTGAAGATATTTTTTTCTTTCCTATTGCATGATTTTAGCTTCTTTGTCGAAAATCAGTTGTTCATAGATGTGTGGATTAATATCCAGATCTTTGATTTGATTCTATTGGTCTACTTGTCAGTATTTATGCCAATACCAAGCTGTTTTCCTTACTGTAGCTCTATAGTAGAGCTTGATGTCAGGGATGATGATGCCTCCAGAAGTTTCTTTAATGTACAGAATTGTTTTGGCTATCTTTTTTTCATATGAAATTCAGTATTGTTCCACCAAGGTCTGTGAAGGATTGTATTGGGATTTTGATGGGGATTGCATGGAATCTGTAGATTGTTTTTGGTAGGATTGCCATTTTTACTATGTTGATACTTCCTATCCAAGAGCATGGGAGGTCTTTCCATTTTCTGATAGCTTCCTCATCTTCTTTCCCCAAAGACTTAAAGTTCTTGTCAAACAGGTCTTTTATTTCTTTGGTTAATGTTTACCCCAGGATATTTTATGTCATTTTTGTCGATTATGAATAGTGATGTGTCTCTGATTTATTTCTCAGCTTCTTTATCATTTGTATATAGGAGGGCTATTGATTTTTTGAGTTGACCTTGTATTTTGCCACATTACTGAAGGTATTTATCAGTTGTAGGAGGTCCTTGGTAGAGTTTTTATCGTCACTTATATATACTATCATATCATCTGCAAGTAGTGAAAGTTTAAGGCAGTCTACTGAATGGGAAAACATCTTCACCAATCCCACATCAGAAAGAGGAATGATATACAAAATATATGAGGAACTCAAGAAACTAGATATCAAAATACCAAATAATCCAACTAAAAATGGAGTACAGATCTAAACAGAGAATTCACAACAGAAGAATCTCAGATGGCCAAAAGATATTTAAAGAAATGTTCAGTATCCTCAGCTATCAGGAAAATACAAATGAAAAGGACTCCAAGATATCTTCTTACACCAGTCAGAATGACTAAGCTCAAAAACACCAATGAAAGCTTATGTTGGAGAGGATGCAGAGTAAGGGGAACACTCCTCCATTGGTATTGGGAATGTAAAATTGTATCACTACTTTGGAAATCAGTATGGCAGTTTCTCAGAAAACTAGGAATCAATCTACCTCAAGACCCAGCCATACCAGTCTTGGGCATATACCCAAAAGATGATCCTTCATACTATAAGGACATTTGTTCAACTATGTTCATAGGGGCATTATTTGTAATAGCAGAATCTGGAAACAATCCAGATGACCCTTAAACAAAGAATGGATAAAGAAAATATGGTACATCTAAACAACGGATTACTACTTAGCAGTAAAAAAACAATGAGATCTTGAAATTTGCATGCAAATGATTGGAACTAGAAAAAAAACACCCTGAGTGAGGTAACTTAGATGTAGAAATATTAACATGGTAAGCACTCACTCATAAGTTAACACTAACTCTAAAGCAAAGGATAATGAGCCTATAGTCCACTATCTCAGAGAACATAAATAACAAGGTGAACCTTAAGAAAAACATATATAGATATACCTGGGAAGGGAAATAGACAAGATCTCCTGAGAAAATTGGGAGCATGGGGCTGGAGGGAGATGGGAGACTAGAATGGAGGAGAAGGGGAGAAGGAAAGGGGAAGAGAACTTGAGGGAAAAGGATGATATAGATGGGGGAAGGACAGAGACAGAGAGCAAGGAAAGAGATATCTTGATTGAGAATTTCCCAGGAATCCACAAGAATGACCCCAGCTAAGACCCTAAGCAATAGTTGAGAGGGTGCCTGAACTGGTCCTGTCCTGTAGTCAGATTGATGACTGTCTTAAAAGACATCATACAAACTTTATCCAGCAACTGATGAAAGCAGAGGCAGAGATCCATAGTGGAATACTGGTCTGACTGCCCAAAGTCTAGTTGAAGAGTGGGAGGAGTGAGAATATGAGCTGATGTGGGATTTCCCTCTGTGTTCTGTCAATAGGTTCTATTACCATTGGCTAATAAAGAAACTTCATTGGTCTATGGAAGGCAGAATAAAGCCAGGCAGGAAATCTGAATAGAGATGTAGAGAGAGAATTGGCAGAGTCAAGAAGATGCCTCTTAGCTACCAAAGAAGGGAGATACCATGTTGTTGCCAAAGAAGAGGGATGCTGGAAACTTACCAGGATGTGGTGACACATAGATTAATAGAAAAGGGTTAATTTGTAGTTAGCATCCTCTTCCTGAGCAGTCCAGAGCAGGCCCTATCAGGCAACCTTGTAGGACTAGGCCCAAGCCAGCAACCTCTGCTAGAACAGGCCTGAGTCCTTGACCTCCTCTGGAGCAGGTCTGAGTGAGTGACCTCCATGGGAGCTGGCTTGAGTGAGTGATTTCTGCCAGAGCAGGCCCAAGCCAACATTTTCCATGGGAGCTGGCCTGAGACAACCACCTCCAAGCAACCATGCCTGGGCCAGCAACGTCCATGGGAGCAGGCTAGGGCCAGCAACCTTGTTGGAAGAAGGCCTAAGCAGGCAAATCCCTGGGCCCAGGCCCAAATGACCTCTGGGATTGCAGAGCAACCTCAGAGAGTGCCAAGAGACCTCCGGGAAGGTCGAGTGACCTCTGTGGAGACTGGAACTGTGGTTCTGACTCCACCAACAGGAACAACTATTGGAGCCTTGGATCCACTGGCACCAGGAAGAGTGATCACCAGGGACACAGCCTCAACTACACCAATCAGAGGAATAAATGGGTAGACAAGATAAGAACACACACAACAACACAAAGAACAACACAACACCAACAAAACCTAGTGACTCTAAAACAGCAAGTCTTGAACACCCAATACAGATGAAACAGAAGAAAGTGACCAAAAAATAATTTTAGGAGAATGTTTGAGGCCTTTAAAAAAGATAGGAAAGGTGGAGCAAAAGAAAATTTGGAAGAAATCAACAAATCCCTTAAAGAAAACCAAGAAAAAGCAATCAGACATGTGAAAGAAACAATTAAAGACTTAAAAACTGAAATAGATACAATAAAGAAAACACAAACTGAGGGAATTCTAAAAATGGAAATTATGAGAAAATGATCAGGAACCACAAATGCAAGCATTAACAGCAGAATACAAGAGATGGAATGGAGAATCTCAAGCATTGAAAATATGAGAGAGAAAATATTCGTCTGTCAAATAAAATGTTAAATCTAACAAAAGTTTAACACAAAATGCCAAGGAAATATGGAACACCATGAAAAGACCAAATCTAAAAATAATAGGGATAGAAGAAGGTAAAGTCCAACTAAAAAGCACAGAAAGTAATTCAACAAAATCATAGAAGAGAACTTTCCCAACCTAAAGAAAGACATGCTTAAGAAGATGCAAAAAGCTTACAGAATACCAAGAAGACTGAACGATAAAAAGTCCACTCCCCACATAATAATCAAAACACTACATGCACAGAATAAAGAAAAAATATGAAGGGCTGCCAAGGAAAAAGGTCAAGTGGTGCAGGAGCATTATCTGTATTCTGTCAATCATTTTATAAATAAACGCTGATTGGCCAGACAGGAAATAAAGGCAGGAAAACCAGACAGGAAGTAGAAATGATGAAATGAGAACAGGAGAATTCTGGGAAGGAGGAAGTTGATTCTTCCCACTCCTGCCCAGATCACCGAAGCAGCAGGATGTGATCTGCCCCACTGAAAAAAGGTACTGAGCACATTGCTAACATAGATCAGAAAAATAAGTTAATCAAGATGTGAGAGTTAGCCAGTGAGAGGCTAGAGCTAATGAGCCAATCAGCTTATAATTTATGGAGACCTATGTGTAATTTTCTTTGGGGCTAAAGAGTTGTGGTGTACAGGGTGGGACGAAAACCCCAACAACAATAAACAGGACCATTCACGTTACAGTCAAGTAACATATAAAGGCAGGCTGATCAGAATTACACCTGACATGTCAATGGAAACAAGGAAAGTCAGAATGTCCTGGTCAAGCACTATGCAGACATTAAGAGACCATGGATGCTAGCCCAAAGTACTATACCCAGGAAAACTTTGAGTCACCATATATGGACCAAACAAGATATTCCATGATAGAACCAATACCTAGCCGCAAACCTAGCTCTACACAAAGGATGAGAAGGAAAACACGAACCCAAGGAAGCAGCTACATCCATAAAAACACAGGCAATAGAAGATCTCGCAACATCAAAGCCCAAAGAAGGAAAGAACAGACACGATAATATCACCAACAATCAAAACTAAATAACAGGTACTAGCAATCACTGGTCATTAATAACCCTTAATATAAATGGACTCCACTTACATATAAAAAGATACAGGCTAACAGATTAGATATAAAAACAAAATCCATCCCCTTCTGCAGCATACAAGAAACACAGTTCAACCTCAGAGACAAACATCGCCTCAGAGTAAAGTGTTGGGAAAAATTTCTCGAATTAAATGAACCCAAGAAACAAACTATTCTAATATCTAACAAAACAGACTTCAAACTAAAATCAATCAAAGGAGACAAAGAGGGACATTTCATATTAGTCACAGGGAAAATCTATCAAGAGGAAATCTCAATAGTGAACATCTATGTCCTAAATCCAGAGGTACCCTATTGTTGCTTAAATCACACATTAAACCCCCACACAATAATAGTGGAATACTTGAACAACCCACTGTCACCACTGGACAGGTCTGCAAGACACAAACTTAACAAAGAAATAAGGGAACTAGCAGATATTATAACTCAAGTGGGCTTAACAGACATCTATAGAACATTCCATCCAAACATAAAAGAATATAACTTCTTCTCAGAACCTCATGGAACTGTCTCAAAAATTGAACACATACTAGGTAACAAAGAAAACCTCCACAGATACAAAAAAAATTTGGAATAACCCCATGCATCTTAAAAGATCACGATGATTTAAAATTAGAATTCAACGGCAATACTAATTTCAGAAAGCCCACAAACATATGGAAATTAAACAACGCTCACCTGAATCACCAATGGCTCAAGGAACAAATAAAGGAAGAAATTAAAGACTTCCTAAAATTCAACTAAAATGACCATACAACATACACAAATTTATGGGACACAATGAAAGCATTGTTAAAAGGAAAGTTCATAACATTAAATGCCTACATAAAAACATTATTTTGAGTGAGGTAACCCAGACACAGAAAGACAATCATCAAATGTACTCACTCATAGGTAGTTTTTAAACATAAAGCAAAGAAAACCAGCCTAGAAACCAAAATCCCAGAGAACTTAGACAACAATGAGGACACTAAGAGAGACTTACATAGATCTAATCTATATGGGAAGTAGAAAAATACAAGATCTCCTGAGTAAATTGGGAGCATGGGGACCTTGGGGGGAGGGATGAAGTGGGAAGAGGAGAGGCAGGGAGGGGACCAGAGAAAAATGTAGAGCTCAATAAAAATCAATATAAAAAAAAGAACCTGAGAGAACCAACATGGCCGCTGCGGCTTCTGGAACTTAGTGAGGTCAGAGCGCCAGAGGCTGGGGCTGGGGTTGCACCTAGCCTCAGCCAGGGGTCCCCTTAGAGCAGCCCTGGCAGCTATGCCAAGGACCCTGAGCCGCCAGTGGAGCAAGGGGCCGGGCGAGAGGGAAGAAGTAGATCTTCCTGTGAGTGCAAGCCAACCGGCTACCCGACTGAACGCTCATACTGGGAAAATGAACGGGGGAAGCAAGATGAAGGGCAGAAGGAAGGCTCCTGCATGGCTGAGGACTATGCTGTGGACATCGAGTATGAGAGCAGCAACCGCTTTGAGGAGTATGAGTGGTGTGAGCAGAAGTGGATGCGAGCCCCCACACTCCTGGAAGGTGGCTTCCGAGGCTCCGGCTTCGTCATGTGCAGTGGCAAAGAGAAAGAACCCAGACAGTGAGGCTGACATGGATGTCGATGGAGGTGACGCTCTGGAGTATGGGAAACCACAGTTCACAGAGACTGATGTCATCCCTTGCACAGGAGAAGAGCCTGGTGAAGCCAAGGAGAGAGAGGCACTCCAGGGCAGTCCTAAATGGTGGTGGTCCCCCCAGCACCCGCATCACACCTGAGTTCCCTAAATGGGCCAGTGATGAGAGGCCGTCCACCAGCAGTGGACGCAGCAAGCAGGAGGCCATGCAGAAGCCCTGCAAGGACAGTGACATTGAGAAAATCACCGAAGATTCAGCTGTAACTACTCCTGAGGCCCTGAAGGCTCGTGTCAGGGAGCTTGAATGGCAGCTGTCTGGGGGGGGGGGGGGCTGGACTGATACAAATGCCTCATCTGCATGGATTTGTACTTTATGCCCCTAACGTCGATCCAGTGTTGGCATGTGCACTGTGAAGAATGCTGGCTGTGGACTCTGGGTGCCAAGAAGCTCTCCCCTCAGTGCAATACCATCACAGTGCCTGGAGACCTGCGCAGAATCTACTTGAAAGCTAGCCATCCTGCAGGCCTTACCTGGAGCAATCCCACCTGCCCTAGCCTCTGTGACAATGAACCCCTTTCCCTTTGTACATAATTGCACACAGGTTCCCGGTGTACATGCATGCACATACACACCCAAACACACATATAGGACTCTGGAGCCAAAGTGGAGCAGCCCTTCCTGCTTGCTCCTTCTGAACTTGGGGACAATGCCACTTTTGTCTCTGTTTCCAGAGTGGGGCAGAAAGGTAGGGATGGGGAGTAGCAGGACAAGGCTCCTGAGATCTGTCCCCTAGACAGACATGCAAACAGCAGACAGAAGCAAATGTAATATAGACTGCGTATGTTTACAATGTTGTATATATGTGGGACACTTTGCTCTCCACGGCAAAAGAAAGAATAAAGAACCTGAAAAATTCCACACTAATCAGTTAACAGAACACCTGAAAACTCTAGAACAAAAAAGAAACAACTCACTCATGATGACTAGACAGCAGGAAATAATCAAATTGAGAGCTGAAATCAATAAAATAAAATGAAAGAAAACAATACAAAGAATAAATGAGACAAAGAGTTGGTTCTTTGAGAAAAATCAACAAAATAGACAAACTAAGCAAAAGGCAAACAGAGAATATACAAATTAACAAAATCATAAATGAAAAAGGGGACATAACAACAGACATGGAGGAAATCCAGAGAATTGTCAGGTCATACTTTGAAAACCTGTACTCCACAAAATTGGAAAATTTAAAGGAAATAGACAATTTTCTGGATAAAAAGCACTTGCCAAAACTAAATCAAGACCAGGTAAGCAAATTAAATAGACCTATCCTATAACCACTAAAGAAATAGAAACAGTCATCAAAAGTCTTCTAACCAAAATAAGCCCATGACTAGATGGCTTCTGCACAAATTCTACAGAATTCCAGAATTTTCAAAAAACTAATACTAATAGTCCTCAAATTGTTCCACACAATAGAAACAGAAGTAACATTGCCAAATTGTTTTTAAAAGACTACAATTACCCTGGTACCCAAACAACGCAAAAACATTACTAATAAAGAGAGATACAGAGCAATCTCACTTACGAACATTGATACAAAAATGCTCAATAAAATACTGGCAAACTGAATCCAAGAACACATAACAAAAATCATTCCCTATGACCAAGTAGGATTCATCCCAGAGATTAATTCACCATATAAACAAACTGAAAAACAAAACCATAATCCTCTCATTAGATGCTGAAAAGACCTTTGACAAAATACACCATTCATTCTTGGAGAGAGCAGGGATACAAGGAACATACCTTAAATCTTTGAAGAAAGAAATTGAAGAAGATACCAGAAAGTGGAAAGATCTCCCATGCTTTTAGGTAGGTAGAATTAACATAGTAAAAATGGCAACCTTACCAAAAGCAATCTACATACCATGTAGAAGAATTAAAATAGACCCATATCTATCACCATGCACAAAACCTAACTCCAAATGGATCAAAGACCTCAAATTAAAGTCAGCCATACTGAACCTTATAGAAGAGAAAGTGGAGTACACTTGAACAAATTGGCACAAGGAACCACTTCCTAAATATAACTCCAGCAGCACAGACATTGAGAGAAACAATTACTAAATGGGACCTCCTGAAACTGAAAATCAAAGCAAAGGACATGGTCAACAAAACGACAGCCTACAGAATGGGAAAAGATCTTCACCAACCCCACATCAGACAGAGGTCTGATCTCCAAAATATACAAAGAACTCAAGAAATTGATCATCAAAAGAACAAATAATCCAATAAAAAAAATGGGGACCTAAACAGAGAACTCTGAACAGAGGAATCTACAATGGCTGAAAGACACTTAAGGAAATGTTCAACATCATTAGGTATCAGAGAAATGCAAATCAAAACAACTCTGAGATTCCATCTTACACCTGTAAGAGTGAACAAGATCAAAAACACTGGTGACAGCTTATGCTGAAGAGGATGTGGGGGAAAGAGAAAACTCCTGCATTGCTGATGGGAGTGCAAACTGGTACAGCCCCTTTTGATATCACTATGGTGATTTCTCAAAAAAAAAATTAGGAAACAACCTTCCTCAAGACCCCACAATACCACTTTTGGGTATATACCCAAAGAATGCTCAATCACCCCACAATTACATGCGCTCAAGTATGTTCATAGCAACATTATTCGTCATAGCCAGAACCTGGAAATGACTTAAATGCCCCTCAATCAAAGAGTAGATAAAGAAGATGCGGTACATGTATACAATGGAATGCTACTCAGCAGAAAAAACCTAAGGGATCTTTAAATTTGCATGAAAATGTTTGGAAGTAGAAAAATCCATCCTGAGTAAGGTAACCCAGACTCAGAAAGACAAACATAATATGTGTTCCCTCATAAGTGTCTTTTAGACATCAAGCAAATAAAAACCCAATCCCAGAACTTAGACAACAAAGAGGACCCTAAGAGAGACTCATGGGTCTAATCTACATGGAAAGTAGAAAAGGTCAAGATCTCCTGAGTAAATTGAGAGCATGGGATCACAGGATAGGGTAAAAGCAAAGGGAGGAGGAAGGGAGAGGAGTGAAGAAAAATATATAGCTCAATAAAAAACAATAAAAAAGGTAAACCTAAGATATAAGAGTTAGTTAAGAAGTCAGAGCAAAAATGGCCAAACACGGTTGGAATTAATATAGTTTCTATGTGATTATTCCAGTTTTGGTGACCAGTAAACCAAAAAGGAGGTACTGTTTACAGTGAGAAAAGTGGTCAAGACCATGATGGGGATACCCACTGAAACAGCTACCTGAGCTAATGGGAGCTCATCAACTCTGGCATGACAGGGAGGGAAACAGCTCAGGTCCAAACTACGCACTCTGAATATGGGTGACAGTTGTATGGTTGGGTCAGACTGTTGGGCCACTGGAATTAAGACCAGAATTTACCCTACAGCTTGTACTGGAGTTTTAGAACCCATTTTTAAAATTTTATTTATTTATTCTTTTCCTGCTGATATCCAGCAACCGTAAATTGTCATGCGTGAGAAATGCATGCCTTGATGCCGTCCTGCTGACTGCTCTCTAAGTGACCCATCAATGAGAATTTGCCTCTCTGCTAAAATTGCAAGTTAACATGGATAGAGGATAATCTTTTTTTAAAAATCACATCATGATGATAAAGAACAATATAGGTATATAACTAACCCTGAGAAGTGAACACAGGAACACAGGCTCTCTCTATCTCATGTCACTGAATTTGATCTACAATAAAATTTACTCTCAGCAAAAAAACAAGCAAGCAAACAAACAAACAAAAAACATTTTTTTTGGGGGGGGATAGCTTTTTCAACCTAGATATAGTAGGGAGGGCCTTGATCCTACCTCACAGCAATGTGCTAGACTTTGCTGACTCCAGGTGGAAAGGCTTACTTATGATGCAGGGGTTGATGCAGGGATAGAAATAGGGAGGAGGTGGAGGGAGCAGGAGGAGGGGAAGGAGTGGGAAGTGGGACTTGTATGAAAATTGAGAAAAGGTAGTTTTTTATAAAAAGAAAGAAAGAAAGAAAGAAAGAAAGAAAGAAAGAAAGAAAGAAAGAAAGAAAGAAAGAAAGAAAGAAAGAAAGAAAGAAAAGGTTAGGTTTAATTATTTCCAATAGTTGAATGGCAATGCCATGTCTTAGCAAGTGTGATAGGCTTTATGAGGAAGACTATTCAGCCCCTGTATGTTCTTTTTTTTTCTTTTTGGTTTTGGACTTTTAAAGTTCTGGGCATTGAACCTAGGGGTTTGTGCACATTCTGGCATGCATCCTTCCTATGAACTCCACCCTTAGAAGGTTTTCCCTTTAGTATTTGTTAAGGACATGGGTTCTGATAAAACATGGCTTACACACTACAAAGCACAATCTTTAGAAAATTTTGTGCATGAAGAGGAGAGTTGGACAAATTACATCATTCTGTATTCAAAGTATTAGCTGCATCTCTACAGAGTCTAGAGAGACTCTGTGACAGTGGAAGGAACACTGTAGAGTTTGTTCTTTGAACAACTGTCATCACAGAGGTGTTTGTACCTAACTTGCCATGAGCAACCACACTAGGTAGTGAATCCAAATGACCTTCTTCCCTTAAGAGGTAACGTGAAAAGAGGTGGTATTATGGTAATACATGTAAGGTTCTTGTATCATGTTATTGTGAATTTTGCTATTCTTTGCATTTATAGTGATGAGGACTGGCTGAGAGCTCCCATGTGAGTTACTTAAGCTTTACCACTGAGCCACAGTTCCACTTGGTAGTGGTACAAATCCCCTTCCTGAGTTGTGGGGGATGCTAAGAAGATCCAATGAGCATCTCTTAGAACAAAGACGAAATTCAAATCAGCCACAAAACTGTAACTTGTCGATTTGGAATACTGATTCAGGTTAAGAAGCCACCTTCTCTGTCTGATAGTCAGGTCATAGGTATTTGTACAACAATTTATTAAAAGTACTAAGTTCTCTTTGCCTTTCAAATATAAAGGGAATGGACATGGAGAGTTCTTCATATATTTGTTGTATATAAATCAATACTCACATGAAGACTATCTAGAATTGGTGTCAAAGTATATGTGGTAAAAAAAACACTTTAGCCTTGACATTTAATAGTCATATTTTCTATAGTTGTTTATAGCACCTTTTGTCTTTCTCTTTAGTATTGAGGCGAAGAACTAACCGGAAGATTTCAGTCAGGTAAGAGTGTATGGGTTTGAAAATACACTGAGTATCTGGAGAATATAAACTTTGGAAACTGGCACTGTGCTTTCCTCTGTGTAAGTCAATATCGCCATCTTTATTTCTTCCTTAATCCAAGCTGAGTAATTACTTGTAGAGCACACAATTTTGAAATTACTGACTACACCCAGTTATAGTATGAAAGACTGTTATGAATCCATGGCTAGAGAGATGGTTCAGTAGGTAAAGTGCTTGCCATGCATGAGTGATAATGGGAGTTTGGATGCCCAGAATTCACATGAGGCCTGATGGTCTTGTGTGCATCTGTCATCTTGGGAGCTTCCAGTGAGATGGGAAGGACACAGAGAATCCCCAGAAGTTTACTGAATAGTTAGTTGAACATTTGTTTTCAAAACAAGAGACCCAGCCACACTTACACCCTGGCATGCATGTATGTACTTGAAATCACACACGCATGCAAGTGCACTGCATACATCATACACATTTATTTAAAATATTAGCTTTCAGGTCATTATCAGGTCAGTAATATGCCTGGGTCAAGTTATCTTCTGGCAAGGGTGTGAATTACAAGGCCGGGTTTAAGACCCTCCCAGGCTTTGCTGAAGTTTCCTTAAGAATGGGCTATGGACATGATTCTGCACATAGGTAAACAGCTCTCGCAAAGAGTTCCACAACAGTGGTGAAAATCAAGGTAGGTGGAAGGTTGCAAAGTGAATTGGTTCTTCCAGAGCTTACCAAATTCAAGCCTGACCTTTGGAGCCATGAGCTGTAGTTCAGATGGAGTGGAGCTGAGGGGACAGTGTTGCTCCCCAGTGTTCTGTAATGACTCTGCACCGTACAGAAGTGTTTGCTGAGCATTAGAACAGCCATGCGACAGTTTCATCACAAACCTGTGAATCAAAAACAGCTTTAAAGCACTAAAAGATGGTGACTCCGAGAGTGCTGCCTCTTCAGTGCTTAGAGGTAGAGATCGGTTTCGTGTTCTACCAAACTACCCATCGGGAGAGAACATGACACTCAATGAAATGTCTAAAATTTTTCTTGGGTTTCTTTAAGGGATTTGTTAATTTCTTCCAAATTTTGTTTGTCTTCCCTTCCATTTTTTTAAGGGACTTTTTCACTTCCTCTTTAAAGGCCACCATCATTTTCATAAAGTTAAGTTTAAAGTCGTTTTCTTCTACTTCTTCCAGGTTAGGCTGTTAGGTCTTCCTATTGTGTGTCCGCTGGGTTCTGGTGTTACCTTGTTGAATTTTACATTGTGGAGGAATTGATGCATTGACACCTACCCATCTCTTCCTTCAAATGAGGCCAGCAGTGTCTTTGCTTCTTGGTCCAACACTTACTGTGGCTGTCTGAGTATTTGGGAGTTTTTCTTGGTCTGCTCTGTACTGTCAATGTCTGTCTCAGAAAGCCTCTGAGGTCTCTGCTCTCTTGGTCTTCTCTGCTGGTTTGCTCTCTTGATGTTCTCTCTTAATCCCCTAAGTGTTGTAGCATGCTCTTGATCTGCTCAGTATTATAGCAAGCTCTCTGCTCTTAGGCGGGGTGTGGTTAGTATCTTGGGAGGTTCAGTGGATGCATTTGGGTTTGGGGGTAACCTAGCCACTGGAAACTCACTGCTGGCTGGCTAGAAAAGCCGAGAGAGTTGGGGAAGGGCCCCTGGGTTTTGTCGCACTGGGAAGGTAGAAAAGAGTAGGGCATCCAGCCTTGTGTCTGTTCTTTCACCTCTTAGGTCCCCTCAGTATGGAAGCAAGCTGAGTTTCAGAGTTCCATGGCCCCTAAAGTGTTTCTTAATACTAAAGGGACCATAGTGCTCTAGGGCTATGGGAAGAAGAGTGAGTTAGGAGCACTGAGTGCATTGAGCACATAAACCCAAAGCTTTCAGTTACTTCAGTCCTCAGAACAAAGTGTGTGGAAGGACCTCCATGTTCCTTCTTGTGGGTGTATGTGTATGTGTGTGTTTTGTGTGTTCATTAATTTTCGCCTTCATGTTCAGTTCTACCTACTAATTTGGCTTTGCTATGTTCCTGTTTCTCTGTGGCTCTAATATGAATCATTAAGTTATTTGAGATGTTTCTTATTGTTTTTAATATAGGTACTAATAGCTATTGATTGCTTTTCGAATATGATGCTAACTGTATACCAAGATCAAGCATTTTTGCATTGATCAATTTTAGAAAATTTTATAATTTTTTTCTTAAATCTTGTGATAGATAATTTATTTTTCAAAGACAGAGACATCTGAGTTAAATGACATAGCATCAAATTGACCTAACTGACATCTATAGAACATCCTATCCAAATACTTCATAATATAAATTCTTCTTAGCAATGCCTGGAATATACACAAGCTTATGGAGACTGAACACCACACTAGTGTATGTGTTGTTTTAATCAGGATGTAAATTATTTCCCTGTCTTCTACATGAGAAAAAGTTATAAGGAAACCATTCACTAATCATAGTTAACCATTGAAGCACAAATTAATTTTTTTGTAAATGCCTAATGTAAGATATATTAGGAAATCAAAAAGAAAGAATTAAGAGCATTTGGTAAATGGTTTTCATGTGAATTTTAATTATTACTCTAAAAATATTCTACAGCGATTCTGTACCTGTGGAGCCGGCGAAACCTGTATCTCAAACATCTGCATCTGTACAGACCAGAAATGGTAAGACTAAACCTTTTAAAGATTGTGTATTTTCTGAACGTGTGTATGCATCACCACATGTGGGCTTGGTGCCTGTGGAGGTCAGAAGATGGGGTTGGACGCTTGCAACTGGTGATTGTGAGCCACTGTGTGGTGGCTGCAAACTGGGCCTGGATTTTCTTTAAGACAAGCTGTGCTCTTAACTGCTGAGCCATCTCTCCAGTCCCAGGTAAAAGTTTGAAAATGACAAATGCTAAGTGGTTTTAGCACTAAATAAAAATAAAAATGTAAACAGTTCAAATAGGGAGTTAAGGAAACCACATGAAAATTACAGTTAAATTGATTCTTTGTCTTTTTGAATGCAATAAGCCTGCATTTTTTTTATAAGCCTGCATTTTTGAAGGCAGAATTACTTAAGAAAAATTTCAGATCTGAAAAGATACTATCTAAAAAATGTTGGTGTTTTTCATTTTAGTGACTGTTATCTTGGTAAAAATAAGGGAAAAAAACCCTATTACACAATATTGGTTCCTTATAGTCACACAGTAACAAGTTGACTTTTTATAAAAAACAGATATTTCTTTTAGCTTTTAATAATAAACATACTGTATTGTGTATGCATAACATTAATCAGATACCATCTCTAAAATACTATTATGTTACAACCCAAAGGTGCAATATTTAATCATTTTTATTTTTTATGCCTAATAAAATGATTTAATCATTTGAATGAAATATACAGGAATCGTTGGTGTCTTTTTTTGTGGAGAACAACAGTATGAGGAAAGAGTTAGTGAGATCATAATTTATACATGTAGCCACATAAATTTATCCAAGTCAGATAATACTCTCACAAACACTGCTGCCCTGCTCCTTCTCTGCTTCTCTCTCACTAAGAGATGCACTTCAGGGTACATAACTATTGTGGGAGGGATCTTTCCCATTGTTCTGTTCATGAGAAGCAGTGAAAGCTAATCAAGATCATCCTTTATACTGCATGTAAGACAGGGACCAGAGCTAGATCCAAAGAATTTATTAGTATCTTCCCCAGATGTGAACAGCCTAGCTGCCTTATCCCAGACAGGTTTTGATTTAACTGAACAATTTTTCTTATTTTTTTATTGATTGATTTTATTGAGCTATACATTTTTCTCTGCTCCCCTTCCTTTATCTCCCCTCTCCTTCAACCCTTTCCCATGGTCCCCATGCTCCCAATTTACTCAGGAGATCTTGTCTTTTTCTACTTCCTATGTAGATTAGATCCATGTATCCTGCTCTTAGGCTCCTCACTGTTGTCTAGGTTCTCTGGGATTGTGTTAACTGAATAAGTTTAACTCAGTATTTGGAGAAGCTTGTTTCTTTACAAATTGAAAACACTTACTGAGCCTTCTATGGACACAATTAGTTCAGAGCTAAGTCACAGCTACTACCTCAGAAACATGATGTTTCTTTGATACAGTCAGGCTTTGACACTGATACTGGTAAGCATATCACTTTCTGTTGGTCTGAATGTGGTCAGCTAGGGTCATGTCCACTGTATATAGTAGTTTAATTTATGGATTTAGATTCAATAAATTGATGGTTTTTTCTTGTACTGGAAATATGCAAAAAGTATAAGAAAGTGCTAACTGTCTATTCATGAATATTCTCTGAGGAATACGCTATAGGAGGGCTTCACACAATCCATATCAAGAAATCACCAGTCTTATCATTTTACTGCAATAGTTTTCTATGCTTGGTGTAAAATATGTTTTTCTTTCTCTCTAAATGCTGACGTCCATAATCTTTGTGGGATCTGTGTATCAGGGTGATTGTGGCCTCATGAAATAAATTTGACAATGTTCCTTTTGTTTCTATTTTGTGGAATAATTTAAGGACCATTGGTGTTAATTCTTCTTTAAAGTATGATGAAACTCCGCACTGAAACTGTCTGGCCTGGTTTTCTCTGGTTGGGAGACTTCTGATGGCTGCTACGATTTTACTAGGGGTTAGAGGTCTGTTTAAATTGTTTATCTGATCTTTATTTAACTTTGATAAGTGGTACTTATCAACAAAACTATCTTTCCTTCTGATTTTTCCGATTTCTTGGCATACATGTTCCTAAAGTATGTCTCCTTATGATTATCTGGATTTCTTTGATATCTAGTGTTACGCCCTCCTTTTTGCTTCCCATTTTGTTCATCCAAATATTTTCTCTCCATCATTTAGTAAGTTTGGTTAAGTTTGTGTCTGTCTATCTTGTTGATTTTCTCAAAGAATAAATTCTTTGTTTCATTGATTCTTTTTGTATTGTTCACTTTGTTTCTATTTCATTGATTCCAGGCCCCAGTTTATAATTTCTTGAAGTCTACTCCTCTTGGGTGTACTTCTTTTTTTTCTAGAGCTTTCAGGTGTGCTGTTCAGTTATGAGATTTCCCCAATTTTAGGCAGGCACGCACTCAGTGCTATGCACTTTCCTCTCAGCACTACTTTACTGTGTCCTATAAGTTTGTGTATGCTGCACATTCATTTCATTGTGTTTTACAAAGTTTTAATATCTTTCAATTATTTATGCTTTGACCCATTTTTTCATTCATTACAGAGTTGTTAAGATTCCATGATTTTTTAAGCCTTTTATTTTTTCTGTTATTGTCGATATCCAGGTTTAATCCATGGTGATGTGATAGGGTGATTTCAATTTGCTTCAACCTGTTGAGATTTGCTTTGTGTCCATGATTGTGATCCACTTTGGAGAAAGATGCATGATTGCTTATTAAAAAGTATATTCTTTTTTGTTTGGTGTAGTGTTCCATAAATATCTCTTAGATCCATTGGTTTGTTGGGTCTGTTAGCTTCAATGTTTCTCTGTTTACTTTTTTGTTTGGATGACCTGTCCATTGGTGATATTGAAGTATTTACTCACTCTCAGTGTTTGTGGGTTAATATGCAATTTAAGCTGTAGCAATGCTTCTTTTACAAAGTTGAAGGCCTCACATTTTGGGTGTAGATATTAAGAATTGAAATGTCTTCTTGGTAGATTTTCCCTTTTATGAGTGTGTAGTGTCCATATCTATATTCTTTAATTTATTTTGGATTGAAGTCTATTTTGTTAGATATTAAAATAGTTACACTAGCTACCTTCTTAGGTTCATTTGATTTAAATACCTTTTTCCAACCTTTTATGCTGAGGCAACATCTATCCTTAATGTTGAAGTGCGTTTCCTGGATGCAACAGTACAATGGATCATGTCTTTGAATTCATTCTGTTAATCTGGTATTTTTTTATCATGCAATTAAGAACATTGATCTTGGGAGATGGTGATTGCTGTCATTTGTTGTTGGTGGTGGTGATGTGTGTCTTTGAGTGTAAATGTGTATGTGTGGGTATGCTTTCCTTCTTTTGGTTTTGCTGTATGAGATTATTTATTCTCTGTGTTTTCATGGGTGTAGTTAGCCTCTATAGTTTGGGGTTTTCCTCTTAGCACTTTATGTAGGACTGGATTTATAAATAGATATTGTCTTTATCATAAAAATCTTATTTTCTCCATCTAATGAAATTTTTGCTGATGATATTAGTCTGGGCTAGTATCTGTTGTCTCTTAAGGTACAGGGCATCTGTCCAGGCCTTCTGGATTTTAGAGACTCCTTTAAGAATTCAGGTTTCTACCCTTATGTCTTACTTGTCTTCTGCAGTTTGTAATGTTTGTTCTTTGTTCTGTATTTTTAGTGTTTTGATTATTATATGGCAATCTATATGGTATTCTGTATGCTTTTTGTAACTTTATAAGCCTATCCTTGTTATTAGGAAATTTTCTTTTATAATTTTTGAACATATTTTCTGGGATTCTTCTCCTTTCTCTATTGCTACTGTTCTAAGGCTTAGTGTCCCATATTTCTCAGATGCATAGTTTAAATATATTAGGTTTAATATTGTCCGTGACTAATCTATCCATTTCTTACATTGTGTCTTTAATGCCTGAGCTTCTCTCTTTTATCTCTAGTATTTTGTTGAAAGTTTCTATTTGAATTCCTAAAATTTTCATTATGTATTGTATCATTATGTTTATGTGTTGCTTCTATTTCCATTTTTAGATCTTGAACAGTTCTATTTTTCCCTTCAACTATTTGGCTTTTTGTATTTCTTCCTCACTTTATTTAGGGGATTTATTCTTGTCTTCCAATTGTTTGTTTGTATTTTCATGGATTTTGTTTTCTTTATTTTTTAGGAAACAACTTTTTATTTAAGCAATCTTTTCTCATTTTACATAGCTATCCCAGTCCCCATTCCCTTTCTTCCTCCCACTCTCCCTCACCATCCTCCACCCTACCCCTATCCACTCCTGAGAGATGATAAAGCTTTCCATGGGGAATCAACAAAGTCTGACACATCAGTTTGAAGCAGGATTAAGGCCCTCCCCACTATATCTAGACTGAGCAAGACATCACTCTAAAGAGAATGGGCTCCAAATAGCCAATTCAAGCACTAGTAATAAATCCTTGTCCCACTGCCAGTGACCGCACAGATTGCCCAAGCCACACAACTGTCACCCACATTCAGAGGGCCTAGTTTGGTCCTATGTAGATTCCCTGCTTTCAGTCCAGAGTCAGTGAGCTCCCACTAGCTCAGGTCATTTATTTCCTCTTTAAGAACCTCTATTGTCTTCACATGGCTTCTTGTAAGGTCTTTATCTTGTGCTTCAGTTATGCTGGAATAATAAGTACCTGATATGGTAGGATAGCTGTGTTCTAGTGGGGATGTATTGTGCTGACTGTTATTGATTATGTTCTTATGCTAGCTAGTGTCTAGATATCTGGGTTTGGGATAATTATAAGTCTAGGTGCTGACTTCTGGGTTTGCCTTAGTTAAGTGGGTATTATGGAGGTTTTTTGGGTTTTGGTTTTGTTACTTCTCTAGATTTTGCTAAGGTGTGATAGTTGCACATTGCCTGTTTTACTGGCCTACTCAGCTACTGTGTTCACAGGAAATGGCTACAGGGGTTGAAGGCTGGAATGCAATGATGACTTGTTGGGAGGAAGGTTAGGAAGAGACATTCAGTGGGTTCCATAAGAGACATGGGCAGAGAGGAAGTGAGGTTGTAGCTGGTGATGTATTGATGCTCTAGGCAACAGACTGAGGGACTGGGTCTAGAGGAACACACTCTCTGTGTGGCAGCCTACCTGGTTTTCTGGCAGATATGGCTTGTGTCTGAACAGGAGGTCACTGCTAAAGTTGGAGGCTGGTGAACAATGAATGGGGGAGGGATGTTAGGAGTGGATGGTCTATGGGATCCACAGAAGATGTTGACAGTGGAGTGGGAGAGATACTGGAGCTAGTTCTCGTATAGCACCGAGAATAAGACTGAACGATTTGGTCTGGGAGAACAGAGGGAGCAGAAAAGATCTGCAGGTGGCTTACCTGATCATTAAAAAATATATTTTTCATTTATGTTTAGAATTTGGCAACAATATTCAACAGAAGTTTTTATGCAGGTAAGAATATATAAATTAAAAATACAGTGAGACACCTTTGTATGGTGGATGGCACCAAAGGAGGAAACACACTGATTTCCACTGTCCTCCACACACACACATGGGCAAACGCACACACACACACACACACACACACACACACACACACACACACACACAGAGAGAGAGAGAGAGAGAGAGAGAGAGAGACAGAGAGAGAGACAGAGAGAGAGAGGTGAAAGCAATTTGAATCCCTTAATGTGATCTCTATAGCAGGTATGTTTTTGGTACCTGATATTATTCATTAATTTACATAAATAAAGTAATTAGTATTTACCCAGGTATAGACAATGTATAGGGCACGAAGTGCCCAGTCTTCAGCAGAGTTAGACATTGCAGAAGACCCAGAAGATACAGAACCTTTTGTCTTGTTTTAGGCAATGGATTTATTTCAGTTCAGGTAGCAAATTAAGGGAATTATCAGTTCCAACTTTAAGACAGGCAATTTGTATAGGCAAAAGTCAATACAATGGCAATTAGTTTCCAATTAGTTTCCAATTAGTTTCTCTCTCTCTCTCTCTCTCTCTCTCTCTCTCTCTCTCTCTCTCTCTCTCTCTCTCTCTCTCTCTCCCTGGGTCTCTCTGGGTCTCGCTGTGTGTGTGTGTGTGTGTGTTCGCGTGTGACATATGTCTGTGTGCAGTCTTGGAAGAAAAAGGAGGTTATAGGTTTCTTGTCCTATCATTCTCTATCTTAGCCACTTGATACAAGGTCTCTCATGAATGTGGGCCTAGGTTTGCAGCCAACAGGTCCCCATGATGCCCCGTCTCTGCCACCCACAGTACTGGGGCTGCAAGTGCATGCCCAGTTTTGTATTGTGTGATGCAGATTCACAGTCTGGTCACTGTATGTGGGCAGCAAGCACTCTGATTTTCTGACCCATCTCCTAAGCTACTGACTTTTTCCTTTTAAACTGGAACTTGAGTGAGTCTTGGTTGAATGTTTGATAGACTGAGATAAGTTAAGTCCACAAAGACAACTGAAAGCTTTAAAACATAGGTTGACTTTAAATTACATAAATGCAGAAATGTCACTTAATTATGTAAGTAACGGATCTCTCTCCAGAGCTGTTCAAATGACCAAATCCTCCTGTTGTTGCATGTTTTTATCCCAAAGGTTCTCAGACAAGTCTGATCTTCCTTGGTTTATGACAAACGAGAGTGCTATTACGGTAAAATGCTCCTTTGTGAAATTCATTTTCTTATGAATTGTGTTAAAATGCAGTAGTATCCCCCTATCCATGTTCCTAGGGATACTGGTCAAAGGACACCATTCTGTAGGTCCGAAACTTCCTTTCAATAACTTTCAAGTAAGCAGGTAGTGGTGACCAATTAAGAGAATGGCCTCGAAACATATTGTGAGTTCTCCCACAATAGAAGGTGTTTGATGTTTGACCAAGGATTGTTGGCAGAAACAAGTGCACATTAGAGTGATTTTAAAGCATCACTCCGACAATCCACCTATATACTCTCGAGTGGTTCCAGGAAGCAATTTCAGCGAGCCAGGAACCTCCCAGTTGCCTTTACTTTTAGCATAAATGCAGTATGTTTTATGTTCCTTGTATGCTCCTGTTCTCTGATCATATATGAGAGGATCTCCTCTATTTCGGTGTTTGGTCGGTATTTAGACAAACCAGAAGCTGTGGAAATTTAGACACATGCAAACTATTCATCTCAGTTTGCATTGTGTTCCTGTCCAACTCCACTGAGGACGTGTTCACAACTCCTCATCTAGCTAAACAATGTGATTTCCCATCAGCTACCAGTCTTGGAACAGACAATTCGGACCATACAGTAACATTTTAAATTTTTATTTTTTGCTTTTCATCTAAAAATAGTATACACTTACATTCTAAGATTTAAAATAGAAGGTTTTTATTGAAATACTTAACATTTATATTAAAACTTTTTCATAAGCATGAGCTCGTAGAGGTGTGTGTAACCTGGAGCGCTAGGGTTTATGTGAATCATAAGTTGCGTTTTAATAATTTTGACTGTGAACAATGGAGAAATGGGTTTCTAAGGCAGTGTCACAGTACTATGATATAGACGACACTGGTAATTAAATCAGTGCTTATTTTTAAAAGAAGAATGTGAATGGAAATTAATGTGCATTTTTACTTCCCAACCATGGAAGAGAAAGACTGATGAAAGTGGGACTATTAACATTAATAATCAATCATCTTACACAGGATTTAGATGTTTTAAAACATAATAAATTAACTTTAGCCCAAACCACAATGGCAAGTCCAAGATTCTTAGTTCATGATTGTCTCATATTTAGGCCAGCATAAATATTTTTACTTCTTAATGATGTCCTAGTAATTTGTGAATAGGTAAATGTATTTGAAAATATTTCATTGCTATAATTACATGCAACTATTTATGTGTTAGTACCCTGTGAATACTAAAGAATGAAGTGGCTTTGAAGATATTCCCCTTACAACAAAAATAGTTAATTTCAGAACCAAACCAAGAAAGTTAATCCTCTACCTTTCCATTGCAGCAAATACGTCAAAGGGCAGAAATATTAAACTACAACCCCGAATGTGTCCATGAGAAAACTTCATCTCCGATTTTCCAGCTTTTTAACAAGAAAGAGAGAAGAAGGGCAAAGGAGAGATTTCAAAACTTTTTAAGAAGACATGATGAAGCTGTTTGTCCTTGGAGCGAGCCACTACAAAATAGCTCTGAAGGACAAATACCCATGAAGGTAATTTCCATGAATTCCAAAACTAATATACTTGCTTGTCAGGGGAAAAATGCATCTGCGTGCTTATATCTGAAGATGGTTTCAGAAGAAAGGGGTCCAGACTCAAACAGATCCTGAACCACCTTCACCCACTCACTCCCAGTAATACCTTCTAAGTTAGACTATGGAAATAAAAAGTCAGAAAGTGAACATACTTATAACTTAAGTCAGGAGAGCTCATCAAAATATAGAGAATAAATAATAAAGAATCCAGGATGAATTTACAATCAACATGAAAATAATCAACATGTTTGCATGCTTTAGCTTTATTTATTTTGTGTATATGAATGTTTTCTTGCATTCTGTATGTGCACCATGTGTGTGCTACCCATGGAGGGCATAGATGGCATTTGATGCCTGGAATCTGAATGACAGTTGGTTGTTAGCTACTGTGTGGATGCTGTGAATTGAACCCGAGTCTTCTGCAAGAGCAAAAAATATTCTAAACTGCTGATCCACATCTCCAGCCTCCAGAACAAATATGTTTGATATGCAAATGAGTAGAGTATAAGCCAAGATATCGTAAGTGGAAATAAAGCCAGTCTTGAGATGTTTGCTAACTTCATGGGACCCAGGCATTATCAAGCTGCCAGTTTTACTTACTGAAATCCAGAGAACTAGATAAGTAACAGTCCTTTTCTTTTTTAACACCCCACTCAAAATCAAAATCAAGACAAGAGACAGCTATTTTGAAGACCTCACTTATACCAAATACTCATCTCCACTGCCACTAGGTAATTGCCTTGAAGAGTCTAACATAAATATTAGGAGAGAAAAGGGTAAAATTAGATGGCATAATTACACCTAAGGAGACCATTATTCACTGCAACTCTAATATGGACAGAAATCACACCCAAATGCTCTTTCTTTTAAGCCCAATTCAATTTGGTTTCCAAATTGACATTAACTATTTTATGTGTGGTTGTCTGAATGAAAATAGCCCTGACAGACTCATAGGGAGGGGCACTATTAGGAGGTGTGTTGGAATAATTGTGATCTCGTTAGAGGAAGTGTGTCACTGGCAGCGGGTTTTGAGGTTTAAGAAGCTCTAGTCAGCACCAGTGTCTTTTTCTCCTCCTACTGCCTGCAAATCCAGATGTAGAAGTCTCATCCCATTCTCCAGGAGCAAGTCTGACTGGGTGATCCCATGCTTCCTTCCAAGACAACAATGGACTAAACCTCTGAACCTCTTAAACAGCCCCAATTAAATATTTTCCTTTATAAAAGCTACCATGGCCATGGTGTCTCATCACAACAATAACACCCTAACCAAGAAAATCTGTGGCCAAATTCAGTAATATTGTTCAACGGAGGACTTGTCAGGGAGATAGATCTCAAGTCCTATTGATAAGAAAGGAAACAGAAACAGCATCTGAGCCAAGGATATCTCAAGTAAGACAGAATGGAGGATCTATCTGTTGGCAGGCATGTTGTCCTCAGTCTCTGATAAATGAAGAAGGAAAGTTTAGAACAGATGTAGGTTGTTTGAAGACTCTACCATGAAGCTCGTGTGATGCCTCAGTGGGTCAGAGCACTTACTGCTCATGGAGAGAAGCCACGTTCTGTTTCCAGCACCCATGTCAGGTGACTCATAACTGCCCGGAAATCCAGGTGCAGAGAATGCAACACCTCAGGCCTCCATCTAGACACATTTACTCATCTGTGCACACCATACACATCATTTTTAAATCAATCTTAAAAATGCAAGTGAATATTGAAGACATATTTTTACTTAATTTTCACCTTTACAACCAAACTTGATATTTATCTCAAAATTCCAATTATTTACATTAAGATTTTTTTTTATTTTAAGCAAAAAGTTCTATAGCATAGCAACATTTGATGAGCATGAACTAATATAATTTCTAGTAACTTCAAGGTAAATTTTATTTTCAGAATAATCTTTAGTTTCAAGGTCAATATCTTTTCCTGAATAGACTTTCTGCAGTCATGTGTCCAATCTTCTGAAAAGATGAAGGTGTGTCAACTTTGAGACATGATAATTCATGATAGTTGAAGTTATAAGCACTTTGATCTGAAGGCCAGTGGGTTAGAGTTGAGGAAGTGGAGTTCCTTCCTGGTGCCTTACATCTGTAGTTTTATGTTGTGAGAAACTCCTACTAAGTTCATAGAGCTGCTTATAGTTTGTACTTCTAATTGTCTTAATTGTTTTAAGTCAGTAATTGTCTTAATTGTTTTAAGTCATTTTTCAACATTTCAGATAGATTGGGGTAAAATCTCTTAATGCAAAGATTGCTTTGCTATGATAAAAAAATCATCTAAGTTATTTTTTCAAACTGAATGTCTACTTAGATTTGTTTGATGCAATTCCAGTAGGTTTTGTTTGTTGGCTTGTGTTTTGCTTCTATTCCAGACCAGTATGAATTATTCTGACTTCTGAGAACCACATGTGAATAACAAAGCATATGTAGGGATATTTAACTGTTCAACAGCGATTTGTTACTATTTTGACTTTGATCATAACTTCATAATTCGGAAAGATTAAATCATTTCGAAGACAAGCGCTCCTAACTAAAAACAACAACAGAATGTTTGTCAATGAAATAAAAAAAAACCTAATCATCCACCTTCCCCTCTGCAGAATGTATCTCCAGCAACAAAAGTACAGAATATAGAATCTGTACCTTCAGAACTTCCTCCTGAGGAAAAGAGTGACCACGTGCTGATGGGGGGAAAATCTACACAGTGTGTCAGCCCCATCAAAAAAGTAACAAAAACAAAGACAGACGGTGGGCTTTCTGAGAAAAACAAAGTTAACGATGTCCTTGTGGAAGAGCCACTGCCTAGTACCTCCAAAGGAAAAACACACTACACGGTAATCCCCACTACTTTGAAAAGTGCTGATCTATGTAAATAAACATAAATATTTAGAAAACAGTTTGCGATCATGCCCGTGTAGCAAGACAACACTATTAACTTGTTTCTTGGGGCTTGTGACTTCCCAAGCTATGGGTTTGGGGCCTGGTTTACACTACCAGGCATGAATTCCCACCTATGAAACAGGCCTCAGACCCAATTGAAAACTGGTTGGTTACATGCACCCTTCACCTTTGGGCCACATTCACACCAACGTGTAGTTTTGGTGTCTTGGTCGAACAGCATGTGGCTTTAGTTGCATGACCTTAGAACCAGCTTCACTGTTCTCTTCTTTGATTTTGCATCTTGGGCAGCAGCTGCTGGTTTAATTACTATGGCTCTGAGTGTAACTTGAAATCACATATGGTGACATCCCCAGGATTGGTCTTCGTACTTGGGATTAGTTTGGCTTTGCAAAGTCTTGTGTGCTTCTGTGGGGATGTTAAAATTCTCTCTTCCATTTCTGAGAAGAATGCAACTGCAATTCCAATGGGAATTGCATTGAATCTCTAGATTGCTTCTGATTAAAAAAACAAACAAACAAACAAAAAAACTACTTCTCACAATATTGAATTTTCCCAATCCATGTCCATAAGAGGTGTGTGCAAATTCTGGTATGTTCCTCGATTTTTTTCCTTAGTTATATTACACTTTCATAAACATTTGACATATTTTCCTAGATAAGTTTTTGAAACTATTTTGAATGGGAATGTTCCCATGAACTCTTTCTCAGCACGCTTGTCATTGTATATAAAATGCTACCCCTTTTCTATTTCATTATTTATTGTATTAGTATCCTCTTTATATTACTGTAGTTTATCTTTTCTCCATCTTTTCTGCGATTTTAATATCAAGTACTGCTGGCTTCACAGAATTTGGAAGGGCTTCTGCTGGACCTGGTTTTTGTTGTTTTAATAACTTAAGGACTGATGGTAAATCTTTGAGAGTGTGGTGGGACTCTGGGCCTGGACTTTTTATGGTCAGAACAATTTTTATTAGACTTTCAAATTTTCTCATGAGTTATGTGTTTGTTTAGGTTGTTGATCTCATTTTGAATTAAGTTTTTGGTAGTTTGTATGAAGCTGGAAATTGGTTCATTTCTTTGAGGTTTTTCGACTTAATAGAGGACAGACTTTAAAAAATAATTTTGAGCACCTAATTTCATAGTTATTTTTATGTGTATTGGTCTTTGCTTGGATGTGCGTCTGTGCATCATGACCATACAGTACCCATGGAGGCCAGAAGAGGACACTGAATCCCCTAGGAGTGAAGTCACAGTCTACTGCTGTGAGCCAGCATGCAGGTACTGGATATTGAACCCCAGATCTGCTGGAAGAGCATCCAGTACTCTAACCTTCTGAGCCATCTCACCCTCTCCAGAGCAAAAGCTTTGAAAGCATTCTTCTGTTATGTTTTGATTTTTTTGGTGTCTATTGTAACATTCACTTCTTTCCTTCTTTTAGTTTGTTGGGTATAGGTCTGTGGATTTATCTTCTAAAAGAACCAGCTCTTAGATTCATTGCTTCTTCTTATCATTTTATTTGTTTATGTTTCATTACTCTCTGGGCAGGTGGGCTTCCTTCTTCGGTTGTGTCTGATGTCAGATTCTAGCCTGCCTTAGATAGGGCCAATGGCAGAGCTGTGAGGCCAGAGCTAGGCCAGGGAAAGATGGTGCATGAGCTGCTTGACAGGACCTTCACCAGGCAAAGCCAATGAGAGCCATGGTTTGGAGCTATGCCTATGGTTTGGATATGGCAGATGAGGGAGGTGGGAGTAAGGGAGGACTCATGAGCTAAAGTCAGAGCCGGAGGTTTTAGTGTTGGTCTTTGGATGCTGAGATGGCAACTGCAGGCATGGGCATGGCTATTTCCACTTCTTAAAGCTAGGCCAGTAATTGTGAGCAGCTAAACATTTATGCAGACATGTAATTAGTAAATGATTATTAGTCCGTATTTTTCTGTATCAATATCTGGTGACTACTAAGAGAAAAAGGAGTTGTTTTACGATGAGCACCCTAAATTAAAAAAAAATGAGTATATAATGAAGCAAATGTGTATTCTACCTTTCCTATCTGCAGAAAATAACTCAGCGTGAAGAAGAAACTAACCGCGACAGTGAATACACTTCTGCCTTTTCCCGGCCTCACTTTGACAACACAGAAGAAGAACAATGGGCCAAGATGGTTGGAAGACAGTATTTTTTTCTAAACCAGTACCTCAGAGAAAGGCTAAAGGAGAAGATGAGAGAAGGTATTGAAAGCTCTGAATCGGATTCTTCTGATGAAGAACCAGTACATGGAAGAACACACTCAGCGGTAAGGAGTTCCCGCTAATTTAAAACATTCAGTATTTCATTATGAGGGGAAAGATGAATGTAGAAGGTCTCTCTGTGGTGCTGCAGAGATGTCAAGACGAAAGAACGCAGCTTTAAATGCGTCCTTGCACCTCCTGTTCTCTTAGTTCCAGGAATGTGCTTGTTAGATATCTCCCCAACTTCCCATGCAAGTAATTCAAGCCATGAAAATAGCAAACCTTTAGACTATCACGGTTTAAACACAAAAGAGAATTCTGATTCACTGATACAAAAATAAATGGTAATGTCCACAAGGCAAGGAGGGTGGGAACTGGGAGTCATTACAGTTGCAATAATATTTGATGTAAATAAACCAAAGCAAAAGAAATTGGAAACTTGATATTAGACATAGACCTAAATGTACTAAATCCAAAGTCCAGTCATTTATGCACTTCCAAAGAACTTTTTATTTAATTGCAATAAAAGACACCTTATCTCAGTAAAGATACATGCATGAGAATAGTTGAAATCCCATTTATTTCTCTAACTTGTTTTTACTTTAAATGTTTCAGAAATTAGTCTAGGTTTCATTTCTGTTTTAGGTCATTGAGAATTTCACAGAATGCATTTGGATCACATTCACCCCACAGCTCCTCCCAGATCACATCCCCTTCCCTACTCACCTAATTCTGTGTCTTCCGTTTTTTCTTGAAATTCCATCGAGTCAGATTTGTGTTGCCACCTACCGGAACGTGGTCCACCTACGAGGGACTACAAAGACCCTCACAGAAAACCACTCCTCCCTCTCCTTGCAGCAGTGATTGCCAGTAGCTCCTCAGCAGGGGCGGGACTTCAGGCCGGCCTCACCTCTTCATGCTTGGCCTTTCTCTGACTTGTGATCACACAGGCCTTGCACACGCTGCTGTAGAGTTCTTCGTTCAACTGTCCTGTTTGCCCAAAAAACACTGCTTTCTTGTCATCCACCTTATATGGCTCTGAAAGTCTTTCTGGCACCTCTTCTGCAATGATGCCTGAGCTTTAGGAGAGGGTATGAGATAGGTGTTTCATTTAGGGCTGAGCATTCTGCGGAGTCCAGCTGTAGGTCTCTGTCAATCACCATCTACTGCAAAAGGAAGCTTCTCTGATGAGGGTTAATAGGGGCAGTTACCTATGGCCTTAATAATATAGATAGGAGTCAGTTTAACACTGACCTCTATGTGTATTCCAAATGAATATGCACACCTACATTTTCAAACCTTATATCTACAAATGAAAGAAAACTTACAATATTGTCTTTTGGGTCTGGGTTACCTTACTTGAAATGACTGTCTCAAGCTTCAACCATTTACCTGTGGATTTTATGACCCAATTTTCTTATCAACTGGATAAAATTCCATTGTGTAAATACACCACATTTTTATTCTCTATTCATCAGTTGGTGAACATCCAGATTGTTTTCATTTTTCTGACAATTGGGAATAAGACAGCAATGAACATGGATGAACAAGTATCACTGTAGAAGGAACTAGCAGACTCGTTGGGTAGATGCCTAAGGACTGGAATAGCAGGATCATGTGGTTGATTTATTTGTAGGTTCACTAGGAACATCCGACTAATTTCCATAGTTGGCTACACCATTTCGCACTCTCACCAGGAGTGAACACCTATTCCTTTTTCCCAACATCCAAGCCAGCAATATTTGTCATTTTAGGAACCTTATCCATTCTGACTGGGATAAGATGAAATCTCAAAGTAGTTTTAATTTGTATTTTTCTGCTGGCTAAGGATGCTAAACATTTAAAAAATTTTATTGGACTTTTGGCTTTCCCCTTTGGAAGCTATTTCTTTAGTTCCATGCTGCACTTTTTTACAAATTGGTTTGCTTCTTTCCTTGGTGCTTATGTATTTATTTGTTAGTTTTTTTTTTCTTTTTCACTATTTTTTATTGATTCTTATTGAGCTCTACATTTTTCTCTGCTCCCTGCCCTGCCTCTCCTCTTCACCTTTAACCCTTTCCTAAGGTCCCCATGATCCCAATTTACTCAGGAGATCTTGTCTTTTTCTACTTCCCATGTAGATTAGATCTATGTAAGTCCTTCTTAGTGTCCTCATTGTTGTCTAAGTTCTCTGGTATTGTGGGTTGCAGGCTGATTTTCTTTGCTTTATGTTTAAAAACCACCTATGAGTGAGTACATGTGATAATTGTCTTTCTGTGTCTGTGTTACCTCACTTAAAATAATGTTTTCTAGCTCCATCCATTTTCCTGCAAAATTCAAGATGTTATTTTTTTCTGCTGTGTAGTACTCCATTGTGTAAATGTACCACGTTTTCCTTATTCATTCTTTGGTTGAGGGCCATTTAGGTTATTTAAAGGTTCTGGCTATGACAAACAAAGCTGACATAAACATAGTTGAGCACATATTCTTGTGGCACAATTGAGCATCCTTTGGATATATAGTAATATGTATATATTACTAGTTCTTGAGGAAGGTTGTTTGCTAATTTTCTTAGAAATCATCACACTAACATCCAAAGGGGTTGTCCCAGCTTGCATTCCCACCAGCGATGCAGGAGTGCTCCCTTTTCCCTACAGCCTCTCCAGCATAAGTTGTCATCAGTGTTGTTGATCTTGGCCATTCTTACAGATGTAACATGGAATCTCAGAGTTGTTTTGATTTGCGTTTCTCTGATGACTGGGGATGTTGAACATTTCCTTTAGATTTTAGATTCATTTGTTGAGAGTTCTCTGTTTAGGTCTGTACTTCATTTTTTTTATTGAGTTATGTGTTCTTCTGACGACCAGTTTCTTAAGTTCTTTCTATATTTCAGAGATCAGGCTTCTGCCTGATGTGAGGTTAGTGAAGATTTTTCCCATTCTGTAGGCTGTAGTTTTGTCTTGTTGACCTTGTCCTTTGCTTTACAGAAGATTTTCAGTTTCAGGAGGTCCCATTTTTCAATTGTTTCTCTCAGTGTCTGTGCTGCTGAAGTTATATTTAGGAACTCCTGTAACAATGTGTTCAAGTGTACTTCCCACTTTCTCTTCTATAAGGTTCAGTGTGGCTGGCTTTATGTTGAGGTCTTTGTTCCATTTGGACTTGAGTTTTGTGCATGGTTATAAATACGGGTCCATTTTCATTCTCCTACATATTGATATCCAGTTTTGGCAGTACCATTTGTTATATATGCTTTATTTTTCCCATGTGATACTTTTTGATTCTTTGTCAAAAACAGATATTCGAAGGAGTGTGGATCTTCTATTCAGTTCCATTGGCCCACCTGTCCACCAATACCAGACTGTTTTCAGTACTGTAGCTCTGTAGTAGAGTTTGAAGTCAGAGATTATTGTGCCTCCAGAAGTTCTTTTGTTGTACAGGATTGTTTTGGCTATCCTGGGTTTTTTGCTTTTCCATATGAAGTTGAGTACTCCTCTTTTAAGGTTTGTGAAGAATTTTGCTGGGATTTTGATGGGCATTGCATTGAATCTGTAGAGTACTTTTAGTAAAATTGGTATTTTTACTATATTAATTCTTCCCACCCAAGAGCATGGGAGGTCTTTCCACTTTCTGGTGTCTTCTCCAATTTCTTTCTTCAAAGATTTCAAATTCTTGTCATACAAGTCCTCCACTTGTTTGGTTAGAGTTACTCTGAATATTATATGCTATTTGTGGCTACTGTGAAGGGTGTTGTTTCTCTGACTTCTTCCCCAGCTCTTTTATCATTTGTGTACAAGAGGGTTACTGGTTTTTTTAAAGATTAATCTTGTATCCTGCTATGTTACAGAAAGTGTTTATGAGTTGTCCTTGGTAGATTTTTTTGAGATCACCTATGTAAACTATCATATCATCAGCAAACAGTGAGAGTTTGACTTCTTCTTTTCCGATTTGTATCCCCTTGATTTCCTTTATGTGTCTTACTGCTCTAGCTAGGACCTTAAGAACTATATTGACTAGATATGGAGAGAGTGGACAACCTTGTCTTGTTCCTGATTTCAGTGGAATCTCTGGGAGTTTCTCTCTATTTAGTTTGATGTTGGCTGTTGGCTTTCTGTATATTGCCTTTATTATGTTTAGGTATGTTCCTTGTATCCCTGCTCTCTCCAAGACCTTTATCATGAAGGGATGTTGCAGTTTGTCAAAAGCTTCTGTGACATCAAATGAGATGATCATATGGTTTTTATTTATTCAGATTGTTTATATGGAGGATTATGTTGACAGATTTTAATAGGTTAACCATCCCTGCATCTCTGGGATGAAGCCGACTTGATCATGGTGGATGATGGTTCTGATGTGTTCTTGGATTTGATTTGCCAGTATTTTGTTTAGTAATTTGTATCAATGTTCATGCGTGAGATTGGTCTATAATTCTCTTTCTTGTAATGTCTTTCTGTGGTTTGGGTATCAGGGTAATTGTAGCCTCATAAAAAGAGTTCAGCAGTGTTCCTTCTGTTTCTATTTGTGGAATAATTTGAGGAGTATTAGTAGTAGTTCTTTGAAAGTCTTGTAGAATTCTGAGCTGAAACCATCTGATCCCGGGCTTTTTTTGGTTGGGAGATTTTTGATGACTGTTTCTATTTCTTCAGTAGTTATAGGTCTCTTTAATTTGCTTATCTGGTCTTTATTTAATTTTGGTAAGTGATATTTATCCAGGAAGTTTTCCATTTCCCGTAAGTTTTCCAATTTTGTGGAGTGCAGGTTTTAGAAATATGACCTGATGATACTCTGTATTTCCTAAGTGTCTTTTGCTAACTATCCCTTTTCATTTCTGATTTTGTTAATTTGGATATTCTCTCTCTAACTTTTGGTTAGTTTGGATAAAGGTTTGTCTATTTTGTTGATTTTCTCAAAGAATTAACTATTTGTCTCATTGATTCTTTGTATTGCTTTCTTTATTTTTATTTTGTTGATTTCAGCTCTCAATTTGATCATTTCCTGCCATCTAGTTCTCTTAGGTGAGTTTGTTTCTTTTTGTTCTAAAGTTTTCAAATGTTCTCTTAGTGTAGGATTTTTTCAGCTTCTGTACGTAGGCATTTATTGCTATGAACTTTTCTCTTAACACTGCTTTATTTTGTCCTATAAATTTGGGTATGTTGTGTGGTCATTTTCATTGAATTTTAGGAAGTCTTTTATTTCTCCTTTTATTTCTCCCTTGACCCATTGATGATTCAGGTGAGCATTATTTAATTTCCATATGTTTGTGGATTTTCTGGAATTAGTATTGCTGTTGACTTCTAGTATTAAACCATGGTGATCTGATAAGGTACATCGGGTTATTCCATTGTTTTGTATTTGTTGAGATTTGTTTTGTTGCCAAGTATGTAGTCAATTTTTGAGAAGGTTCCATGAGGTTCTGAGAAGAAGGTATATTCTTTTGTGTTTGGATGGAATATTCTATACATATCTGTTCAGTCCATTTGAGTCCTAACATAAAAAATAAGTTAGTTCTCTTATTTCTCTGTTCATTTTCTGTCTGACTGACATGTCCAGTGGTGAGAGGAGAGTGTTGAAGTCTCCCACTCTTAGTGTGTGGGGTGTAATGTATGATTTAAGCTTTAGAAGTGTTTCTTTTACATATGAAGGTGTCTTTATATTTGGGGCATAGATGTTCAGTATTGAGACTTCCTCTTAATCGATTTTTCCTGTTAGTAATATGAAATGACCTTCTATGTCTCTTTAGATTGATTTTAGCTTGAAGTTTATTTTGTTAGATATTAGGATAGTTACACCCACTTGTTTCTTAGGTCCATTTGATTGGTATATTTTTCCCAACCCTTTACTCTGAGACAATGTCTGTCTTTGTGGTTGAGATGTTTTTCTATATGCAGAAGCAGGATGGATTTTGTTTTCATATCTAAACTTTTAGCCTGTGCCTTTTTATAGGTGAGTTGAGTTATTTACATTGGGGGATATTAATGACCAGTGATTGCTATCTCCTGTTAATTTAGTTTTCATTGTTGATGTTGTTAATTTGTGTGTTTTTCCCTCCTTTCCTTGGGATTTGCAGCTCTTAGACCATCAATTGTCTTTGTTTTTGTTGGTATGGCCAACTTCCGGGGGTTGGAGTTTTCCTCCTAGTATTTTGTGTAGGGCTAGGTTTGTGGATAGTTACTGGTGAAATCTAGTTTTGTCATGGAATATCTTGTTTAGTCTTTCTATTGTGATTGAAAGTTTTTCTGGGTATTGTAGTCTGGGCTGGCATCTATGGTCTCTTAATGTCTGCATAATGATTGACTACAACCTTCTGGCTTTCATTGTCTCCAATGAGAAGTCAGGTGTAATTCTGATAAGTCTGCCTTTATATGTTACTTGGCCTTTTTACTTTGCATCTCTTAATATTCTTTCTTTAATCTGTATATTTTGTGTTTTGAATATTATGTGGCAAGAGGGCTTTTTTTTTATCTAGTCTATTTGTTGTTCTGTAAGCTTCTTGGATCTTCATAGGTATATCTTTCTTTAGGTTGGGAAATTTTCTTCTATAATTTTGTTAAATATATTTTCTGTGCTTTTGAATTGAACTTATTCTCCCTCTTCTATACCTATTATTCTTAGATTTGAACTTTTCATGGTGTCACATATTTCCTGGATATTTTGCATATTTCCTGGATATTTTGTGTTAAGCTTTTGTTAAATTTAATGCTTTCTTTAACTGATCAGTCTATTTCCTCTATTGTATTTTCAGTACTTGAGATTTTCTCTTCTATCTCTTGTATTCTGCTTTTCATGCTTGCAATTGTGGTTCCTGATCGTTTTCTCATGACTTCTGTTTTTATAATTTCCTTGGCTTGTGTTTAATTTATTGCCTCAATTTCAGTTTCCAAGTCCTGAATAATTTCTTCCATATGTTTTATTTCTTTTTCTTGATTTTCTTTAAGGGATTTGCTTATGTCTTCCATTTTTTTTGTTTGTCTTTTCCTCCATTTCTTTAAGGGAATCTCTAATTTCCTCTTTAAGAGTTTCAAACATTCTCTTGAAGTTCTCTTTAGGTCAATTTCTTCTGCTTCATCTATATTAGGTTTTTCAGGTCTCACTGTTGTAAAGTTTTTAGGTTTTACTGGTGTTGTATTGTTCTTTGTGGTGTTGCATGTGTTCTTACCTTTTCTACTCATCTTTTCCTCTAATAGGTGTGGTTGGGGCTATCTGAGATTTTGTTGATTAATCTTCTAGAGGCCAGTGAATCCAAAGCTCAGATGTTTTTTTCTTGTGGTACAGTCAATGCCACAGTTCTAATTACCCCATTGGTTACTCTGTGTTCCTGGAGATAGCTCAGCACTACTGTACTTTGCCCTGTTCCCTTGGAGTTTGCTGTCTCAGGACTACTTTGGCCTAGGTTACTGGCTTTGACCTGTTTCTGTAAATCCTGGTCTGGATCACCTCCTGCAGAAGTCCAGCAAAGGTCTCTGGTTCCAGTCTACTGACTCAGAGTTTCCAGGCTTGGGTGTGCCTGGCTCTGGCTTATTCCCTCACAGGTCTCAAACTCATACTTGAACCCACAAAGATTCTAGGCTCCTGCCTATTCCCTCTGATGTCCCAGACTAATGCCTGGACCCACAGAGGTCCTGGCTCAGGCCTACTCCTTCTGAGGTCACAGACTCATGCCTGGCCCCACAGAGTAGTTTCCTGCCTACTCCCTCAGAGTTCTCAGATGCACACCCAGACTGGCAGAGGTCCTGGCTCAGGCCTAGTTCCTGGGAGGTCCTAGACTCATTTTCAGACCCACAGGGGTCCTGGCTTAGGTCTACTTCCTTGAAAGTCCAAGATTCATGTCTGGATCCTCAGCAGTCTCTGTCTCTGGCTCACTTGCTCAGCAGCTATGCTCCTGTACCTGTTCTAGTGGAGTTCGCTGTCTCTGGACCAGGTTGCTAGCTCAATCCTACCTAGCCTGCCAGTGTCCCATGACTGGGTGTGCTCCTGGCTTCTGCTCCCACAAAGCTTGCTTCCTCAGGCCCACTCCATCCTAGGTAGCCAGTTCAGTCCTACTCCTGTGGAGCTAGTTTTCTCAATCCTGCTCAGGCCCCAAAGTGGAGTTCCTTGTCTCAGGCCTACTTTGGCCTAGGTTACTGACTTTGACCTGTTTCTGTAAATCCTGGTCTGGATCCACTCCTGCGGAGGTCCCTGAGTTGGAGTTGGTCCTGCAAAGGTCTCTGGTTCCAGTCTATTGCCTTGGAGTTCCCAGGCCCGGGTGAGCCCTGAACTGCAGAGGACCTGGCTCAGGCTTACTCCCTTAAAGGTCCTAGACTTCTGTTAGTTCTTTTTATATTCTAGACAGCAGTCTTCTGGTAAATCTTCTGTAGGTTGCCTTTTTTTTTTTTTTTTTTACCAATTATGGTTTCTTTTGCTATATAGAAACTTTTCTGTTTCATGTGTTCCCATTTCTCAGTCATTGGTCTTAATGCTTGTACTATCAGGGTCTTGTTCAAAAAATCCTTTCCAGTGCCCATAAATGCAAGTATATTCCCTATTTTTTTTTTCTACCAAATTCAGGATACCAGATGTTCTACTTAATTTTTTATGTTTATTTTTTATGTTTATTTTTGTGTAACATTCCTGGCTATTCTGTAGCTCCCTTTGTAGACTAGGCTGTCTCAGACTCAATGAGATCCTCCTGCCTCAACCTCCCAAGTGCTGGAATTAAAGGAGTGTACCACCACTTCCTGGATCAGAACTTATATTAAGGTCTTTCTTAAGTATAGGTTTGAGTTTTGTTCACAGTGAAATGATAGAATCAAGTTTTATTCTTCTACATGTAACTTCCTTATTTGACCAGTACCATTTGTTGAAGATACTGTCTTTATAAAGTGTGTTGTTGTTCTCTTTGTCAAAAACCAGGTAGCTGTGTAAGTGTAGGTTATGTATACACACACACACACACACAAACACATACACACACATTTTTAGTTATCTTCAGTGTATCTTGCAAATATACCTTCTGGAGATCATATGTGTTTTGCAATTAAAGCTATCATTCTCTCATGTCATGATTGAGTTGTGTCTTACAAGTTATTTGGGTGCCTCAGAGTTCACAGAAGAACGTGAAGACATTGCCCTTTACTGCTCCTTAATGCTTGTCTGCCTAATATTGTGCTCCGTTATCATTTTTCTTCATGATAGTAAATAGTGTTTGGTAAATATCACTGAAACACCGAATGTTTCATAGGCTCTCACCGAAGACAAATTATTTCAGCTGTTAATGATAGCTGAATAATTTGTGGGTAGCTGAGCATAGATACAGATACCTTTTACTGTTAATTACCAATTGCTTTCTGCTTTCTCTGTGTCAATAACTTTTATCTTGAAACGTTATAGTCATTTTAAAACACAAGCACCCTAAATAAAGAAAAACCCTAAACTAAGAAAAAGCAAATCAGATTTATCTTCCATCTTCTCATCAGCAGAACCTGTCCCTAAACCCAAAATTAAGGAATGAATCTGAGAGAGAATCCCCCCCACCAGAACATCGCTTTGCAAAGATGACTGACGAGGAGCAGTGGGTCCATATAAGTGCATCTCTGTACTCCTACACCGGCAAACTCCTCAGGAAAGACTTTAACAAGAGAATGAAGAAAATGTTCGAAAGTCCTGAAAGTACCATCTGTTCTAACGAAGTGCCAATTCCTGATAAACCTAAAGTGAGAACACAGTTAAAGGTAATTCTGTTCCCCCGATCTGAAAAATTGCATATTTGAGTGTGTAAGAAGCAAAACATCTGAGTTGACCATCTCTGCAGTAGGGTAAATGTTTTCCAAACAATAGCAAAACCCAAATCATGAAAATAACTTGCATTTTGTCCATGCTCCCAGTCCCAGGAATATACTATCCCGTCATTATTTAACATTTAAGAAAAAAATAAAGTAGACTCTGTAAATCACAAACTAAAAATCAAACATGCTTT
The DNA here is from genome assembly GCF_037038515.1 of Microtus pennsylvanicus. NCBI lineage: Eukaryota > Metazoa > Chordata > Mammalia > Rodentia > Cricetidae > Microtus > Microtus pennsylvanicus. The sequence continues at coordinate 104,910,450 of NC_134587.1, read as the reverse complement.
TAACACCATATAAAAAATTCATGCAATAATACTGAAAGTAAATAATAGTAAAAATAAAGGCCCAGGAGTCATTACAGTTGACATGAAAAGAACCAACATGGTGTCTCTGCAAGTGATAATAGAAAAAGCATATTGTAAGGAATCAGTGATTAGCCAGTAGATACTTGACAAAGTCTAGTAAACCAAAAGCACCCAGGCTTCCATGGTCATGTGACTGACATGAAAATGGCACCATAGTTTTTTTTACTGTTGACTTGCCTACTTGAATAGTTGAATACTTTGGCTTGTTTCTCCCTTGCCTTTATATTAAATATTTCAGAATTTGTAGAAGCTTGCATCTTAAAAGTATAAGTTTATTGATTTTCATAAACATTTACCTTCTTCAATCCATATGTATGCATCTTTACAAACAAGTACCTTTCACTATGTGTATATTGACTCAAGTGTGCCTCAGATTTCAAGTACCAAACTGAAGACGTTGACTTTTACTACTTCCTGATTCTTACCTGCCCATCACTCTGTTCTGTTAGCTGTTTTCTCCATCCAAGTAAATAGCACTATGACACTGAAGAGTAACTTTATTTGGGAAAGTTTCTCCATCAAATTCCCTGTAGGCAAGTGTGTGGGACATTTTCTTGCTTAATGATTGGTTTGTGAGGGCCCAGTTCAGGATGGACAGTGATACCTCTGGACATACAGACCTGGGTTGTATCTGAAAACAGACTGAGAAAGTCATGAGGACCTAAACAGTAAGCAGCTAATGCTCCATGGCTCCTCCTTGAGTTCCTACTTTGAGTTTTTGTCCTGACTTCTCTCAGTGGATTGTGGCCTGGGATATCGAAGTGAAATAATTCATTTCCTCCTATGTTGCTTTTGATCATGATTTTTATCACAGCAACAGAAAGAAAACTGAGAACTCCATTGAGCCATGACCCCAGTCTCATCTTGCAGCTTTTGTGGGGGGAAAAACTAGATATTAAAAATGAAAATATTTCACACACACATATTTGTTTTATACACACTGTTCAAAATCCAGTACCAAAAGAGGCATGTGGCCCCAACGGGATATATGTAGTTATTTATATACCCTGAATTAGCCATCAAAATTCCAGATTTCTTCAACAAGCTGGATTAGAACTGAATCCAGTGTGTTTTGAGCCATGTCATTGAATTGATCCATGCAGAAGGTTTCCCTTATATCTGAGTCACACCTGTTCATTGGATTGCTAAAGATCCAATTTTTGATTTATTCTTAATTAATATTTTTTTCAAATAAAAATATGAATACATTTTTACTTCATTTCCCCCAACTCCTCCCATACACTCCCTTGCTCTCAAACTTATGACTTTTTTCTTTATGATGTTAAACACAAACACACACACACACAGATACACACTCCTAAATGTATGAGTACACCCTTTTCAACCAGTGTAATATTACATGTATTATATGATCTCAGGATGGACCTCCAGTATTAGATAATTCGTTGTGGGAGGCATGTCTCTAGGGAAGACCATCTCTCCATCCCTCAGTACTCCCCTTTGTCCATAGTTCTTTATATACAAGTGAGGCTCCATGACTTAATGTGTCCATTGGTGCCATCGTTGTTCAGGTCAATTTAGGTGGCCATGTTGATAAGACTAGATGATTGTAGCTACTTTGGTCTTCCTAGGAGACACAATCTCAAGCAAATGTCATCTGCTCTCTCTCTAAAAGTAACTAAATGAAATGTGCACGTGACCTGGTCAATTTATCACTCTACATGCAATTCATATCAGCCATATCTGAATTTTCCTTCATAAAGCATTGTATGTTTGTTCATCTCTAATATTTTGCTAATATTTATATAGAAATATTTTGTAAGGCATAAAATCTTTACACATAAACTATTTTTTAAAAAATGGCTGAAGAGATAGCTCAGAATGTAAATCCCTTACTATTCCATCAAGAGGACTTGAATTTAGTTCCCAGAACTCATACAGTAACATACAACCACCTTCATTTACAATTCCAAGGGATCTAATGCCTGATACAGGTCTCTAAGAGATCAGCAGACACATGATGCATGTTCAAATTATTGGGCACACAAGTACATAAACAAATTAAACTAAACATACACTCTCAGAATCTAGTAATTTTTCATGAAATTTTAAACTGTCTTTACATTTGAGGTAAACTTTATCCTGAAAAATTTACTTTGTCTCACTTGTATAATGTCCCCTAATGATGAATGTATGATAAGTTTAGGCCTCCTGATTATGTGATTGTCATTATGAACAATGTGTCTGTAATAACCAGCACGTTAGGATAAGTTAAAAAGAGGTCATTCTCCAGGATGCCATTGTAGTGCCATTACCATTCACACTCATGCCAAGTTTATAGATTTAGTTCTGCCCCAGTTTCTAATTGTCTCTAGTGCCTGTACTGAGAGATAAAATCAACACGTAGCCAGGGATCCCTGCAGAAAGAGACCTAAGAATACACACACTCCTTATACACATATACATGTGCAGTCATAAGAATTGTTAAATGGAGTTATTTTATAACAGGGCAACAATGACCCAACTAGACATCAAAGGTGAAAAATACAAAGTCTATTGTTCAAGAGTAGATTTGTAATGTTAAAAATCATTCAATTTACTATTTTAGGCAAATTTAATATACAATAAAATATATTATTTTAAGTTAATACTGAGTAAGTTTGTTGGATCATGGTTATACTTCTACTCCAGGCTAAGGTAAATCATTTTCAATGTCTGACTATAGCCTAGTGATTTGAATAGCCAAACACATGAAGAAACAAAAGTGTTAAAAATGAGCTCAATTTTCCCAATCTGTTCCCTATACCTGCAAGGACAAAGCTACTTTGAAAAAGCATCCCCAAACACCACCAACAACAACAACAATAACAACAACCGTAAATTTGTGAAGAAAGCCAAGCAAACTAATCTCCTTTTTCTCATCAGCAGAAAATGACTGATAGAAAAGATGCACAAGCGCATTCAAGACTTCCTTCCGTCAAGAGGAAGGAGCACATAAAGGAGCACACTGATTGTTGTTGCACACAATGGAAGGAACTCTTCAGAAATGATATAAAAGAAATACTGAGGGAGGAATTGGCTGTAGAGCATGCAAAGAGGAGGAAACTTTTCAGAAAGGAGGTAGAGGAAATTATGGTACTACTCAGGAATGAATTAAGCCAAATATGTATGGAGCAGGTGGCTCTGCTGAAGGAGCAGGCAAAGAAGATACAACAGGAGCACTGGAATCTGAAGGACCTCTTCAGAAGGGACCTAAAAGAGATGGTTTATGAAGAGATTAAAAAGTCCAAAATGATCATTGGTCCTAAAGAAGAGCCACTACTTGGCCCCTCTAAAGGAACTACAGATTTCCAGGTAGGTCCCCTCACTGGGAAGGACTGTGCTTGATTGACAGGGGAAAGATGCATCTGCGTGCCTGAGTCTGCAGTGCTGCAGATAGTTCCCTATCTGGAATCCACCCTTGTTAATGTCCTGGCCCCTCATGTTCTCAATCCCAAGAATCCAGTGGCAGGTAATCCTCTGTGGTTCCAGTGTGAATGAGTATAAACTCTAACAATCAGGAAGTAAACGTTCTATTAATACAAATGAGCACAATTCTTGAAATAGTAAATAAATAAAGAAAAATATCAAACCAGAGAGTAGTTACTGTTGACAGGAAAAGAACAGACCTGTTAGATAATATGCCATGGTAAGAGTATAAACAAAAGTACAATTAGAAATTATGTAATAAATGCATGCTGATGTCTAAGAAGAGAAAAGACATTGTTTTATAGATTTCAAAGAAATAAAACACATGACTCAAGTAAAACAACCCTGTATGTCAACAGGTATAGACAGACTATAGAGTTGCATTAGAGCTATTTCTTCTCTCTTATTTCAGACTTTTGTGTATATTTGCATCTATAATTATAGGTTTATCATACATTCCAAATTCTTAAATTATTTGCCTTTTCCATGTTAGGCCACCTCCTCTTCTAATGCACGGATAGAGTGCTCTGTAGTAAACCCTCTGGGTGTCTTAATTTTAGGCAATGTCATTTCTTTCATTCTCTGAAACTTGTCTGCTGTTGTTTTGCTCTGTCATGTCCTGTTTTCTCCGATCCATTCGATAGTGCAGAAACAGTGACGTTGGGAGTGTCAGAGACCAGCTTCAACAAAAATGCCACTTACCAGGGTAGGATTTTAGGGATCAGAAAAGTAGAGAATGATGACATGAGTAAAAATAATAAAACTGAAAACATAGGATAGTACTGGGAGTTCAAGTCAATACTCAAATAACCCACACTTAATTTCCGTTTGCTTAAATACCCAACCCAAAGGGGAAGAATAAGATGGAAAAGTGTATTAACATGATACAAGGAAATGAACATACTAGTTGAAGGTTGTGGGCTATGGTCTTAGTTAAACATTCTGTTGCTAGGACAAGTCAAATAACACTCACACCCTAGAACAAAACATTCTGTAGCCAAACCACTCCTTGAGTGGAATCCATTATTTTTTCCGTAAGGGAGTAGGAAGCTAGTAGTACCCTTAGACTTTTGTTTGGGATAGAAACATATCTATTTCCCTATTCCTGAAATATAAGGTCTGTTTATTAGTCATACCTGTTGACAATAACCTTGGGAAAGCATAACTCTCACATCTAAATCCAGGTGGGATCCTTGTTTGAGGTAGAAACAGACAATAACCTTAAAGGAACAGATATAAGTTCCAACTCTCTGACCTTTGTTCAAGGTAGAAATAAGCTCACATTTTTTGGGCCTCCCCAATTCCTCCCTTTTTAATAATTTTTATAGAGCATGAACTTCTGCTACAGGACAGATGGTTGTGTCTGCCTTAGGTGAATGTTTCCCATTTTCCAGACTTACATATCTTGGGTACATGCATTCCAATTATGCATGTGTATGTCTTAGGCACCTGGGGGTGGGGAAGTATCATAGTCTTCTCTTACTGCTGACCTCTGTAAGCAAAGGATTAAGTGAGAGTGTGCCTCTGAGCTCTGTGTCCCTGATCCAAGTTTCTGTCAAGAGAGGTCATTCATCAATTAGAAAATGGCAAGCAAGCAGATAATACTTTATGCTACACATTCTTCTATGGCTACTATATCTCCTAATTAAAGAAATGGAGAATCACCAGGATTGGGAATGCCCTTTTCAACTGGTCTATGATTTTTCTTAAAAGTTTTTAGCTCTACCAAAATCTAAATCGGTCTTATCAAACATGTCAAATCCCAAAACTTATTAGGAATGTCTAAACTTTTTCTAAGCATTAACATCTTATAGTGAGCTCAAGCAGTTAAAACATTAACAGGTCAATACCATAATTCTAGTGTGGAAATTAACAATAAACATAATTTGTCAAATCACAATTCTCTTACATCTATTCTAACCTTTCTGTGATGAATGAAACTCTATTTGCAATGCCGCCTTTAAGTACTTGTCCCAGTCTCTGAGCAACAGTAAAAACCCTTAGGCTACCCTCCGCAACTCTGAAGAGGGACTTCAGTCACTCCTTTGTCTCCATAATGAGTCTGATTCTCCAGAGGGGAAAATTGAGGTCTCAGTTCTCAGGTCCTTTATTTCAACAGCAGATTGAACATCCATGCTGGCAACCCAAATTCTGTGTCCCAAAGTATGAGCCTGTGTTCGTGGAATGACTCTGAGGTAAACAGGACTCAGTAGTTTTGGAAGTTTGTAAAGCAAGTCCATCAAAAGGCTGGGAATCGCCGTCACCATGATCTTCCTTCCCTTAGCCTGCAGCATGGTGGTATGAGGAAGTCAGGATCACAGGTTCAGGAACCTCTTTCCACTTCTCCTGTGGCATCATCAGTGGCTGAAATGTCATCAGGGCTGGCCTACTTCTACTGTATATGCATACATCTCATCAAGCTTTATTTTCTTCCTTTGAAAAAAATCACAGACATATCCTTGACCCCAAATTAATACAGGGTTGGGTCATTTTCATAATCCAGTGCAAGAGTCTATCCACCTTCTTTAGCAAAGATCACCTTTGTGCCATCATGCCAAAATTTATCCACAGCAACAAGTTTAGAGTAAAAAGCTGTATAGTTTAAGATATTTTGTGGTGACTGAGTGTATAATTCCTCCTTATTTATTTATTTTTTGAGGTTATTTTGTAAGGGTATGCTAATTTCATGCCTTCTCAGAGACATCATTTGTTTAGCAGCTATCTTTAGTTGCCTGAGAAAACTAGACTTACTATTCCCCCTTAAGAATTTTCCTGATGGATATACTTTTTCCGTTAATTTATTTATTAAAGATTTCTGTCAGTGATCCTGATGGATATTTTAAATAAGGTCTCAACCACTGGATTGTTTTTTAAGTTTGTAAGCTATCTTTCTAATCCAAGTTTCAAGTCTGCCTACCCGAAAGGTTTTAACTTGCTCCTTTACATTTTCACAGACTTGATTGGGCCTGGAGCTGCAGTTTCCTGAGACTCCTTTTTTGCAGCTTGGCTGTGAGGCCAGGAGCAGGGATCTAGGCTCGCAGCTGAAGCTTGGCTGCTTAGTAGGGTGCAAGCCATGTTCTCCATAGTTTGGCCATGTCCTGCTGGGGACTTGGGACCAGAAGGCTGGTCCCTCATTGTCTGCTGTGACAGGGCAGGATATAGGTTATGTTTAGTGATCCTGAAACAGTCTGACTGACTGGCAAATTAAGCTCAGGTTCTCAAGTGCCTGCCATTGTAGTGGTTCTGAGGTTGCCACATGAGACCAAAAGTTTAGGTGGGCATAGCTATGCTGTTTCCATTATCTCTGCCTTTATATTTAAATCTTGTAATTAGAAAATTAGGAGAATTTCTGAATTCTCTCCTCTGTTAAAAAGTCATAGATCCCCATATTGAACTCGAGTTGGAAGAGGCGAGTCCAGTCTCAAAATGGAGGTAAAACTGCTGCCCAGTCGCCCCAGCCTGACTCCTGCCATTGCCACCGCTGCCGGCGGGGCCCGGGGAGGGGGCATGATCCAAAGGAACCTTGCAGTTGAGGAAACTGTTTATTGGTGGTCTGAGCTTTGAAACCACAGATGATAGCTTAAGAGAACATTTTGAGAAATGGGGCACACTTACAGACTGTGTGGTGATGAGAGATCCCAAACAAAACGTTCCAGGGGCTTTGGTTTTGTGACCTACTCTTGTGTTGAAGAGTTGGATGCTGCAGTGTGTGCTCGGCCACACAAAGTTGATGGGCGTGTGGTGGAACCAAAGAGAGCCATTTCTAGAGAGGATTCTGTAAAACCTGGTGCCCATTTAACAGTGAAGAAAATCTTTGTTGGTGGTAGGAAAGAGGATACAGAAGAGTATAACCTGAGAGACTACTTTGAAAGGTATGGCAAGATTGAAACCATAGAAGTTATGGAAGACAGGCAGAGTAGGAAAAAGAGAGGATTTGCTTTTGTGACTTTTGATGACCACGACACAGTTGATAAATTGTTGTTCAGAAATACCACACTATTAATGGGCATAATTGTGAAGTGAAAAAGGCCTTTCTAAACAAGAGATGCAGTCTGCTGGATCACAGAGAGGCCCTGGAGGTGGATCCAGCAATTTTATGGGTCGTGGAGGGAACTTTGGAGGTGGTGGAGGTAATTTTGGTCATGGTGGAAACTTTGGTGGAAGAGGAGGCTATGGTGGTGGAGGTGATGGCAGCAGAGGTAGTTATGGAGGTGGTGATGGTGGATATAATCAATTTGGAGGTGATGGAGGCAACTATGGTGGTGGTCCTGGTTACAGCAGTATAGGAAGCTATGGTGGTGGTGGACCAGGCTATGGAAACGAAGATGGTGGATATGGTGGTGGTGCAGGAGGAGGATATGACAGTTACAATGAAGGAGGAAATTTTGGTGGAGGTAACTATGGTGGTGGGAACTATAATGACTTTGGAAATTATAGTGGACAACAGCAATCAAATTATGGACCCATGAGAGGGGGCAGTTTTGGTGGAAGAAGCTCAGGCAGTCTCTATGGTGGTAGCTATGGATCAGGTGGTGGAAGTGGTGGATATGGTAGCAGACAGTTTTCAAAACTAACAGAAAAGGGCTACATTTCTTAGCAGGAGAGAGAGCGGGGAGTTGTCAGGAAAGCTGAACGTTACTTTGAGACAGTCGTCCTAAATGCATTAGAGGAACTGTAAAAATCTCCAGCCATCCCTTAAAGTACCAGTTGGGAACTAAGCTATATGATTTTAATCTTTCTCTGCAGACAGAGAGAACAGGTTCCTGAATCAACCCCAAAGCTTAGAAAGAGGACCATTCACCAGAATGGAATCTTTGCAATTAGGGTTTTATTCTATCATTGATTTCCCTGTCACAAGAGGACAGTAGACTGCATTAGAACTTGTTGTAGCACAGCTAGACCATGTACGTGCACAACACATTCACAATGTATAGTTTGAAATAAAAAATCTTCATTGTTCTTGCTGTTTGCTCTCCTTTGGACAGAGGGTTCTATTTGCTTGACCCTCCTTCCTAGCTTTTTAAAAATGTTTCACGCTGATACTAGACTACTTTTGAAGAATATACTTGATATTTCTTATATATCCATTTCTGTTGTTGGTTGGTTTCCGCCTCTGTACAATAGATGTTTTTAACTTTATTCATTAATTATTGTCCCCAAAGCTTTATTAGCACCTGCTTCTCCTTTTCCCTAGAAGCAGCTGAATTCATATAATTGTGTATCTCTTGCTCTTGACACACTAAATATCTCTGCTCCTACTGTCTGTGATCTCAAGTCAAATCTAATATCTACAATTAGAAATCATATATGACTTTACCCCTTAAGACACAAGTTATAGACCTTGAGAAAGTAAAAAGTGTTCAATACTTAACAGGTAAAACTCTTCACATATGCCTATTTTTGAGAAAAAAATCCTGTAAGCATGCTAAAATTAAAAAAAAATCAGTTACAGTTATTAAAATGAAGTAAAAATACTATGTAATACTTTAAGAATCATTTCCTTGGGGCTAGAAAGATGGCTCAGCAGTTAAGAGCATTCCCAGCTCTTCCAAAGGTCCGGAGTTCATTTCCCAGCAACCACATGGTGGCTCACAACCATCTTTAATGAGGTCTGGTGCCCTTTTCTGGCCTGCAGGCATACACGCAGACAGAATATTATATACATGATAAATAAATAAATATTTTTAAAAAGAATCATTTTCTTCCATTTACATGTATAGTTTAAGATAGAAAATCATTAATTTGAAATATATTAATTATTAATTTGAGGAAGAGAATTGTTGTTTATTAAACACTCTTGGGTAGTAGTATTGCAAGTTCTTTGAGGAAATACGCATGCAAGGTCAAACCTTTAGTTGTGAGACTTGTTTTTACATGTTACACCTTATCTAATTCGTGTTTGTGGATATGTGACACATCATGACATAAGTATTCCAATCAACACCGACAAAAATCATGGGTTTATGATTTATAGTCAGTTCTAGGAGAAAGTGATTTGTTTTCAGTTCCTAGTGATAACCTAGTGATTTGAGACAAAATGGGCATATGTGAGGAAGTTTAACTGTTAAGTATTGAACACTTTTTACTTTCTCGGGGTCTATAACTTGTGACTTGTAAAGATAATTTGAAAAATAAGCACCTAGAGATAAGAAAAATTCTTCTAGGAAACCAAGCAAATGAACCCTTCACCTTCCCTCCTGCAGAGAACTTCTGCGGAACAAGAAAAAAAGAAAAATTATAAAGGAGCCCATGACAGGGCCCCTTCACATTCAGGAAAGCCCTTGGTGAAAACAGATGAGGAAAGTGTGGATGGCCAGAATGAGTCCCACTGTATGCCTCTAAAGGATCTCATCAAAGAAGATTTAAAAGAAAGTTTGTGTGAAATTCTTGAAAAATATAAATACAATACATGTATGAAGAAAGAACTACCTCATATCTTTAAAGGAAGAAAACAGCTAAGGGTAATCACCTTGAATTTTATTTTACTTTTTTTATTGATTGTTATTAAGCTCTACATTTTTCTATGCTCCCCTCTTTAAGGGTTTCTATCATCTTCATAGAGTTATATTTAATGTCGTTTTCTTCTGCCTTTTCTGAGTTAGGATGTTCAGGTCTTCCTATCATGTGACCACTGTGATCTGGTGTTACCATGTTGTGTTTTAGGCTGTTGAATGTATTCTTGTATTGGCGCCTACCCATTTCTCCTTCCAGTTGGTGCAGGCAGTGTGCTTGCCTCTTGCTCCAGTCCTTACAGTTGGTGTCTGTGTCTCAGGGATCCTTTCTTGACTGATCATTGCAGTTGCTCTCTGTATCTTAGGGAGCTGCTCTTGGTTGGCTCCATGCAGTTGCTTTCTGTATCTCAGGATGCCGCTGAGTTCTCTGGGAATGGATGAGTTTGGGAATGGCGTGGAACTTGTAGAGTACAGGGTCTGATCAATGTTGGGGTGTTGGACCAGCATGCCTGCAGGTGGCTTGCCTGCTGGCCTCCTAGGGAAGCTGAGGTAGGTGGAAGAGGGGTTCGGGGTTTAGCCCCGGGTTCTAGGACCTAGAGACTGGCTGTCCAGCAGGGAGCTGGTCATTCACCTCTTGGTCTGCTCTGTGCAGCTGCATTCTGTGCCTCAGAGATCCTCTGACAAGTTCACAGGAGATGGATGGGTTTGGGGGTCCAGTGGGACATTTAGATGGCAGGGTCTGTCTGATTGATGGGGATTTGGAGCAGCCTACCTGCAGGAAACTTTCCTGTTGACCTGCTAGTGAAGTTGTGGCAGATGGGGAAGCATCCTGGGGTTTTGCCTAGGGCCTAGGGCCTCGGGACTGGGCTGTCCAGCCGGGGAGCATTCACTAAACTTTTGGTACGTTTTGTGTCTCAGGGATCCTCTGAGGTCACAGGGGATAGCTAGTGATGCAGTAAGTAGCAAAACATGTATGAGTATATTTAACTTTTTCTTCATCCAAACACTGTAATGTGTAATGTCAGAGTCATTTTGAAAACAATCCACCTCCTCTTATTCAGAAAATATCTACAGAACAAAAACTAAAGAAGAAATATGACAGCAAGTCCCTATACTCAGAGCAACCTGCTACCAAGACAGTGAAAAAAGTAGAACATGAACGCGATGCATTGCAGTATGTACATCTTATGGAAGTCATTAAAAAAGATTTAAAAGTGGGAACTCATAAAGTTCTTGGAAAATATAAAACTAATGTTTGCCCCAAGGAAGAAGCTCTACCCCCTGTCTCTAAGCAGGTAAATCTAATTTTAAAAATCAGGTAAAATCTAATTTAAAAAATCAGTATATTTTGTTTAGGGACAAACACACATCTGCAAGCCCATGTCTGCAGTGCTGCAGAATGTTTAGACAATAGGACCCAACTTTGTACATGTCCCTCATGTCAAATGACACGCCTCCTCCAACAAGGCCACCCCTCTGAATACTTTACCAAAAGTATCCCAACAACCATGGAGCAGGCTTTCAAAAATCTGACCCTGTAGGACCCATTCCCATCAGACCACAGTTGTTCCTTTCCACACGTCAGGTCAGTATTATCATGAAGTTGTATGCAGTGTGTTCACTGGAACTAGACCATGAAAGACTGCACTCTATGCAGATAGACCCCACATGTGTATATATAACCCTGCAACATATGTAGTCTATAGTGTGTCATTTGTTTTGCTTTTAGTTTAATTGGTGTTCTATTCTGTATTATTTTTACTAAAGTTTGTCTGTTGCCAAATATGGAATTTCACACAAAAGGCTTGCATCCGCAGTCAAGGCTTAATATTTTTAGGTAGAATGAGGTAGTATGTTTTACACGAGAAGTACTTTGTCAGGGTTAAAACCATGTCATTCACTTTTGAAAGAATTAACAAATATGTTAACAAAATACAAATAAAACATGTTCATTTAAATCAACACTGACTAGGTTAGGTTGGTTGGATCAAGTTTCTCTCCCAGTCTAAGCTAAGCTTTAAGTTATTTGAATTTACTATTGATAGTCAGTGATTTTTGAGTAGCTAAATATATAAAGAAATTTCTGTTAAATATTATGTAGTTTCTTATTTTTTATGTGCCCATATCTTGTAAAATGTAAAGAAAAAAACATTTTTGAAAACAAGTGCAGCAAAACACAGAGCCCATGAGTGTGAATCAGAGTAACCCTCCACTTTCTCAGCTGTGGAAAACAACTCAGAAACGAGAAGTGGGGAAGAACTCCAATGTTGAGTGTGCTTCTCTGCAATCAGGGCCTTCTGTGACAGCAGATGAGGTGACACTGGGTGAGCAGAGTGCGCGACAGTGTAAGCACCCTAAAAAGTGCATCAGAAAAGACTTAAAGGAGATGCTTTGTGAACAGTTTGGAAATTCTGAATTAATTATCATCCTAAGGAGAGCAGTGTCCATACAGGTGATTCCCACCATGTTGGAAAACACAGTATTTTACTGTGAGATAGGAGATGCTCTATATGCTGTCTTTTCAAGACTATGGATTGTTCCGACAAAGAGAACCTAGCCTTGAAAATGTTCTTGCATCTTTCTTATATTCTTCATCACAGAAACCCACTGGCCAGTCATCTTCTGAGATCCAAGTGAAAATGACTGGACCGTGAGAGCAACAGCCCAGGAAGTTAACACGCTTTAGACCAGAAGGACAATTTTAGACTAATATGGAATTTTTATGGTGATACAGAAAGAAAATGATAAAGGTTTTCAGTATAATGACTATGGAGAAATTAACAATGATGATGGAGAAGCACATGAAAGGAACCAATATCTTTGATAAACAAATGATTAGAATATAAACTCCAATATCACTAGTTGCAAAAGAATATTAGATATGCCAGAGTTTCTAAGCCAAAGGGCTATAGTTTCCCCTCTTCAAAGAAACAATTCCTGTGTCTGAAATAAAACAGATATCACTTTTCTGCTGCTAAACACACTGAAAACCATCTAACACAGGACTTTCTCAGAAGCCATTACCTGGTAATTGCAGTATAAAGTCACAGACCTGGGGTAAAAAATATCAGTCCTCCACCACATGCTAACAAATTACCAAACAGAAGTCTGCATAAAGAAGTACAGTCAAACAAGGTTTACAATGATAGACATGTTACGGGATGGTGCTTGGCTTTGGTGAAAAAGAAAGTTTACATGCCAAGGAGGGGCTGTTGATCATGATTTTCTCTTTATAATTTTCATTCTGAACTGTTAATAAACAAACCCAAACACATATATGGGCCAGCAACACAGCTCAGAGAATAAGAACACTTGCCTTGCAAACCTAATGACCCAAGGTGCATCCCAAAAGCACTATAAGTTGAAAGTGTCTGACATATATAATTCCAGCACCTCCAAATCCAGCTGGAGGCTGAGAGCATAGAACAGCTCTGAAACTCACAAGCCAGTCACACTGCAACACACTGAGCAACAAAACAGTGAGAAACCCTGCTTCATCCAGGGAAGGGGGAGCCAACACCTGAAAGTTGTTCTCTGCTCTTCACACACACAGCAGAATAGCACACACAAGCGTGCGCGCACACACACACACACACATGCATGCCCACCCCCAGTGACACATGTCTTCCAACAAATTCACACCTCCTAATCTTTTCAAAATAGTTCCACCCAATGAGACCAAACATTCAAATGTTTGAATGTATTGGATTTTGTTTCATTCAAATCACCATAATGGTGCTGGAATAGGTCACTGCTCACACATGCAACAGGTCTTGATTAAGGAGTGAGAGGAGGGCAGCCTTCTCCAGAATCTATGCTTGCAGCTTAAAAACTCCCCTCTGCCGTGAGTAGAGGCATGCTTTGTTCATGCACCTTTTGTTCGTGCATGTTCAGGTCACCTTCACTGGTTTTCCCCAGGATCTCAATGAACAACTGAAAAGGGCCCTGGAAAAAGACTATTGCAGTACAGAAGGGAGAGGTTCCTTTTGTTGCTGAAGCTCCTCATTGTCACATCCCATTAATCGGCTGGGATCTAAAATCCAGGTCACAATATTTGGAGAGGACACATTTTGTCCTCTTCTTTTTATGTCTTCCTGTTATACAGAAGATGGTGATGTTGGGTAGCAAAGAGCAGAGGAAGAAATGCAAAGGTTGAGCATGTCCCCTTTTGGGGTTTCTGAAAATCCGGGGCCTTTTACTCAAAGAAAGGAAGTAGAGGTTACAGGAGATCAGTGGCTGTAATGGTAAAATTAGACTGAGCAATAAAGATTTGGGGACTGAAATCAAAAGTGCAACATTAACAGACAAGTGTTAAAATGAATAAAATTGTAAACAATTTAATGAGAAGTAACTTCTCAATATTTCTTTAAAGGTTGAAGAAAAGGAGGAGACAGGCTATCTGTATAGAACCCACTTTAGGTCGTTTGAGCATAGAATTGCCGCACTGAGGGCTACTGCACACGTTGAACCACCTCCTTCTGCCTACGCTGGTTATGCAGTTGACAGTGGCAAGGACAAGACTCTCAAGGCTGAACTGAAGCTCCCACTGGACACTGACACAGATCTGGTTCCTGCCCTTCCCATTGTTGGTGCACTGAGGGCTACTGCACACGTTGAACCACCTCCTTCTGCCTACGCTGGTTATGCAGTTGACAGTGGCAAGGACAAGACTCTCAAGGCTGAACTGAAGCTCCCACTGGACACTGACACAGATCTGGTTCCTGCCCTTCCCATTGTTGGGACTGACGACATGGTGAGACACTAAATTCCGCGTGGGTGGTCTGCAGAATATTACCAAGAAGCTTCCAGTGGAAAGAATGACGGTCAGGGTAAGTCAGCCCACAGACAGTGGTTTAAAATAGATTTTGTCCTAGAAAACTAATTCTCTTTGGAGCTAATACTTAATGATTAATAAACTTCATGCTTCGTATAGGGCTATATAAGCTTTACCCAGTATCAGAAAACAACTAATTTTTTTTGTTCCCATATATATTGAAAACATATCGCATAAAGTCAGTTCAGTCCACCAAAACTGACTAAGTCGTGATAGTTGGTTCATGGTTGCCTCCTATTCTAGAATGAGAATTGTTTTCTCTCCTAGTGATAACTTTGTGTTTCTGAGTGGCTAAGCATCTACACAGATACACAATTGTTAAATACTAGTCAGTGTCTGCCTTTCTGTGGTCATACACTGACTTGTGAGGATAACATCATCTTGGAGACAATCACTCTAACACAAACAGCATATGAGGAAACAAACAACAAAATGAACTTCCAGTTCACACACCTACTTAGACATGATGATTTGATGATCCTATATAAGATGCTACCAATGATGACACTGATGATGCTGCCCATCACCATCCTGATGATGCCACCAACGTTCCTGGTGACACTGCTAATAATCTTGCTGTGCATTCTAGTTGCTGCTGCAGTTGATCAGCAGTACCTTGAAGCAATCAAGTTAATATCTATATTGAACTGAAATGGGCAATGCTGACATGCATGGGCAGCCCAGATATGGCAGTTCTGACCATATTGGGTTACATGGTCTAAGATGATGAGAATGGCTTACTAGATCTCTCCCTCAATATCTGTATTAGAAAGAACTGAGAAACATATAGAAATTTTAGAGGAAAATATATTTTTCTAAAAGAGGACACTGTACTTATTGAACTCTGCACACAAATTGTTAATAGTTTTCAATTAAAATATACTATGCAAAAATTTTAAACTGTTTCTTGGCATTAGACAAACTGACATTGTGACTACTCCATGGTAAGGTAATGGGAAAGTTTTTATTGAGAGAGAGAGAGAGAGAGAGAGAGAGAGAGAGAGAGAGAGAGAGAGAGGAGGTCAACTTGAGGCATCAGGAAGAGCTCAGAGCAGAAAAAGTAGTAGACTGAACATGGTCAGTAGATTGGAAATGGCTGTGAGAGACACAGGGGGAGAGAGAGAGAGAGAGAGAGAGAGAGAGAGAGAGAGAGAGAGAGAGAGAGAAGACAGGTGGGAGAGACATGGAGGGAGGTGGAAATATGGAAGGTGAAAGACACACTGAGAGAGGGAGAGAGAGGGATGAAAGGAGGGAGAGGAGAAGAAGGGAGAAGAAGGGAGAGGAAGAGGAGGAGGAGGAGGAGGAGGAGGAGGAGGAGGAGAAGAAGAAGAAGAAGAAGAAGAAGAAGAAGAAGAAGAAGAAGAAGAAGAAGAAGAAGAAGAAGAAGAAGAAGAAGAAGAAGGACAAGAACAAGAAGAACAAGAACAAGAAGAA